>NC_047539.1:6820372-7130725 GCF_012275295.1 Melopsittacus undulatus | reverse complement strand
GAGTCACCCCCAGGTATTTCTTGAGTTTAAGAACGTGTCTGCACCCAGAGAATGAGTCTTGTACATAAACCCTCGCAGGGCCCTTGTTCTTAGCAGCAGCAGCACACAGCTTTTAGCTGTCCTGAATAAGAAAGCTCAGTTATCCCAAAAGTCCTATAGATCCCATCAAATCCTTTGTACCTGCATGGTTTTTTGCACTTGGGTATTCGTACTGAAACTGCTCAGGACTTGATGAGTTCTCCAGGGTGACTTGGTTGCTTTTTCCCCTTGTTTCTCAGGGCTTTGCACTGCTGAGGTGGGAGGTTTAGCTGAGTTTCGATAAGTGAGCACTGAGGAAAGGTGATGTTTTGAGCTGTTGTGGCTGTCAGGGTTGCTCAGGGGGAAGGAGGAGGAAGACAAGAGTTCTGCTTGTGCTGAGGCCACAGTTTAGGAGTTCAGCTTTGTGACGTGGCACTGATTTGCTTTGTTATTTTGGCCTTATTTGGCTTCCCATCCGAAATCTGGGGCAAATCTTGTGGCTTTCGTCCTGCTGCTGTAAGTGCAGGCTGCTCTGAGGGGGAGGGAGTGTGGCAGTGTGCAGCACCTTGCCATGACCTTGATCAAAGTCATGGTGCTGCTGTGATACCCAATGATGACAAATAAACTCACCTTCATGCAGTTTAGTCTGGCTGGCTTTGTTCCTTCATCCCCATCCTCCCTGGGAAGGATTTTGTTTACTTTTCCTGAATGGAAGAGGCCCTGTTATCCATAGTCCTCTTTCAAAAATAAACCTCCAAGAAGGAAAACAGAAGGGAAGGAACAAAGCTCAGATGTTGTCTGATAACACAGAGCAGAGGCTGATCTGGAGTTCAAGGCAGCTTGAACCAGAGGTTTGTGTAAGCGTGACACAGATTCTAATGTTTTTGGGTGGTTTGAAACTCCTCCTCTCCCTCCTGTACCGTTGGAAAACAGTCAAAAAAGAGAAGAATTCTGGAAGTAACATGTATTAATCTTTCTGTTATTGTTTCCTTCCCCCTCTCCATCATCTTCAGTTAGATGTATGCTCTCGAGTTCGCAAAGCCCGGTGCTGTGGAAAAGCTGTATTTCATTTGACCTTCTGACTGTATTTTCACTTTAAGAAAGTAAAAAATACCTGGTAAAGAGCAGGCGGCATCACTTCAAAGCCCAGCAGCAGATTCGCAGACTGGGAGAATAAACAGGAGTGAGAAAGAGAAAGAGGGATGATCTCTGCCTGCTGCCAAGGGGACCCATGGGACTGCAGTAGCCCACCCCGTAGGAGCCCCTGCTCAGACCCCTGCCAGCTCCATGAGCTGCACTTTGTTAAGTTTATCAAGCTTTTGTTGTATTTATTTACTCTCTGGCCACTTGAAATGCCTTATTCTTGTTTGGAGCCTGGAACCCCCTCCTGTCTAATGGGCTTGAGGCCTCGGCAGCCGGCGATGTGGGAGAGGAGTGAGCTGTGCTGGCTGCTTAGGAGATCTGGAGTCATTTACTTGAGGGGCTCTTTAGGCTGTGATGGCTGTGGAGGAGCCCATCGTGCCAGAAGGAAGGAGCCACAGAGATTAAACACCAGTGATTGTGAAAGCAAGTGAATCAACACAGACATCACCCCATGGCGCTGCTCCCTGCAGCATCACCTCCTCTGCTGGTGCTGCAGGATCCCCGGTGCCACCACAGTGCATGTGCTGGGGAGAGCGTCCTCTTGCTGGGACCTTGAGTACCCAGATCTGCCTGTCCTGGGGCTGGGGTCTGCATCTGTAGGAGCAGCTTATGGGGAGGGAGAAGGGGGCTCCAGTGTTTCCTGTAGTGAGGAGTTCAGCTGCTTCATCCTGCGGGTGGACTAATGCTGTGTTGGGTTTTTAACAGGAAAGCAAGAAGGAAAGGTGCCCTCTCCCTTGCTGCTGTGTGATGGTTCAAACGTAGCACAATTGACTGTTTTTGGTCAGCTCATGCACCTCACCAGGCTTCCTGGTGGCGGTGGCAGCGCAGTCATTGTAATCCCAATGCTTCCTTGCTGGAAGTGGAGCTCGGGAATACACACACGAGAGGCTGGGATGCTGCCACAGGCTGGGTCACACGTGGGAGTGCTCGGGTCACTGCAGTCACGTTGGGTGGCTTCATGCTGCTCGACACAGGGCGTGAGGCTTCCTGCCTGGTTTAGCTGGAACCCAGCCCCTGGAGCGCCGCTGGCTTAAATACCTTCAGTGGCACCAGCACATGCATCTTTAGCACTTTGTGGTTGCCTTTCTGGAGTAAATAAGTTGTGAATGTTGGCTGCTCCCCACCCCCAAAGGGCTGAGGAGGATAAAGGAAAACCTCGGTAATGCCAGACCTGCACCTTGCTCATCAGTAATTAGGGTACAGGTTCCTGGAGGAAAGTGCTTTGTGCTCAGTTGACTCATAGGTCATGTTTTCCATTCCTGCTTCCCTGTTTAAGTGGATGGGTTTCTGTACTGTCCCTCGACCGAAAAATTTGCTCTGTAAAATGTACAGAAGGTGCAGTCTGAGATAAAGCATCTTTTGGGACTGGAGGCTTGCTTCTGACCTCTATTTACTTGATGTAAATCAAAGTGGAGTTAGAGTTGTAGAAATAGGACAGGCCAGCTCTTGCGTCAGGGGCTGTTCAGCCTCAGCCATGGTAATAATGCAGTGTAAAAATGCTAATGCGTGCTACGGCTCTGCCGTGGCCTTTGCTGATCAGGGAACAGCTAAAAATAAGAGAATTGGAGGTAATTGGTGATTTCAGCCAGGCTGATTGTGGATGTGAACTGGCAAAGCTCCTTGAGATGAAAGGAGCTGTGCTGATGCCACGCTGCTTGACGTGAGCTGTGAATGGGATACTCGTGCGGGAAAAGACATCCCTAATGAATGAAGGACCTGTCTGTGCTTTTCCATGTCTCATTCCTCTCCATACTCATGTGGCCTCCACGGGCAGAGGGTGGTAGTGGAGCACTGGTGTCACACACAGCCCCAGCAGCAGCCCCAGGAGCGTGTGCTGGTTTCTTACAGCCCAGGAAGGAATCATTCATTTGCTTATAGTGCTCCTGAAATATTAATGCAGAACAAATCATCCAGTTTAAGCCAAACATCAGAGTGAGGAGAGAGAAATGGTGTGTGATGCTCTCCGTGGTTTGTAAGGGAAGTGCGCCTCTGCTGCGACTGAGTCCTCCTGGCACAGAGCCCTGTGTAGGGGGGCAGAGCATCCCTGGTTGCTGGGGCAGTGAGAGCTTTGGTCCCTCACCCTGCCCCAGTCCCTGGGGTGGGATGGGCAGAAGAGCTGCACTTATTCTGCACCATCTGTGGCTACTTGGAAAATGTGAACTGCTTTGGGGACTTTCTCAACCAAACTGTTTAAAGTAGTTCCTTTTCCCTGATGGTGAATACAGGAGACATCCTCAGCAGCCTGCTAGTGATAATAATGCTTACATGGATGGCACTTTACATTTTCAAAGTGCTGTCCAAGTAGCTGATCTGTCTTGTCTTTTGCAGTGATGTGTAGTTAAACTGGGAGGATACTGGCCTGAATTTGCAGCAGTTGATCAGCCACATCTGTGGGTGAATTTACTCCTCTGCTGTTTCGTGCTATGTGAGTAAACTGCTTTCTTCTGTGTAGCTTGACATTGATTCCAGCCTTTCATCTTGGTAGTGAAGATGGTCTTTAAGCAGAATGGAGGGAAAAGATGTCTGCTTGCCTGTTGCACTACAAAAAAGATGAGACAGCTTTACAGAAAGAGGATGTTCCTTTTTTTCAGCCTATATAAGTACAAATGAACTTGGACCCTCTTAAAAGGAGTGTGCTTTCTTCCAGAAGAGTGACCTCCCTACCTCTTAGCCACACACCAGCTCAGTATGGGCTTTATGTACTCAGGTGCAGCTAAAGGCAGTCAGTGTTTGTTGTTTCCTCGTCACTGGGGTGAAACTCAGCCCTGTTCTGCCCGATGGAGTTCTGGAGCTGTGGGATGGTTCATTGCCTTAAACCTGGATTTAAACTGGTTTCTGTTTCCTTAGTTCGGAGGCAGGGGGCAGAGGTACTGTAACTGACAGCTTGCACCTTGTTGGGGTGGGTCAAATGAGGGTCCTTGTGGACCCCAATGAGCCTGGATGTGCTCCGTGCCCTGGTTGCCTGTCTCCGTGTGGCACACAGGCTGCCACCGTGGCTCTGCCATACATCTCTTGGATAACCTCCCCAAGGGTTTTCTCTCCTTTAAAGGTGTTCCCGAAGCGCATTAGGTGAGGCAGAGGAACTGCCTGTAGTCAGGTACTTTGTTTTTATGCTCCTTAATGTTTTATGACAGTCACAAGCACGGTCTGTGCAATGCAAAGCTGTTGTTAAGCCAAGTGCATAGCGCTCGCGAATGAGCTGCTCCACACCCAGCCCCTTTTCCCATTCCCTCAGTGCCTCCCGCTCCCTGCGGTGTGCAGGGATCACACCAACCCGAGGATGTCCAACCCGAGCAGTGCCTGGGCAGGCACTGGAGCACTGGGGCTTGTGGGGAGGGTGGAGGAAGGAAGCAAGCATCCTTAATGAACGGGGCCAGGGAGAGAGCGCCAAGTTCCTAGAAAGAGGACCTTGCAAGGAATGTGCAGATGACATGAAAAAGTAATTAAAAGGAAAGCCCTAATGCGACGTTAGGGGGAGATGCAGCTGGAACTTGAATAAGCAAATGTAAAGAGGGAATTAGTTTGCAAGCTTTCCTCTGAGGAACTGATGGGGAAAACACGGCAGCAGCTTCTGCTGATGTAAATTGGCATCGAGTCCCTGTGCTGAAGAGCTCTGGCTTGCGAGTCTGGCTCAGCTTACATTTGCTAGTCCTAGACCTTGAGAACACCCAGGGAAGAGGATGTGGCGTTTTGCAGAGGTGACTTGAAGGACACTGGATTCCAAAGCGAAGGAGGCTGCCTTCAAAACCAGAGTGAAACCCGTGGTAGTGTAGCTTGCCTGGGGCAAACTGGTGCTTTGCTATAATATTAATGTAAGTGTAGAATGCTTTAAATTATTGGGATGATTTAATCTCTGTGATTTAAAAAAAATCATTTATCAGCGCAGCTCTTGAATAAAAATAAAACCCCAAGTGAAACAGAAACCTTCAATTAATATTAGCACTTCTCGTTGCCTCTGGAGGGTAATACACAGAGACATTTATTTTTAGCTGTGCAGAATTTGCATGTGTGTTTCCAGATGTATTCTTAGACTTTGTTCTGCTTAAAATTCAGCTGCCACAGTATGGAAGAGCCACGTTTCCTTCTCGTTTCGGGGCGTTCTGTCTCTGCCACTTTGGATGTTATTTCCCCCCCCTCTTTCTCCTCTCTCTTCCCAGCAGGGTGCTGGGGAGGGGATGATTTAGGCTCTGGTAAAGCTCTGCTTCCTCTGAACTTTGGTCCCTCTGCAAAGAGCGACCTATTTAGAGGAGGCCCTTTGATGCCGTGGGGAGGTCAGGGCAGGTCAGAGCACTGGTCCT
The DNA here is from genome assembly GCF_012275295.1 of Melopsittacus undulatus. Taxonomy (NCBI): domain Eukaryota; kingdom Metazoa; phylum Chordata; class Aves; order Psittaciformes; family Psittaculidae; genus Melopsittacus; species Melopsittacus undulatus. Next base: position 7,125,266 of record NC_047539.1, on the reverse strand, counting down.
GCCAGCAGGCCCACAGATGCAGGAAGCCAGGCTCTTGTGGAGGCTGCGGTTGAACCAGGCCCTTGTTCCTTTCCCTCTGTGTGCGTTTGTTCTCTTCCTACATTCCTGAGCCACAGAGGGCCGGATCCTCCACAGTGCAGGGAGCAGGGCAGGGGTGAGGACACTGCTCTGGATTCTCTCTGGCTCCCATTCCCTGATGGGTGGATCGCTCAGTGCTTCCACAGACACATGCAAATTGCCACCCAGCTCCTCCTTCCCAGCCCCAGCGGGGCTGTCTCCTTCCTTACAGCTTGTTTGCTGAAGAAGGGGGCTCTGCAGATGTGTTACATCCTCCAGCCTTTTGAATCTCTCTAATTGCCATGTGGGAGAAAGGGAAGGAGGAAGAACGCTCCTCTCCTCTGCTTGGTTGTCCCAAAGTAAAATCCCAGCTGAGCAGCTTAAAATAGATGGTCAGCTGGTTGTGAGGGCCGGAACCAGCCCGGGGAGCATGGCATCTGTCTCCCAGGAATGCTGCCTGGCCATCAGGCCGGATAAATCAGGGCTAGTGCTGGTCTGTGTCAGTGTGAAACAGGCTGTGCTGAGGATGGGGAGCTGCCTTGCTCCAGTCCTCTAACATCTGCCTGGGACTCGATAGTTCACTGATCATGGACATTGCAGGTTGAAATCACTGCTGTGGCACCACTGCTTCGGCAGTGCTGCTCCTCCTCTTCCTCTTTGGTCTGCCCAGGAATCCCTGTCTATGAAGCCACTTTTAATGGTACATCTAATAACTGATCCAGCTTTGAAAGAGAGTGAAGAAATGGGATTATGGCTGTGCTATCAGCACAATGACCAGGTCTGTGTTTTACCTCCTGGTCCTTCCCTCCACGCGCTGCCTCCCTCCCTCCCCGAGGCTGCTGCAGTGACAGTGCTGCTTTCCCTCACATGCAGCACAAAACACATTTTTCTAGGGGCTGAATTTAATCACTCAGATGCAGAACACTGATAGACTGAATCAATTTAATTCCTATTGCTCACGACTGGGAGGGGAGAGAGGGGAAAGGGGAAGGTCATAACAATTTAGCTAACAGCAGCTTGGCTTAAACATGTCACCACCAGGTCAGTCGTTGGGGTGGGTTTTGAACCTGCCCAGGCCAGGAAATGGGGCAGACTTGGGAAGGGGGAAAGATGCTCTCACAAGGTGGGGAGAGGTCATTTGTTGCTGTGTGAAGGCTGAGATGCTGGGGCTGCTACAGAGCTGGAGGAGCACTTCCCATCAGGACATGAAGTTGATGCTACCCTTGAGGGAGCTGCTGGAAAAGGCATTTTTTGGGTTTCTAAACGTCTGGAATGATGCATGGTGTGCTGGGTGTTTTGGTGCTGTGTTTGCCTCAGAACATCTCTGCCCATGGTGCCACATCTCTCTGGGAGCTCTCAGTGACCTCCAGTGACACAGTCCTGCTCACAGAATAAGGGATTTAAGTGGAAGTGGAGCATTCCGTGAGGCCTCTGTCAAAATAAGGCCTGGCTTTTCCTAGTACCCCTTGCAATTACACTGAACCCGTTTCATATGGAGCCCAAAGCTGAGGGTTTGTTGATGGGACTCTTGTAGTGATTTTTCCAAGGCTCTTCAGAGCATGTGATGTGTGGGTGTCCATCCAGCCCCACATCTGGGATGCAGCCGGTGCTTTCAGACAGCTCTGCTCTTTCAGTCATCCCATGAGGTGAAACTCCAGTGACAAGAGATCCCAGGATTCACCAGGTGAGCTGTTGATGTTGGATTCATCTTTTGCAAGCATCCAGGGGAAACCTTGAAGTGCCTCAGCCAGCCTTGAATGCATCTCTGAAGGGTCTTTAACAGTTTCTCACACAGCTCTTAACCCAGGTGGGTGCTGTCACTGCCTCACTGGGCATTGATAACTCAGCAGTGCTGCTGTGCTGCCCTTGGTAGGGAACCCACCTTCTCCAAGGTACCGTCCTGCTGGACCAGGCAGAGCAGCAGAGCTCCGCATCCAGCTGCTGCAGTCCCCCAGGAGCTGGCATTGGAAGCAGCCTCTGTTCCCCAGCGAGACATGCAGTAGTAGTGAAGTAATAAAAAGCAAACTTGGCCAGCTTGCCGGCAAGCTTGGTAGCCTGCCACAGCCATCAGCCCATATGCACAGTGGTAAATAAAAGCTGTAGTTGAATTTCTGTCAAGTTTTATATAATACTCGTTATGATATGGAATGGAATGGAGAGGGAATCCCTCTTTGGAGTATTCCTACCAAGAAAGAAATCTGAATCTCTCCTTCATTAAGTAGCTGTGCTAAGGGCAGTGATGCTGTTGCAGAGGGAGGTCTTGTTCATTGCAGCCTCTCTGCTGCTTGTGCTACCTCCAGGAGCTGCCCCAGGGCTGCCCTGTGCAGGCTGGTGTTCAGGGACAGCCTGGGGCTGAGGAGCTGGGCAAGGATGCAGCAAGCTCCATATGCAGACAGTTAACACAGAGGTGTTTGCCTGCTCTGCTCCCGGAGCCTGGTGCTGCCTGCACAGCGGAGCAAGGATGTAAACCCCAGCAATGACAGTGGGAGCAGAAGGGGAGGAAGTTTGACTGCGCTTAGCCATGGTCAGCTTAAAAATAGAGCCGTTTATTTATAGCTTGGCAGCACGCTGCTGCCCCTCAGCGAGTGGCACAGCCTGTCTGCAGCCGCACGTGTGTGCACACAGCTGTGGGCAGGGAGCTGATGTGTGGGCTTGAACACGCTCCCGGTGGGATGGGGGTGCTGCAGCCGTGGGATACAGGGGGTGTTGCTCCATCGCTCCTCTCCCAGCCTTTTGCTGCTTCCTCTCCAGCACAAGCTCGTGTCCGTGCTCCTTGCTGTCTGGTCACCGTGTGTGGGGTACCAGTGACATCCCACCCACCCTGGGGCTGTTACTGTGCGTGCCCTTGTGCTGTGTTTCATTCCAGTGGGGCAGAGCCGTGTCCTTCCCTGAGCTCCAGCACTTTCCTCATGTTTGGCCTAGGACAGACCAAGACTGGGGGGAAATCCAGCAGCACAGTGCCTTGTGTGCCATGGCCAGGATGCTGCTTGTCGCCAGCCCTGGCACTGTGAACCCTGTGTTGTTTGCGATCCTAATTCATCCCTTCCTTCCTTTTGTTCCTACACAGGCATTTTTGTCATCACTGGTGTTTTCTGAGCTGGCTTTTTTGAATGTAAGTGGAACATTGAGGTGGTTTTGACCTAGTGGGGAGGAGAGGAGATAGAGCCTGAGTGGAGAGAAGCTCTTAGGATGGCTCATGCTGGAGGTGACGCGGGGTGATGGTATAGGGTTTTACTTGTACAGTCCCTTGTGTGTTCAGTTCTGATCTATGGTATTTCTGGAATAATCATCAGAAGAGCATAAGCTTTTGATGGAGGCACTGTCAGTGCTCGTGAGAATAAACGTGGCTTTTAGGAGGGATTTGAATAGAGAGGAAGGTCCAGTACCTGGGCTGAGCTTGACTTCCCAACTCGCAGCATGCGAGACGGAAGCATTCCAGCCTTTCCAGCAACTGCTGACTCTCTGCCTAAACCTATTCTTACCTAGAGGACCCTTTGCCTAAATTAGACATGAAGCTTCAGTAACATTTGTGAGGGAGTGTTTTGCACTTGAAATGAAACCAATTGGTTTGATTCCAAAGAGCATATTGAGAGGAGATGAATGTCTTCCCATACACAATCCATCTAAGAGCAGTTGTCCGTTCTTTTTGGGATGTTTTGGACTGAATAGAGATTTTGTATTAAAGTGTTTCAGCTCTGGACTGGCAGTTCAGGTTAGGAAGCTGAGGCTGCTCTTCCACTCGCTGCTGTACACTTTAGGGGTAGGATTTCTGCTTCAGCTTTCAATCTCTTGAGCTTTTGTCATTTTTTCTCACAACCTCCTGTGTTATTTAAACACTTTTTTATTTAATCAGTTATTCTTTTAAGCGGGCTTTATTGTATAAAGATTATCATGCATAAGAGACATCTATAATTAGAAGGGGGAATTGGTGCTATCAGACAGTGTTTTAGTGAAGAAAATTACAGTGTTCATAAACTGTTTGGAGAATGGAGGCAGCATATATTAACATTGAACAAGTTTTGTGTAACCCTAACCGAGGATTGCCTCTTGCTCACTTGGGCTGCTCCAGGCTTTCTTCTGCAAGCTTCATCCTTGGCTCTCATCCTTGTCCTCTGTCTTTCCTCCTGGCAGGGAAGGGGAAACAATCCTGTCTCTGCTTTATTGCAATGCCATGAAGCTGGCTTGGAGAACTGAATGTTACGTGCAGGGTTTAGTCCATTCAGTTCAATGGCAGGTGAGGTGCAGTGCTGAACACTGATCAGTAGAAAGCTTCCACAGGTCCTGCTCTTGCTGGTTTGTGAAATCCAGATGCAGGCTCTGGTTTGGAGTTCTCTTTTATGGACATGGCAAACAAAATCAAAATAGCTTTCCCCTCTGCTTGGAAGCAGGCATTATTACTTCCATGGCGAGCATCAATTGGCAGCTTGACATCGGCTGGGCTTTCGAAGCCTGACAAGAGATGTGGCTTTACTTGCTCCACTGCCTTGTGCTCCCCTGCTCCTCTCACTAGTGCCCAGTGGCTGCTGGGGACCTGCCATCGTTCCCATGGACAGCCCTGATGATTCCCAGCTCCAAGGGTTCAGCAGTGGGATGAACACGGAGATTTGTAGCCTCCTTGGCATCCTCCTGTTAACAGTGTGCATAAGTGAAAGTACAAATGAACATGAAAAGTTATTGTGATATTCCATATGCAGGTAGGTAATTTATTGGGAACAATTATCCTGCACATCATTTGTGAGCAGGAATGAGCAGGAGAAGGTGGTGTGTGCTCCAGCCTGGCACTCTGCCTGCAGAAGGTGTATTGTCAGAGTTTCTTCTCCCTCCATCTCCTCCCCTTCCCCATTGAGCTGACATGACAGCAGGGGACCATTGATTTCTGCTCTCCACGTTGTTAATGAAAAATTCCTTGTTGGCTCCTAGCTCTCTAAATCCTTTGAGACAGCTGCAACAGTTTAGATACTCGAGGAGCAAACATGCCAGCCCGGGTGATGGATGACTTTGTGAACTTTCAGGGGACAAAAGGGTAGGCTTTTGTTGGCTGAGAGAGGCTCCTATCCATGCAATTATTGCGTTTCTGTAGCCAGTTTGCTGAGCACATTGTGGTAACTCAGTACACAGTTTCCATCTCAAATGGCACATCAGATTTATCACGTTTCTTAATGCTTAATAATTCTATTTAGAAGTTTAGATCCAGCCCTGAGTCTTGGTGATGCTAAAGAAAGGCTTCTCCGTTTCCTAGGACTCCAAATGCAGCCCTGATTTTCTTCTCTGCTGCACATCTTTGCCAAGCTACAGCCATTAATTTTGAGAGAAGGGAAGTACCATTTTAGATCACCTTGTAATGCTTTGTTGCCACATTTTATGTTCCTGGACAGCACGGTAGTAGAACACTCTCTTTTTATGAAGTGCAGGGTACAGATGGCAACTCATTAAAACTTTAGTGATAATCACCCTTCCTATGGAATTACCACTTAAATCTGGTTAGTGGAGGAGGAGGAGGAGGAGTGTCACAGAAACATGCTTCTTCTGGGTGATTCAAAAGCATATGGGATGGAGTGTTTTATGTGCACCCCCTTGTCAGGAGTGCCCAGAGCAGATTGCCAGAAGTGGTGAGCAGTCAGAGTTTAATGGAGGTACAGGAGCTTTTGCTCTTGATCCCTTTGACAGTTGTGCTGTCGCCTTCAAGTGCATTTAAAAGGAAAGTCTTTTAAATACCACTCTTTTTTCTAGCAGAATAAATGGAAGCCAGAACAAGTGTGTGAGGCAGCTGGTGAGGAGCTGTTTGGTCATTTCAAGGTTGGGAAGTGTTCTTTGGGGAGTCATGCATCATTGTTAGATGGCTTCAAAGAAAAAAAGGTACTTGCTTGTTTGTCCTCACTTGTGCAGATGGGAAGAGGAATGGTCCCAAGGGCTCCCTGAGAGCCTGGAAGTGCTTGGGAGATAGGAAAATATTTGGATTCAGGTCTCAGCACTGCTACAGATTTTCTTTGGGGCTTGAAGCAAGTCACTGATTTCTTTTCTGCCTCGGTTTCCCATCTGTAAAATCTGATTGTCACTGCTGTTATTGGAGCGGAGTACCGGAGGTATGTGCAGTGGAGATTAGGAAGTATTAAGGTATGAGCAGGATTGAGCATTAGCTATGGGTAGACACAGTCTTGCAATGTATTTTGAGAGTTGGAGGTAGGAGTGTGACTGGTGATGAGGCCCTGGTTCCCAGAGGCAGGAGGGGATGTCTCCTCCTCCTCCAGACACCTGCATCCAGAGGGTACCAAGCAGCATCTTGAATGTACCAACACATTTCTGCCCAGCGGTGTCTGAGAAGCCCCCTCCATAAATTGCTCTTGTTTAAAATGTCACCATTTTCTTTTATAATGGAGCTCAAGGGTTTGGGTTTGTAACCCTTGAATAGGCACCAGGATTTCTAGGCAGTGAGATTGGAGGCTTTTTCCTGGATTGTTTTTCCTCCCACCACCCCAGCATCCTTTAGTGGCTGCTTTACATCTCATGCTTCGAGTCTGCAGAGGGGATGTGTGATGCTTCCTTGCTTTCCCTTTTCCTCACTGTCCTCTTTTCTAGCAAGTGCAGCATCTCCAGAGGTGACTCGTGCTCAGAGAAGCTGGGGTGAGGATGCTGGATGAGGCCAGCACACCTTCACACCGCGCTATCGCATTGCAGCAGCGTGAGCAGCGCAGCCCCACTTGGAGCAGCCCAGCAAATTATCCTTTACAATAACCTAAATTATCTGGATAATGCAGGTACAGGCAGGGCCTGGAACCCTTTTTTCCCATTCCAAGGACTTGTGTGGAGGTGTCCCTGTGTGCACAGCCCTGCAGAGCTGTCTGCTCATGAGCTGCACTGGAGGGCAGCCAGTGCTGGGCCGGGCTCTGCTCCTGCTCTTGGCTGCAGGTTTGCTGGTGTGTATGGGGTGAGCCACCAGCCCGAGCTTGGCTCCTGTCCCCTCCGAGTCACATCTGTCTGCTCTTCCAACAGCAAACAGAAAAGCTTTGCTGCTTTTGGGTGCTGCAGAGCCAAGAGCTGCGTTCAAGCATGCGCCCTGCTTCACTCTATAGCTGCTGTGGGCAGGCCTGTGCCTGGCTACAGCGCTGGCCAAGAGCTTGAATTCCGTGTGCCAGGGAAGTGGTGGATGTTTGGGGGAGCAGAATGAAACGTTTCGAGCAGCATCCTGCCCTCAGTCATGATGCAGGGTGGGACTCACCAAGATCTCTTAAAGATGGACCCTCGTCCTTGTTACGTCTGTAATTGAAGCGATAATTGTCTATTTAGTGTACTTAAATGAATCCCTGATTCTGTCCTTGCATCTTGCAGGCTGGCTGTGGCTCAATCTCCGCCCTGCACTCCGCTGTCACTCAGCCAGTTGTTGGAGACTGGATTTAAGTGCCTTTGGGTGCTTTGTGCTTATCTGGTAGGCTGCGTTTTGCCTCGTTCGTCAGCAGTCAGAGCTTCCCGCAGCCTGAGCCCTTGTCTGACAGCACTGACGTGACTGAGAGACAGCAGAGGTGACCAGCAGCTCCCTCTGGTACCGCTGCTGGGACGTGTCCTCCTGTGAGCTCTTGAGGGACCCCAGGACCATAAGTGAGGACACGCTGGGACCTGATGGATAGGCTCGTCCGTTGTCTCAGGGGAGTGTAGAGGTGCAGAGGAGCCCCATGTGCTCACCCAGGGAGTAGGGCCTGCCCCCCTTCAAGAGCCAGCAGCTCTTGGCTTGCGGGAGGATCTGAAACCACAGCCCAGGAGCTGCAGGATGCTATAGAGCATCACGGAATGATTTGGGTTGGAAGTCAGGTTAAAGCCATTCCCCCTTGTCCCTACAGGCCCTTGTCCAAAGCACCTCTCCAGGTTTCTTGTAGCCCCTTTAGGCACTGGAGCTGCTCTCAGGTCTCCCCTTCAGGAGCCTTCTCCAGGCTGCCCCAGCCCAGCTCTCTCAGCCTGAAGATGCTCTCTCAGCTTTGGAGCCACGTGTGCGCTGCCTTCTCCTGTTGTGGTTGTGGGAAACTCAGGCAAAGCAGATGAGTGTGGGTTTTCTGCCTGTGTATTTGTGTGTGGGACAGAGAGGAGGAGCAGAGCCCACCCTCCTGAAGGGATCATCTCTACACAAGGCACATTGGACAAAGCACAGTCAGATTTGTGTGTCATTTGTTCCAGGGCAAACACGTGCTCAGCAGCAGCAGATGTGGAGGCCGTGGGGCTGAGGCATCACACGTGCGTGGCTCGGGAGTGCTGTGAATCGAGCAGAGCTGCTCGTGTGCCCATGGAAGTGCTTAGTTCTGCCTTATTACCACCCCTACCCCCCAAAATGGGCAGAAAAGGACCCCTGCTATTGCACAGCTTAAAAAAGAAGCTGCAAAGGGGAGCCCGCTGCCTTCCCTGCTGCTGAACTCAGTGGGAAGTTCACCGAGGGGCATGGGCTCTGTGGTCAGGCATCAACACCTTGACATGTGTCTGTGGTGCTGCTTGCTGGGGTTGATGTGCAGTTATAAATGGTGTGTAATAATAGCCAATGCATGTTAATTTTTAATAGCACTCTGCAACAGCTCCCGATGCTGAAATATGGTGTCTCTGTTGACAACTGCTATTTTTGGTAGATACAAACCCCGAGGCCTCTGCAGAGCTTCTGTGTGTTTATAAACACTGCTGCCTGCAATGAGGAAATGTGGTTTTCAGCATCTCGGAGCAGTCAGTAATTCTTCTCTCTGATAGATTGGAAAACTTCAAAGTCGCTTGCTTGGTCTACTGATTGCAGCAGTTAAGTTCCCTTTATGCCTTTCTTGTCTTTTAAATGCATTTAGCTACCAAGTGTGCAGGTACAGGGAAGGGGGGGTAATTTAAACAGAGACAACCCCCTGCTTTTTGTATGGCTCCAGGAAAAGTTTTCCTGTGACATAATAGTCTCGGAATACATGGGAATGCTCTGGATGCTGTAAGCACAATGTTTTGTTTGGTCTCTCAGAAGGAAGACCGATTCCAGGGGCTGGGGCATTGCTGTTTGGTCTCAGGCACCTATAGCTGCCTGTTCAACCAATCTTGTGTTTGTAGCATCTTTCTCAGTGGTCTTTGGAGATTCCAAGGCATTTTTGGCTCCCCCAGGAGCATGAAGAGTCCTCGTGGCTGTTGCTGTGGGTCTGTGTGTGTATATCTCATTCTTTCTCTGGTTACAGTAGTTTGAACCCGGTGAGGTCTCTGTGCTGGTGGGATGGGTGATGTGCTCCAGTTGCTGCAAGGGTATTGACCAAAACCTAATGACGAAATAGATGTGGTTTAGACCAGATAATTCTCCCTCAGCTCGGTACCCAGCAGCCCTGGGCAGGCTCTGAGTGTTGTGCTGCTGGGGATGGTAGGACACAGGGGACCTCTGTCAGGCTCCCCAGGAAGGTAAGTGAACAGTTAAAGGCAGCATCTCAAAACCCAGCGACTCCCATGTAAGGGGTCCAAGCTCTCAGTGTCTGCCATAAAAGGGGTTTCTGATATAAAAGGAAAACAGGTCCAGATCTTCCTTGCAGCACAGGCGAGCGGTGGTGATGGTGGTGGTGGTGGCATTAGGCTGGCAGAGCTTTGACCTGGCTGGGGCTGGGTTGGAGCTCTCTCTATCAGGGGAGATACCAGGCAACCCTGGGGACAAACTGTTCAAGTTCTAACTGGTGTCGCCTGTTTAAGTTTGAGCCCGCTACCCTTTGTCCTGTCACTACAGTCCCTAATAAGGATGTTGGAGAGGGACTCTTCATTAGGGACTGTAGTGACAGGACAAGGGGTAACGGGTTCAGACTTAAACAGGGGGAAGTTTAGATTGGATCTAAGGAAGAAATTCTTTACTGTAAGTGTGGTGAGGCACTAGAATGGGTTGCCCAGGCAGGATGTGAATGCTTCATCCCTGGCAGTGCTCAAGGCCAGGTTGGACAGAGCCTTGGGTGCCATGGTTTAGCGTGATGTGTCCCTGCCCATGGTAGGGGTTGGAACTGGATGATCTTAAGGTCCTTTCTAACCCAAACTATTCTGTGATTCTAATCATAGTAAACAGGCAGTGCATGAGTTAGGATTTGATCATTACCAGTTCTTTTGCCCTTGTGTCTTCCAGCTTTTACTTGGTTTCAGGGATTCTTCCCTTTGCCTGGAGATGAGAGAATTCCTTTTAGTCATTTTTCTAGGAACTGTTTTCTCCCTCTTCCTGAAAGTCAGTCCAGAAACAGCTGGAGCCTGATGCCTCTAGAGAACTTGGGGCTGTTTACCAGGAACTTCAATCACTGCAGCAGTCGTTGCAGTTTGTTCTTCAGTGTCTGCTGGGTCATCTGCACAGGTTTGGCTTTTATCTTTACCCTGCACCAGGAGCAGATGCCGATAGCCACAATCCTGCTGCTTGTCCCTGTGGAAGGGTTGGGATCTGGGTACCACTGACTCCTAACTCCAGCCCCAGCATTGTTGAAGAGGGTGAGCATGTACATACTGAATAGTTCATGGTGAAGGTGAAGACTGCAAGTGCCCATACGCCTATAGCTGTGTCTGTCATTTACCAGCCCATCAAGAGGGTTTGTTTTCCCAAATAACCCCCTGAATTAGTCTGTGTAATTAACTCATGAACTTACTTGAAATGATAACGGGGTGGGGAGGAGGAGAGGAGCCGAGTAAAGCGATAGCAGGGCCTCACCTCTCCGCACTGCGCGCAAGGTCGGCTCCGACAGCTGTTGAGCCGTAATTAGCCAGCGCGGGCTCCATGGGCTGAACAATTGAGAAATTACAGGGGTCACTGCCTCGCTGCCTTAAATTTTAATAAGTACATCAAAACAAAGTGCTGAGGTATTAAAAATTAATCCCAGCAAGCGGCGGCCTCGCCTCCGTGGCGATGGAGAGCCCGAGCGTGTCCGTTTGTCCGGCGGGGCTGGGGAGGTTGCGGGTGGTTATCTCCGGCCCGCGCGGCTCTGCAGGCAGCGGTTCAATGGGACTGTGGAGTCTGGTTATGAATGTAAGCAAGGTCACGTTTTGTTTATGCAGCAGCAGAGTGAACTGTGGCCCTCAGTAATCCTTCCTCTCCTCGCTAGCTCAGCCTTTGTAATTCCTCTAAGCTGCTCATAGAGCAGAGTCGGGATATTCACACAGTCAAGTGGATATTGTGCAAGTGTTGATGGCAGTGTGCGGCTCGTCTCTTCCTGAGCACAGCGATGTTCTAGTAACACGGGGGGGGTAAGTCTGTCAGCATTAACATTATAAGCCTAATTTCTTTACCTTATTTTTCCTCTCTCCCTGTTGGAGCCTGGCGCTAAAACTTGGATCAGAGTTTAAGCATGGCAAGGGCGCTCTCTCCTCTCGGTGCATTCCTCAGGAAGCATCCAGCCAGACTGGATCTGGGAGCTCTGATTTTACAGCTTGGTGCGTGTGTGCCCTTCTGTGAAGCCACCAGAACTTGGTGCAAAGCAGGAGAACCCCTTCCCTGACCCACCTGGCGTTGTGTTCATCAAAGATGAGGGGCACGCAGAGCAGGGAGGATGGGTTGAGCCTGCGGGTGGGTTTTGAGACGTTTATTTCCTTAAGTCGTGTGCAGGAATTCATAAAGGAATCCAATGAGAATGTTTGCTTTTATTTAAACATGAAAGTATTGGGAAGATCCATGTTATCGGAGTGCCCCAGGGGTAGCTAGGAAAAACCAGGAGGTGCATTAGACACACAGGCTGACTTTTCATATCGCTGGAGATAGGATATTAGATCTTCTTCCTCCATTCCAAGCACAGTCCTCTGAGTTAGCCAAGGTTATTGCTGACCAGCTTCCAGCCTGCATAATGTGATGGGGTTTATATAGCAGTTCATAAGCTTCCCTGAACAACAGCTCCAGTGAAACTTTGGGGACCTTTTGGCCAAACTCCCCTCATAGGAGGAGAGAGCTGGGGACAGGGACATCCCTGGAACTAAGCTTCCCAGTCCTGCTCCGCTCCCTGCCAGCATGGCCTTGAGCTGCTGGAATCCACAGCCAGGAATATGAAGGTTAAACTGCTGCTGCTTCTCTGTCATTCACAGCAGAACATGCCCCACATGCAGCAGGGTCATGGTACAACCACCGGACAGGCTGTAGGGGCCATAGGTGCTCTGTTCAGACTGGATGAGAAATAAGGTGCTTACCCACCAGGATCACGATGCTCCCAGTGCAGGGAACCTGCTGAAAAGAACATTCCTACTTTTGAGCGATGCAGGGTGACAGTGGGGATGAGAGGTGGCTCTCTCCAGACCTGTTTCTCCATACTGCAAAGAAACTGGGTTTTTTTACCCCCAACCCTTTAGTTAAGGACTCAAGACAGGGCTGCATGGGGCAGGATGTGGACCTCTCCCTCATCTGGCTGTCCTGAGGGGTGATCGCAACCCTTTGGAGCTGGCTGACATGGACCATCCTCTCCTCCCCACGGCCACCTGCACCGAGCTGCCTTTTGCCATCTTCCCTTTTGTAAGCAGGGAGGTGAAAGAATAGCAAGAGCCTTATTAAGATGTTTTTAGATGAGGTTTGCTCAGCTGCGAGACGGCACAAGGATTCTCGGTGTCTATTGGGCAGCCGGTGCCATTGAATCGTGAGGCTGATGTGAAGAATTGGCACCTAATGACTTACAACGGGAATAAATTCCCAGCAATTGGACCAGGGAGAGAAGCTCGTGTGTGCAGGGGAGCCCATGGCCCTGCAAGGGGCCACGTCTCGCTTCAGTCACCAGCCGGGACTTTTCCTTCCTAATTAGGGAACGTGAGGAGTTCACATCAGCCTCTATTCCCTGCTCTGTTTTGACAAAGCTGTTTGATGGGGAGCGGGTTGCTGGGGGGATGCTCTGCTCCCGGCTGGAGTCTCTTTCTCCCCTTCCCTTCTCCTGCCGCGTTTTGTAAAGGCCAAAGCCAGGGAATTCCTGAAAAATTAATGGGGCCTCAATGGGTGCTTTGCATCCACTGCTCCCCCTTCTCCCGCGCCCACCGCAGGGCACTGCTGGAGAGTTTGCAGCATAATAACTGCACAGCGGCTGCTCTTTTGTATGTAAATATGACCTAAAGCAGTGCAGGGAGCCCCTTGGCCACTCTCACCCCAGCGTGGGCTCAGACCAACACACTTTGGTCTCAGATGCTCCGCTGGGATGCCACAGATGTCACCGGGAGCTGCATCCCCATCCTGCTCCGTGAGTGCCACCGTCTCCTCCGTCCCCAAATGCAATCACTGTGCTGCTCAATAATTTAAAGAGCTGCCTCAGAGGAGTTGGGGGTAGGGGAGAGGGCTCTGCCTTCAGAAAACATCAAGTCTCTCATTTTAGTGTTTGAAATATTCAGGAGCATCCTAGAGGGCTCTGAACTCATAAGCGTCTGCCTTTTTTCCATTACCGAGCAGTCCGGTGTGGTTTTCATTACTGTTGTTATTACTCTATTTCCAGTTAGCCCGGGCTTGTTTTCCAGCCTGGCTTTCAAATGGAAGGTGCTGGGAAAGCTTCCTTTTCAGGTCAGACCTGGCTGTGTAGGTCTTCCATCTCCTGAGGTTTCTGACTGTATCTCTTCCACCAGGACATTTGCTTTCCTGTCCAGGTTTGGAGCTTGGCTGCGTGTGCTTGTGTTAAATCTCTTTTCCTTCAAGACTTAGTGTTCGCAGTTTGCTGTAGTGATTCCTTGCTTCATCCAACGGAACAGCCCCAGCCTGAGTGCTAAGCCATGTTTACCATCTGGGATGGGACTGTGGGCTGTGCTCCTGCATCTCCTGGGCTTCCCAACCTCGACCTGGTGCATTAAGGGTGGAGGTCAAAGGCCTTCCTCTTTCCCTAAGTAGGCTGCTGTTGGTTTTATTCCCTTTGTTAATACAACACACAGCCCCAAAGGGGAAAAAAAACCCAAAATGAAGTGAGAAGTCTCCTCAATTTGGCACTGTGTAAAGGCTTTTTAAAGCTAAACAAGAAAACCAATTATTTTTCTAACTGCTTTACTCCTTCAGATCTTTCACTGTAATGGAGATTTAGAATCCATCACTGTTTAGCTATTATTTCTGTGTAAAGAGTCATGCCCTATTGCACCAAGCAAACAGTCAATTTTTTCCATTATACTTAGCTGCAAATAACAAGGGTATAGAACAGATGACCTGGGTTGGAGCCTATTTTTCTCCATGTGGAGCTCTGCGTGCCCATGTCCCTGGAGGAAGGTGAGAAGGGGTTAAGGCATTGCCTGGGTTTTCAGTGGACATGCTTCTCCTCACTCACCATCGCTTGTGCCCAGGGAAGAAGCTGCAGGGATGGCAAGGGCAGGATGCTGGGATGACAAGAGCAGCCACTTGCACATCCAAACCCTTCTGAGCCCTTCTGTGAAGGCGAACTTGAGGAGTTAACAGTGTCACAGTGACTGTATCCACAGCCCCAAACCTGCAGATACCTTGTGCTGAAGAGCTGGACCACAGGGAGCCATCACCATGGCTGGTTGCCTTCTGCTGTTGTCTCCTTTGGATGGGAGCTGCGCACACCTCCCCATGGGCCAGGGTCAAAGTGTGTTCCAGAGGGATGCCCGGGGTGCAGGAGGTCCCTGGCTGCCTGGGAGCAGCTGGGACTTGGGAAGGCTGTTTTCATTCCCATTTGAGCTGGCTCTGTCTGACGAGTGTTTGAACGCAGGAGCCTCGCGGCGCTGCGTTGTGTGAAAGTGTGGCACACAAACATGGAGCCAGCAGCTGCTTTTTAGACTTAAACAGACACTTGAGGTTAACCCCCCCCGAGTTCAATGTAAACTTCCTTCTGTGCTATTGAGTTTGGATTGCATCCAAAACCGGGATAATTTCACTTTATGTCACTGACTCTGTTTAGGTTTTGCGTTTCATGCACGTGGCCCTGCTGGGTTTTGCTGTCCCACAGGGAGCAGCGATTGAGTTGTTTTCAGGGTGGGGTGGTCCATACCCCAAACCTTATTCTGTTGTATGAATTACTATTTGTCAAATGGGTTTGAATGAAAGCAGTGCTTCTGACGCTGGCACAGGGTGCCCAGAGAAGCTGTGGCTGCCCCATCCCTGGCAGTGCTCAAGGCCAGGTTGGACACAGGGGCTTGGAGCAGCTGCTCCAGTGGAAGGGGTCCCTGCCTGTGGCAGGGGTTGGAGCTGAAGGAGCCTTAAGGTCCCTTCCAACCCAAACCAAGCTGTGATATAGGATGTTCCTTCCAGAGCTGAAGTCCCATGACTTCCCCATTTATGTTTCATTCCTTTTCCATGTGTTTGACTTGCATGATGAAGAAAGGTCTCTTTTTTCCCCTTCTTTCTTTTAAAAGTATTTCCTGTATTGCCTGTTCCCAATTGAGACTTTATTGAGAAACAAATGCTTCTGGTTAGCTTCTGTATGGAACACATCCAGCTTTAAAACTATTGCCATGAGCAAAATTCATTGATGGTGAAAAAACCCAAACCCAAACATTCATTGAGTTGGGGCCCTTCTGTCTGTGGGCCAGTGGGAATTGCTTGAAAGGAAAATAGCATTTATATACACTTACAGTGGATTAATGTATACATGCACGTGTAGACAGGCAGAAAGAGGCCCTGTGCTGCTGGGCTGCAGAGCAATGCCATGGGTGGGTTGGTTTGTTCCTTCACTTGTCTTGCTCAGAGAGTACAGATCAAAGCCAGAGTCTCATGGGGAGTTGGGTCTTTCTTATACAAACCTGTTTTCCTCTTGTTTTATCTCCCTTTGGGCATGGGAAGAGCCCAAAGAAGTAAAGGAAGGCCGAGGAGAGCCTCCTCTGGGTTGTGAGCTGCAGACCTGCCCGAAGCTCAGCACTGTCTCTGCTGCTTCTCTCCTCCTTCTCCCCTCTTTTTTCATTGCAGAACAGCATATGGAGTGGTTTGGTTTGGTTGTAGCTTTTGTTTTCCCGAAGCAGGAAAGCAGAATGGAGCAGTTTACAAATAAATAAATAAAAGGAATGGAAATAAGCTCATGTAAAGTGGCAGAAAAGCCCCAAGATCAGCAGCATCAGCTGCACTCAGGACGAGGCACATTGCTTCATGTGAGAACCCTTGTGTGGAGGCATCTCTGCAATGCACCCGCTTCTGGGGCTGCATGAGGAGGCTGTGATGAGTTTGGGTTTGGGTTGGTTTGCTTTCTTCCAGGGTTGGTTTGGTTATTTCATGGTTGTTTCCGATCTGCTGGGGTTTTGATGCAGCCTCTGCAAGAGAGCTGTGTGCAGAGCAACAATAGTTAAACCCAAACCTCCACCTGACTTGTGGTAGGTTTTCCCTTCACTAAATGGTTGGAAGGATGGGAATTGCTTTGTCGTACTTTGGCTTCCCATATATCAGCACCTCGCCTGGTTTGGAAAACCATGTTTGTGAGGAGATGCTTGGGGTGTGGATGTGGGGCCCTTGGGTCATTATGAGGGTTATTGTTAGAGTAGGAATGAACTGAACCCCATCCTGTCACAGGAATCCTTAGCAAGATGTTTATTTCTCTTTAAAAAGGGAAGCCAACTAGTTTCTTCCCTGTTTTATTAAACAGTAATATAGGTTCAGCCTCTGTTCTGGTGAGTCTTTAATTGGCACAAAAGGGCAGTTTAGCTTCATTTTAAGGAAGAGTTGTCAAACCAGCTGGAATTGTTTGCTGCTCAGAAGCAAAGAGAGCTATATACTGTGATTTGCATCTTCTTTTCAACCATTATATAGTGCAGCAAGTTGCTTCATTGGCATGAAAAGAGCATCTAATGAGGACACTTCTCCATCTCTGATGCTATCCCTGCAAGAAATGGACTTCTTAATAGAAATCTAATTTCTGGGTTGGAGATGGCAGATTTATACCCTGTGTGTCGTGTCTGAGGGTGAAGTAGCTCACTTTGGCTCCTGACTCCATGGAGCAAGGACCTAATGAGCCAGGCTGTAATAGGCTCCGTATTAAATACAGCCCAGGCCTGTGGTTTGTCATTCCCTTTCCCCATCCCCTGCATTTCTAGAGGTGATAAACCCCCAGATCTTGTTTTGATCAGCGTGTGGATGTTCTGGTGCATCTTGGCTTGAATCAAAGCAGCAAGAAATTGGTTTTTGTGGAGAGGTTTCTTAAATGAAAGAATTCTATTATGTAGCTTTTATATTTTTAAATCCATGCAGTAATTCACAGTAATTTCTTTATATTCTGCTGTGTCTCTGTTGTATAACACAGTGGTTTGGACTATTAACTGCAGCGTATTTCATTTGAATGGTTTTCTGCTTCCTGAGTGTGTTCTGGGGTTCTCTCCTGGTTGGAGAGGAGATACCACCCCATGCTGCAGACACTCGTATGGGTCCGTGCATACTCAGGGTAAGTGTAGAGGAGAGAGCGCGCTGTTATGGGTGATAGTACAAATACCAGCCTGGGCCTGCGGGAGATAGCACAAGTCTCGCTCAGCTTCCAATGTTCGCTTGAGTTTTACATCAGAAACCGAGGTGGTTTTCTCTGCCAAGTTGTTCATTTAACCTTTTGTTCTAATCCCTTTTGTTGCACTGATGATTTAGGAGAAGCCCAAGGTGGGAAGGGAGCGCTGTTATTCTTTATAGGTCAGGACCAGCATTGCCAGCGTAGGAAGGAAGCGTTGAGGATGCAGGAGAGGGGAGGCAGAGCGCAATGAGCAGGGGCACAGCACATCTGCGAGGAGAGCACTGGGGAGGTGAAGAGGGGATGTGGTTGAGTGGCTGCTCCGTGGCAGCCGGCTCTGCTCCATAGGGAATGTGCACCCAGAATTCTCAGGACGCTCTCTGTTTGCCTGGGGAGTTTTGTGCCCTGTGGATGTGGGATGTGCTGCCAGAGCCTGATGGGAGTGATGCTGTTGGCACAGCACAGATCTCTGCTGCCCCTTTGCAAGCGTTCTGTGCTGCATCTGCAGCACGGTATCCCCACGTGCATCCTCCAGCGCAGCACTAAGCAGAGCAAGGCTGGCACTTAGCAGCTCCTGGAAGAAGCTGTACGGCCCAAACAGTTGGCCATTTACTGCAAACAATGCACCAGCATGTCTTAACCTTTAGGTTAGCTGGGAACAGCAGAGATCTGTCCTTTTGGTTTCATTGGAGTACACAGCAACCTTTTAACAGTGGAGGAGCTGCAGCGGCTCTTCCAGAACCCGTGTCTGATGCCACTTACTGATGTGGGGGGAAAGGGGCACCCGCTGGGAGTTCAGCTTCTGCTGCTTTATGGCACAGAATTAAAACTTCCTGGCAGAATAATGAGGGATTCAGCCTAAACCCTCTCCATTGCTGACCGCTGAGCTGTCTCCTGTATTCAGCGCTCACTGAAGTCATCAGCAAAATGTCCCCCCTTTAAAGGAGGTGGGTGTTTTAATAGCAGTGGTTGGGAATTCTGCTTGGAAACCCCAAAAGGAAGTGATTTTGTGAAGCTCTCGGTGGCTGTGTTGTGATGGTGGTGCTTGGTGGGCTCCAGTCTGAGAGCAAACCGTTAATGCAGATCAAGCTGCACAGTTGGAGCAGGTAATGTTTGCTATTCCTACACTATTTTATTTGAAAAATAATCAAGATCCATTTTATTTTATGGCCTTAGGAAGATGTGAAACTTTTCCTAAAGGATCTGGTTTAAAGGAACTGAATAACCTGGTGCCCTCTGGGCAATGGTCAGTGCCTGAGGGGCTGGTATTGCTGGGCTGGGGCACAGGGAGCGCACCGGGCAGTGCCCGTATCCCAGTTGTAGAACATGAAGATGAGGTGCCAGCATTGCAGGGGTGCCTGGGGTAGGGTGATCAGCGCTCATGAAGTGCTCAGCAGTGTCTGTGGCCAGTGCTCTGGTCCCATCACACCACTGAATTCCTTGGATTGTTATTTTTGCTGGCAGCGGGGTGTCTCTGCTGGTCCTGATGCCAACAAGCACTGTGATGCCTGCCCTGCAATCCAGGGGGATTGGGAGGGAGCGAGGAGCTTTATTTGGATGGAGACAGCTTTCAGGTCTTGGGTTTCATTTTGTTGTTGTTATTGTTGTTTTCCGAATTCCCTTCCAATCCATCTGCTCTCCTGACATCCCTTTTATGTTGTTGGAAAGACGGGCGGGCGGCTGCATTGCGAGTGTGCTCAGGTCAAACTCCTGGCTTTTATCTTTGTTCTCTTGTAGGTGATGGGTATTTGGGGAATAAAATGCTAAGCGCAGGGTTTAACAGGCCTTTGTTTGCTATTGTCCAGCTGTGCTCCAGGCAGCAGCAGAGATGGGGAACAATAAACAGTGAAAGGAAGTGGGGATTTTAAACAGAACTCTTTCTTTTCCTCTTATTCCGGTGTTCCTGGAATATGACACATTCTGCCTTTTAGTCCCAACTACATTAGTAAAAATAACAAGGCAAGGTGCATTCAGCACAGCTCTCAGCAGCTGGGGGTTTGGCTTAATTTTTAATGCCTGTATCTCCTCCATATTTGTGTATGTGTGTTTATGGGGGGTAAATATATGCTCTGAAGGTGCTGAAAAAGAAGTAATTATGTTTAATGACTAACCCTCCTCATGTCGATGTGCTTGCCACATAACTGTCCCTTGGGCTACCACAGTGGCTTAGCCTGGGCTTTGGGGAGCACCATGCTGGAAGGGGCTTGAGAGACAAGCTTCTTGCCACTTTGGGCAGCCTCAGAGGGCTCTTACCCTCCCTAGCACTGTTGAGAGCTCGTTTTGCACCTTGCTGCTGTGGTGGCTGGCAGCAAGGGCCAAAGTCTTCACTTATTTCTACACTACCAGGGATGGAGCAGCCACAGCTTCTCTGGGCACCCTCAAGGGAAGAGCTTCTGCCTAAGAGCTCATCTCCCCCTCTGGCAGGTTAAAGCCATGTTGCACACTGAGGTAAACCTTTCCCACTTAAACCCTTCTCCGTGCAAGCTTTGGTCTTCATTTTGCTCTGCCAGGCACTGCTGAGCATCCCCAGACGCAGCTGGTTCTTCCCCATCGCATTAAAAAGCCCAGGGCTCCCATGTAATGAAATAAAATGTCCCCACTGTTCTTGTTTCAGATCATAAATACCAAGTAAGTAATATTGTGCTCTCCCCTTCTTTCATCTGGTTTTAAAATTGAATCTCCAAGTGATTTGCCTGCTGGGTGCCTGCGGACTCGTGGGAGATGCTGTTTGTGTCCATGGTCTCTATGGGCTGTGCCAGCACCGAGTGCTGCTGGCTGTGCTGTGCCATAGAGCCCTGCCTTGGCTGCTGTTCTCAGGTCCTGGGCTCTTAGGACAAGTTTAAGGAGGTGTTGGTGCACCCAGGCTCTGAGGTGGGTCTGTCTATGTGCCCCTGTACTTCCTGGGCTTCAGATCCACCCCTCCTCATTGTAAGTAATCCAGATCTCCCTTTGAAAATCACCTGCTTCAAAACCAGTGTTTTTAATAGCTGCAATGTTCTTCAGTTTTAAACCCCGAGAGTGGCTCTCCAGTAGGAATAGAAGCTGAAAAACAAAGCAATCAAAGGGAAGCTGTCCCGCTCGCTGGGCATGTTTGGTTAGCTGCATCCCGTGGGATGCTGGATCTAGTTCTTTTACACCAGTGCGTCTCCACGGGGTGAAAAGCTGGAAAGTTGCAGCCCGCAGCATCTCTCAAACTCATCCATGGCTTGTAATGTCTATGGAATGGAGATATCCGTTCTGCTAGAGAGCGTATAGCAAAAATAATCTAACCTATTCCACCCAAATAAATCAGTCTGAAAATAAATCTCCCGTCGTGCTGTCTTTATAAATACCTTTTAAATTGAGTATGAGTGACAAGATGTGGTTGAGTCACTAGAAGAGCATCTCTGATAGTGTTGGAGAAGCCTTTTTAGATGTATTTTATATCCCAATTGTCATTGCAGCCGTCCGTACCGCCTGCGCTGCCCTTCACTGGCTGCAGGGTTTAAAATGACAGTTGGGAGATTGAAGATGGAGATAGACTCCTGAATGCTGCTTGGAGCTTCCTTAATGGGGCCTGGATAGCTGGGAAGGGGAAAACATTACCCTGCAAGCAAGGGGCACTGCTCCTGGAGGCCACCTCCCCATGGCCCTTGTACAGGGGACCAGGAACACGGGAAGTGGGAGATGAGGCTGCGCATCCCTCGCCCAGAGCAGGGTGCCTGCATGTGCTTATTAGGTTTTCAAATGTTATTTAGCTTGATTGCAGCCTTTTTACAAAAGGAGTTAAGACGTGGGTATAAAAGATAATAGAAGTATAAATTGCAAGGCAGGTTCTTATGAAATCAGTGGATTACTCATTTGAGCGCTCGGTGCGTGCTAATTTCACGTTGCTATGGCACCTCCGGGTGCGGGGGGGGCAGCCCGCAGAACACGGGGCCCGTGGACCTTTGTGCGAGGCAGATATCACCTTGCACACAACCTGGGCTGAGTGATGGATTGCCTCTATCTAGCACTGCCAGGGGCATCCAGGGCAGACAATGAAAGAGGCGTCTCTCAGTAGCAAGTGTTTTTTGGAGTGAGACCAAAAATCTCCCATTTCAGCCTTGAAATCTCTGTGTGTTGTCCTTAGTGGCGATGCTTCCCAGTCTGTCTCTGGGGCAGGCAAATCTCAGCAAGGTGAAAGTGAATAGCTCTTTGGTCTGTTTGCAGAGCTGCAAGGGACTGTTCTCAGGGTTCTCTGTTGGATTCCTGTGTTCCTGGACACTTGCATCTTCACTCCTTGGCATTCCTGAGGTGCTTGGATTCATCTTGGCTTTCTCCAGTGGATGGTGATGCTGTGCTGGGGCCACTGAGCTATCCTGAGAGGGGGCTGGCACTGGAATGTGATGGGAAAGGGGAGGCACAAAATTGGTCTGGAATGTTTGTGTCTAAAATGTGCTGAGACTCGGTTTCAATGCAGAAACAATCATTTTGGGAAGTGTGAGTCTTTGGAGCTTTTTTGGGTGCAGCAGCCAGGCAAGACGGGTTCTGTTGTGTGCTTGTGTCTGAACAAAAGTACTGAGTGTTCCCTAGGCAAGC
This sequence comes from Melopsittacus undulatus, assembly GCF_012275295.1. Taxonomy (NCBI): domain Eukaryota; kingdom Metazoa; phylum Chordata; class Aves; order Psittaciformes; family Psittaculidae; genus Melopsittacus; species Melopsittacus undulatus. The sequence goes on along the minus strand of NC_047539.1, from coordinate 7,103,334 downwards.
GGATGTAGGACAGGCAAATCCACAGGGCTCATAAATCCCAGGTATGTTCCATCAGACACACACGACTCCAGGCTGGCATCTTCCCTCCCCTGCTGCACTGTGCTCCCTGCAAGCTCTCCTCCATCTCTGAGCACACTGAAGCAGATCTGGGCGCCGTTGGTACCGGTGACCAGACGGAAGGCAGCATTACCCAGAGGTAAACCCCCACTGTTCTACCATGCTGGTACCTTCTCCTCAGTGCTTGGTTAATTGAGCCCAGTGCGAGTGCTCAGGAGCACGGGTAGCTAATTCTTTTCCCCCAAGACACCAAATGCAGAGAATATCCGTGTGTATATGGGGAAGCATTTGTGGTGGTTTACACTGAATAGTCTGAAGTCTTCCTGCTGGCACACGTGCTAACCGCTGCTGCACTTCAGGTAAGAAGATAATGATCACATCATTAAGACACTACTACAGCTGGCATTACTTGTTAGGTCAACATATCGATCTTGACATTACGCTGCAAGATTGTTTTTAGATAATGCCTGTCCATCCTGTCTCTTGCTCCAGGAGGAGGAGAGAAGAGGGAGAGAAGAAATGCAAAACCAGAAGCCACTTGGCACAGATCTTTCCCCTCCAAATACAAGCTCTTTGCTCCTGAAAAGGTCTGTTCTGCTGCAGAGGCTCCTGCCTTGTCACTGCTGATTGGATTAGTGGCAGATTTCCTTTAAGTCAGTAGAAATCCCAAGGGAGTTGCTGGGCTTGTGTATGGGTCATTCTGAGAAAAGGCTCTCCTTTAGCTTTTGTGTTGTGTTTGTGGGTGATGCTGGTTTACACCCACGGTGGATGATGCCCAAAGAGCTGAGGCTCTTCAAGTGCAGGACCTTCTGTCTCAAGCTCCGATGTGCTTGGGGTCCTCCTGGGCTCAGCACATCCCAAGAGGAGCTTGTGTCTGCCATTGCATTGGCCTTTGCAGGGCTCTGTGGGTGATGGGTGCCACACCAGACAGGCTCTGTGCTTGCCATGGACACCAGTAGCACCAACAGGTTATTGCCTATCCACAGGGAAATGACCCATCAGCTCACTCCCTGAATAACCGCTCTGTAACTGCAGAGCTTCCCTCTGAAGCCTGCTGTACATTTGCATTGTGCCTATATTCTGAGCATATTAGAAACGTTTGCAGTACCATTTCTATCTTGCTGGAGAAGAAAACACCTCTCACTTTTTAATAAATCTCTGCTTGTCTTGTTATCTCAGCTGTATTGAAGCTGTCCAAGGCAGTTTTTCTCATTTCATTGGGCTCTTTTTATAGCAAACTACTTACAGGCATTTTGTAAAAATAGCAGTAATGTTACTTTTTATATATCTCTGTATGTGTTTTATATCACTAAGGCTTTATTTGGTATTTTAGTCTGGGCTTCCTGACTGCACTTTCAAATCAAAAGTGATAGTTCACAAAATGTGTGATGTTTTCATGTCTCTGGCTTGCAGGGAAGTGATGCTCGCACAGTGCTGAGCCACTTCAGTATCCCCCTCTAAATAAATTTCATTAAGAACGGTCCATATGGTGTGTCAGGGAGAAGGGGAATGCAGAGCAGAACCTGTGTCTGCCAAAGAAAACTGTTTTGATCTAATGCTCAGCATAGTACAACTTTGGGGGGAAGAGAAATAAACACTGTCAGATGGGTGCTGCCAAATTCCATGAGTTACCGAGGGTTTCAGGCTGTTCAGTGATGGGTTTTTTTTCTTCTGGATACTCCAGTTTCTGCAGTCTTGTGATTTACACAGAACTGTTCATTTCCATTTAAAAACATTGTAGGAAACAGCCTCAGAATGCAGGCCCAGGAAGCTTTGGTGTCGCAGGTTAATAGAACCCTCAGCTGCATTAGATGTGAAATCTGGAGGCTTTATAAGCACATCCCCTGCTTTGGAGAGGGTGGGTTGTGCACTAACTTGCTGCAGAGACAGTCAATGCTGAGTAACTTCATGAATAGTAGGAAATGATGTCTCTATGGTGCTGTGTTTCCATAGGTTTTGGTAATGCAGAGGTGAGAGGAGCTGCAAGGGCTTCATGCTGATGGGGAGCAGCTTTGGTTACCTGAACAGGGTGTTTTGCAGAGCTCCTCATGTGGAGCAATGTAAAACCTCACTCATGTTGTCACTGAGCTCAACGTGAAGTACAGGGTCTGTTTTCATGGTATTACAAAATGACCCTTTATGGTAGTTGTGTTGTGAGTCAGTACAAGTAACTACTCCAATTCCATCACCCATATCCTCCTGGCATTAAACTGCTGGGAAAGCCCTGCTCAGGGAGAGAAATCAATGGGTTTCCTTCAGTCTGGGTACCATTCTGGCTAATCATTACAGCAGGTGTTCTAAAGAGTGTCCCAGGCTCTCCCTCAGTGGGCTGGAGGAGGGGAGGGATGAGGGGAGTTGTTGGTGAACGTTACAGGAAGGGCCAAGCAAATGGGTACCTCTGGGAGGAGGAAATGCCAAGTTCTGCACAAGGTCTGTGTGTTGGGGGTGGTTTGTGCCTAAGCCTTGTGGAGGTGGGACAGATCCTTCCACTTTTCCTTACAGTCATTCCCCAGCTCACAGCCGGCACCTGGAAACGCGCTAGTATAAATCTGTGAACCTTTTCATTGGTGGTTTCAGGTTCTTTCCCTTTCCTTCCTTTTCCTTTTTTCCCCCTTTCCCTGTTTTCAGCACAAAACAAACGCTGTGCTCACTACAGCCCTTCGTCATCACAGTGTTTTCAGCAGACACTCAAGAATTAAATATGTACAATTTCCATAATACTGATTATCCCTGTTTAAGTGCTATTTTAGAGGGTATTAATTTCTGTTGCAGTAACAGCCTCAGCACTTAACACCACCAGCCCTGCTTCCCTCAGTGCCCGAGGCTCGCTGTGAGCCAGGATTCGCCCTGGATCGCTGCTTCTAGCCCTCATGTCCATGGTGGGGAGTTGGAGCTGGGTTTGACAAAGGCTGCTTCTGTCACTTCTGATACCTTCTGGGGTTTTGTATGCAGCAACACAAAGCACAATTAGAATACAGTTATATATTCTCATAGTTATTAAAGCTTGGATTAACATGACATAAAGTTTTGTCTGGGGAGCCTTTTGCTATGGCTCAGGGAGCATTTTTGTGTGACAGTAATAGGCTGCAGTTAATATACTTGAATGATACCAGAATCTGTGTAATAAGACAGAACAAAGGGGGTTTATTTGAGGCTGAATTACAAAGGTGGAATTATCATTGTGAACAATCCACTGAGATCGCAGCTTAATTATTGTATCTCGCGTTACTTCGGCATAACAAAGTGTAGTCAGTGAAGCAAAGTTAAGACAAACACACACCCACAATGCCCTGTCAGTCATATGGGATCGATGTGTGGACCTGACACCTTGCTCTGCACACCTAGATCCTCTCTGCCTGTTTTGTGCCGTTTGTCTGATTTACAGAGCCTGTTTGCTGTGATTCAAGAGACTCTTGTAACGTTTCTGGGAGAGATTCATCACTGGATGTAATCCATTCAAATAGCTGTTGGGCAAGAAATAAGAAGTGTTTGAAGCCAAGAGGGTTCAAACAAACCCTTCAAAGGCAGCTGCTGGGCCCTGCAGAGGAAGAGGAGGGAGGGCTCTGTTGTTCCACGGGGCTTGGGGAGAAAAGGAGTGAAGAGGTGGGAGCTTCCTTTGGAATCCCGTTTTCCCACTGTGGGTGAGTGTGCACAAGTCTGCAGCGAGGTGTTCCCTGGGAATGGTGGGTTTGGGGCCCTGAGGACCAGGGGGGTCTGGGGAGTGAGGAGAAGGGGGCATTGTCCCTTTAAAATCCACCCCAAGGTGATGTTCAGCATGAGCTCCCTGTTTGAGCTTGAATTAAAGGGGGCCAGGCTGGAGCAAGCATTGAGGTTCTTGAGTGATGACAGTGGCGTTCCACGTCCAGTGCTTGCTTTGTGTTATTTCCCTGCTCCTAGATGTTGGTGACATGATGCTGCCTTGGGATTCAAACTTAAACAGGGGGGATTTAGGATAGATACAAGGAAGTTTTCACTAGGAGGGTGGTAACCTGGACCTCTGAGCTGAGAATTTGGCACCTTGAGTGCAGCACTTGTTACTGTAAGGTCTGGGTTGTGAATGCTTTTGCCATAAATGAAAACCATCCTGAAATGTAGAGCTATAAACTGTGTGAGCTTTGGGGTCGAAAGACAAGGGAGGAGAGAATTCTGCTAAGAAGAAACAGCCCTGGAAAAATATCGTTTAATATGCAAGTCAGTTTGAAAAGAACAATAAAAGGAAACAGGATCTCGCAGGAAATAAAATGAAACTTTTTTTCATTACAGTCAAGGGAAACTTAGATGAGTTTTTCTTTGCTAATAAAGCTCACTGTTCGTTTTGCAGCTGAGCCTTCGCCGAAGCTGACTGTGGCAATTGTTCATCTTTCTGCTTGCCTTTAAACTCTGGGCTATAAAAAAGCCCTTCATGCATCAGGAAACATAGTAATGCAATCCTTGCCTTATCTTCACACTTATTCAGCAGGTATTTACCAAAGGGCAGCAGGAAGCTCTTTAAACTTGATCCTGTGCCTTTGCTCAGGATGTCTCCTGATCAGATCTGTTTACCTGGCTCTGTCCTGTGCTGGATCGTGCTGCAGAGGCAGCAGTAACAAGCCCCTTGGTTCTTATGAGCGGTGTTCTCAGCATACCCTGTAACAGACACTCCTGTTACTGTGCAGCTTAAGGGCACTGACAAAACCCCCTGTAGGTTATTATGGTCTGTTTAGTGGGTAAGAAAGACTGATGCTTGAAATGCTGTGTGTTTGTAGTCCCAAATGGGAGAGACAGGTGTGTGATTAGGTTATTTCTCTGTCAGCTTTGTCATGGGGTGAACAGGAGCTTCTTTTCTGCACAGAGTGATGGGTAACACAGGGATGCAGTGAATTGTGGTGTGCTGACCCTTAGGTCTTGGTTCCAGAAGGTGCTTGAAAGGAAAATGAGTAAATGCCATTGATGTCTTCGGGAACCACATCCTAGAAGGACTTAATTGTGCTTAACATTGAGTCATACTTAATCAGAGAATGGTTTTCTCCAAGGAAATTATAAATAGTAACATAAATAGTAAATAGTTCATAGTAGTTCCCACTTCTGAAGTGTTGTTCCCGAAATGGTCAGTATGTGACTTGGAGACGCATTGACTTTGGTGTTCAAAGAAACGGTTGCTGATGCTCTTTCTGGCATGTGGCTGTTAATGGTCTCTGTGCATCTCATTCTCTGGCATGTACACTTGCAGTAAACCAACCAGCTGCTCGTGTTTTAGTGTTGCCTCAACAAGGAAAGCACCGGGTTTGGAAGGAGCAGACTTCACCCCGTGTGCAGCACACTTCACCTGAGGACCTGCAAGTGCTGCACAGATACTTGAAGCTCCTTCTCCTCTGAGAGAGCTTGTGGCCCTGTTTGCTGTGGGTGTTGCTGGATCCAGCTTCCATGTGGAGCCCTGGAGGAGGCTGGATGCTACCCAGACCCTATGGGAGGGTCTGGAGGCAGCCATCCTCTGCCTGTGTCCATGTGGAGCATCGCAGTGGGGTGGTGGGATGCACACACGTATGTTGCTATCCTCTGGCTGGTGTTTTGCCAGCCCCATGGATTCCAAACTCTACAGCTAATGGGCAGCACCTCTCAATGTTGTTTGGCAAAGCACACAGATTGCAGCTTCGCTGTGCTAATATGCAGAGGAGCGCTGTGAGGGAGGAAGCATTATTCCTGCTGACGGCAGCTAATGTTCCGTGACACTGGAATCACAGAGGGCCTCGCACCTGCCTGGCTGAACTGCTGAAGGAGCAATGTTCCTCCAGAGCTCCTCTCATGGCATCACTGTGGTCCAGCCCTGCCCTCCAGCACCTCCTGGGGTATGGAATGGGGTGGGAAGGCTCATCCCAAGAGCAGCTGGTGGAGTGATGGAGCTAAGTTGAACCTTGGTGCTGTCAGCTCCTGTGGTTGTGCTGTGGCTCTCAGGATATTTGATATGTTTCAGCTTTGGTTTGAGTGAAGTGGTTGTGTGGAGGTCTCAGTGTTTGCTTTCAGAAGAGCCAAAGATCTGTGTTTCAGTGGCGGCTTGAACACATAAACCCTGACTAAGAAGACTGTGTTAAAATCATTGTGATGCATTTAATAAGTGCAGTTTGTGTCTTTGCCTCATGATTTGATCCTGCCAGGCAGCTGGTGAAGGGACAGGGCTGGAGCAGGACGGATGGAGCTCAGGTTCTTCATTTGGTTGTGGATCTCACAAGAAAACACCAAAAGTTACTCAGTTTGGGGGGAAATTTGTAGGAAATAGCACACAATACATGCATGTGTGCAGGGAGATGGGACGTGTTGAATAAATAGCTAGACAAGGATGCCTGCGGGATGGAGATCTCCTGGTACTGGCAGGGAACCAAAGGCAAAGGTTTCCAGGATCAAGGCTGGGGCCACATACGGGTCACTTGCAGTGGCAGTAGCTCCATTTCCCTCCTGCTCCCTCCCTCCTGCTTGTCTGTGAGGTGGGTGAAGCACAAAGCTGTCTTGAGGTAAATGCTTGTAGCAGGGTTGGAGGCTCTCCAGCGATGGTTTGAACTGATTCTGTTCTTGCCTCTCCACGAAGGGCGGCAGCAGGAGTGCTGGGATTTAACACTGGCTTCCGATGAGCGAGGTCCAAACCTGCTCCTCCTCTCGCCTTGTAACACACACGGAGGGTTTCTAGCTGTTGACACGTGTTTGTAAGTTCCCAATCGTGCCCTGTCTCGTGCTGTAGCATGGACCAGCTTTGATCAGTGCAGAAATGCCTGTGGCACCGGTTTCTGGCAAGATTGGAGGTTGGGGATTTATTACAGCAGAGATGGAGGTGCTGCTCTGATTCATAAACACAGTTTTTAACCCAGTGCTGGTTTGGTGGGAGCTGAGGCACTGGAGAGGTAAGAGAGGAGCAGCAATGCCATGGGAGACGTGTCCCCAAGAGAGTGGGTCCACAGCATTTAGCACATTGTTCTTAGCCCATCTTTTGGGGATCTGTGCCCAGATCCAGTTACCAGTGACCACGTGTACCAGGTGCATGCTGGAAATGGGATGGGGACAAGAGAAGTTCTCAGCCAAGGCAGCAGGTTAAAGGAGAACTCCAAGAGCCCTTACATATTCTATAGCTTGAGTATGGCAAAGAGCCTTGCTATCATCAATGCTTCGTATTATTGGTGACAGAGAAGGAATTGATGAGAAACATCCGTGGAGTCATCTTTAATTTGTCCTGCTGTGGAAAGCTGTTTTTCTGGACACCATTAGTCATTCTTACACCTCCCTTGGTAGAGTTAAGCATTGGGTAACGTGTTGGTGTTTTGCAGGAGCATTTTGAAGTCCAGGAGTAGCCAGTGTGCACTTTGGCAAGCAGTTGGGATGCTCTTTGCCATGTCACGGCTGGTGAGCAAGCCCTGAGATTAACGTGATTGAATGACTGTCTTAATTTCAGCCCTGATGGAGCAAAATTAGTCACAATGATATGTGTGTGTTGAATAAAATCGTGGTTTTATTAGCTATAATTGCTGAAGAAGACTTTTTAAAGCCTCGACTGCTGGGGGGAAAAAATTGCTAGCACTGGAATTTGTTCTTGCACAGTATGGCATTGATTATTGTCATGGTGCATAATATGTCAGTCCTCGGTTGGTAAGTTGTCACTGTTGAACACTGGGAATGCTCAGCGAGGGACCGTGCTGTGTGTGGGATGAAGGGCAATGGATGGCGATGAGGATGCTGTGGGTGCCTTCAGATGAGGAGCTGTGATGGGAATAGCAGCTTGACAGGGAGGAGGGGGAAAGGTTAAAGCTTTTGTTGCTTTGTTTAATTCCCCTGTAATCACCCTGGAACCATCTTCTCTTCCCTGTCTGGTGCAGGGTATGCATTTGTCTTAATTCCTGTGGAGGGGAGGCTGTAAATCCACTGGAGCACGTTGCTGGCGTTGGATTTCACACACACGTTTTAAGTAACAGCACCTGAGAGGTTACTGACAACCAGCTCAGAGGTTTTCTGCTTCAGAAAGCAAAATAGTAGAGGGGTTGTGCCGTGTGTATGAAGAACTTGAGGAATTAGACCAGGATATCCAGCACACTTTTCCTGGGAGAGCAGAAGAATGGATAGACCTGTAAAGTTCCCACACCAGGGATCAGAGAGGATGGGAACAGCCCAGCTGTGTTCAGCTCAATGTCATCCTTCTGGGCTTTCTGTTCTCCTAGGGCCCAGTCGGAGTTGCCCCAGTGTTTGATAACACTGTGTTACTTCATTTGTCTGCCCTAATTCTTCCTTATGTTGAAGGGATGGAGAGTGTAGCACCAAACCGGCTTGGGAGTGTTGAGGGGGCACTTGAGCAAATGCAGGAACATCTCAACCTGCCCTGGATGTGTCAGAAACTCAGGGTTTGGATCAGGAAGCTCTTTCCTGGGCTGGATGCGGAGTGTGAGGCATAGGAAAGTCGGTGCAGTTATGGTGGTTTCCCTATGGAGGGTTTACTCAATGAGTAAACCTGATTCAAATGCCGAAACAAGAGCTTGGAGCTGTTGTTGCTCCTGGGGGCGTGCAGCTCTTTGTAAATGCCCATTGCCTTTACAAGCTGCATGTACATGGGGCACCCCTTGGCTTTGCTGCTCCATCCCACGGCTGTAGAAATACAACCAGGAAACATCCTGGATTGGCCATTCCAGCACTCAGTGGAAGCTCCTTGCCCTGTGTCTGTCCTCCAGAGGCTCTGTGAGTCACTGCTGGTCCTCACAGGACACCCAGCCTGGTCATTACAGTGCGAGCAGGTTTGGTCCTCCCTGATGGCTCAGGGCTGCCCCATGGAAAAGAGGAGCTGAAAACCCCAAAGAGGGAAGTGGGAGGAATGAATGGAGAATACTGTGTGTTCTTGTGCCGTGCTAGATCAGTTGCATTAAATTCAGAGCCTTTCTGAGTACAATTAATGGTCATTTTATTTAGGTCACCCTGGTTTTGTTGCTTTAAATGTACACCTCCATTAAAGTGGAAGAAAATCAAATACATTTATCTCTGTGGAGCCTTTTGTGAACTGGTTGGGCATATTTTAAATAACCCTGGGAACTGTTAGGATTATTAAAGCCTTTGGCTCCTCCAGGTTTTTTCTTTCCTCCTATTCTCCCCTATTCCTCCTTCCAGGCAGTGAGTAATGAAGTGGTGCAGCCCTTCCTTAGCTCAGAGCCCCAAGTGGGTTGAAAAAGAAATGTTAAATAAACTAAAGCCCATTAGTTAGGCTTTATGTAAGAAACTGGGTCTAAATTGGATGTATGGAAAGGGTGTGCTGGGACAGAGGAGTCTGTTGGGCTTAAGTGTCTGTTTGTAACTGGTGTTATCTGGCAAGTCTTCATTGTCTTTATTTACCTTATGTGCTGAGGCTGTTCATTGTGTAACACATTCTCCTGCCCAGGACTAGCTCAGATTCATCAGCTCCTTTAAGCCTCCATATTGAGCCATGCTACATCTAAAAGATGTACATTTCTGATGGCTCTGCTCAGGGACTCAGCATCGGCACGGATGGAACCCAGCTCTTTGGTGTGCTGTTCTTCACCATGCCCACAGAATGCACTCGCAGGAGCCACTTCAGTGGCTGGTAGCTGGGGTCAGTGCTGGTGGGTGACCAACCAAGCCTCAGAGGTGGCAACTGCATCTCCCAGCGCTGTTTTAACACAGGAAAAGCTGCTCTTTGTGTAACCCAGGTTGAATGTGTTGAGTTGAGACCTGGCTGTTTGCACTTCAAGCATCTTTCAAACGCTGGTTGGAGGAGGGGGTTAACGTTTGGACACTCACAGCTCCCCAATGCACTTGGGTTTCATGTGTGGGTTGGTTTTTTTCCCCTCCTTCCCCCAAAACAGGGCTCAGTTTGCTTACTCCAGGGTTTACTGCCGGTTACCTTGACTGCGTCCCTTAGTTCTCCTTGATGCAAACTTGAACAAGCCGCTTGTGTTTGATTCACGGAGACCCGTGAGAAACGGGCTGTGTGTGTGAGGCGCTCTGGGTTTCTCATTCTATTCAGCCCTTTGTATATTCAAATTCTTCCAGTTTCAGTTCTTGCTGTTCTGCCAGATTTCCATACCATTGATGGGCTTTCTGAATTAAGAAGTCTCTTTCCCCCCCTCCCTCCCATCCCCTCACCACCTTTTTGCGGCTGGTGAAAAGTTTTCTCTGCGCGCTGCCCCTCGCATTGATTTCCCCCTTCCCTTGTCCAAGCCGCTCTCAGATGTTTGATTTTGCAAAGCCTTCATAGAATTTTCCCTTTGCTGCTGCACTTTATCTATTCAGGAGGTTTCCAGAAGTCTCATTGTGTCCGCGGACTATGGAGGCAAGAGGCTATTCTTCTGCTACAATGCCTGCCCTAAAAAATAACACAGGGTGGGGTAGGCTCCGAAAGGGCAGAGACGGAGATAAAATGTTCTGACCTTAGGAAACAGAAAAGATAACCAATTAGACATTGTTGAAAGGGCACCAGCTGGCTTAAAGAACACCCCACTGATTATTCTTTCTTAAAGACAGGCTTGGTCCACATCTGAAGCTCAGCTGCGGAACCGCTTCTCCCCTTTTCAGGCTTTCAGGTTTGAACTGGTGGGGCTGACCCTGTCCAAGGTAGCTGCGTGTCTGGTTCTGATCCCAGAAGCAGGTCTGGGGGATGAAGTGCCCATCTCCAGGGTACGAGCGTTCCTCGGGGTCCCAGCCAGCGCATGGAAGCCTCCTGGCTCAGCCCATGCAGGCTGCCTTGTTACTGCTAATAGGGCTTTATTTGCATAAGAAAGCCCTCTGCCAAGATCATCATTCCAGCAAGCAGGGCTCTCATACACATGGCACAGAACGTTGTTTGCCCATAGGATGTGTGTCTGGTAGGGGAGAGGATGTGTCACCGTGTCATGTTGTGGAGGTGGGAGAGGTGAACAAAACTGCACCTCCCCCCTGTGACCAGGGACTGTACCCAGGGCCCCTCATCCATCCCAGTGCTGGTTTTGTGCCAGGACCTGTCCTTCTGCCATGGCAGCACTTGGAGGAGCAAAATGAGGCTGCACAAGAGGTTCAGGTCAGATCCAGTGCTGCTGAGCCCAAGGGGTTTGCACCCCACAGCTTCGGCTACCCAGAGACTTTGGGCTCAGACATGGACATGCTAAAGTGATGTTAGCATCATGCCTCGTTTCATGTCTCTTCTCCCCCTAACAGTGATGGAGGCAGCCTTGTGAAAATCCCCAGTAATGTCCAGTGACCACTCTGGGCTCTGGTTTGGGATGTGAGGCAGGAAGGTTACACTGGGAGAGCTGAGTGTTAGAACTTACTGGTGTGGTTGGCACACTGGGGTGGAGCGAGGCAGAGGAAGCAGTGATGCTGCAGGAACCTGCACGAGGTGCACCATGTACTTTTGGGATGCAGGGAGGCCAAGACCTGTAAGAATGAAAAGTGAAGATTGCTGTGCAAGCAGAGCCCCGGGGCAGAGATAAGCAGTGGTGCCGGGTGAAGGGCAGCTGTGTCCTTATCTGCCTCCTGGTATTGCTCATACTTGCGAGTTTTCTTCCTTGGAATGAGGAAAGACAGCAGGACAAATAGCTCTGTGTTTAATGTGCTTTGGATTTTTCAGTGCATCAGCACCTTTAGGTCTCGCTCAAGATGGTATCGAGGAGCCACGCTGTTCCCCACCAGCTCATCCCTTGCTAACCCAGTTTGCAAACCCCTCTGGAAAAGTGAAGTGCAGAGACAGGTTTTAGATGAGGATGTTTCCTGCAGCACACGGGACCAGCCTGCCCCGGCTCCTGCAGCCTCGGAGCAGCAGTTGGAACATGTGATGATGCTGGAAGGTAAACTCCAGCACAACATCCTTCTAAAATAAGTGTAAAATGTTAGGTGTGGCTGCACGGATTAAATGGAGGTGGAATAAATCATGCAAATGGTAATGAAAGTTGAAAGCAATTTGGTTGCACTTCAATACGTTTCATCAGTCATCTCTCTTCTGAAGTGGAAATGCCAAGCCTGATGCGAATTAAACCTTCTCCCTCCTCCCTCTCCCCTCTGGGTTCTCAAAAGGCCTTTTGAAAGCCTCTGAATACCTTTCTTGCCTGACCAGGTTTTGCCCTGCTCGTACTTCTTGTAACCTCCTAATTCTCAGCCAAGACAGTGACTCTAATTTGGAGAAGACATGAGCTTGATTTGCATCCACAGTTCCTCTCTTGATCCTTCCTTATCTCCCTGCAAAAGGGAAAAAGGCTGGGATGAGGCATAGCCAGGGACTGTCACAAGGAGGAATTGCTGCTTAGATATGTGGTTGTTTAGGGCAGAGGAACTTTCAGTGCTGGCTTTTCTGCTTTGGGATCAAGTGTCAGCTGGGATGGGGGTGGAAAGCAGCAGATTCCCAAAAGGAAGAGCTGACTGAGCACAAGGAGATCGGATGCATGGTTTGTACCTTGAGCTGAGGCTGCTGCTGCCCTTGTCTCCCCTCCTGTCTGTCTGCTGTCTTTGTGAAGGTGTTAAAGCACACCTCTCCCTTCTCTCTTGCAGGTAGAGGACGCCATGCTTATGTTTGACAAGACGACCAACAGGCATAGAGGTAAGAGAGAGCTGCAGCTCAGGCATCACACTGTGGGCAGCTTCTGCATGTGAGCACAGCCCAAATCACTGCGGGTGTGATGACCCGGTGCCTAAATCCAGTGGTGCTCAACCCCTCTGTCCTGCAGGTGCTGCAGAGGAAGGGCTGTTTGGCACGGAATGCTATGTGTTGTGTGGATTTGCTTATCAGAGTTGATATTTCTGGTCAGTCTGATGACTTATCTTTGGGAGGACCATTGCTGGGCTCTGTACCATCATGGCTGTCATTAGGTTAAGCTGGGCTTAAGGCCAGTGAAGCTGAGATAGCAGGAAATGAAGGTGCTGAACCCCTCTGCTGGGGTTTCAAGCATGCTGGAGTTCTGCAGCTGAGGACTGCTCGTCCTCTGACAATGGTAGCTCAGAACAAGCAGGATCTGCAGAAGAGGAATTTCCCTCCCCATATTTCACAAGAGAGACGAGGTTTCATCACGGCTTGTACAGCTCAGTGAAAATGAGCTGAGGATTACTTTCAATGTTATGGCCATTCCTTTCAGCAGAAATAAATGATGCTCCTCTGTCTCTCAGCGAGCAGCTCATGTTATCGCTGCAGGCAGAGAGCAGCTCAGCATCTGCTCCGCTCGTCTGGGATGGGGTTAGATGTACCTGGGCTCTCAGGGGGGCACCAGAACTGCCCTGGGGACAGGCTCAGAGCCCCTCTTCCCTTTCCTATGAATGACATTGATTTTATGCCACCAATCTCCCTGCTCTAGCACGTGTGTTTGGAGGCAGTGCAGGAAACCAGCGCAGCTTGTGGCTTCTGCCCCCGTGCAGCAGCGTGGATGTGTAGCCCTGAGCTTTGTCGTTTGCCCTTTGCACTCCAGCCTCTTTGAGGGGCTCTCTTGATTGATGTGGTTGCTGTCTCTGTGATGGATGCAGCCTGTTTGTTTAGAGAGGCTGCTCTGAGGTGTTAAGGAGCCTGTGCCCAGCCAGGCAGTGATGGGAGCATGGGGAATGGGAGAGGGGAGCAGCCCAGCTCATCTTCATCCCCATGGCAGGGTCAGAAGAGCTGACCTCCCGGTGCTGTGTGAATTATTCACTGCTCTGATACTCGCCTTAACAAGGAACTTGGTTTGTGTGGATGGCTGGGGGAGTTGGGTGAACCTCCAGGATAGTGTTCCCTCAGCTCCAGCACTTTCTTCCCAGACACTGATCCCTCTCCGATGTCAGGGATCGTAGTACCCTGCAAAAGACTTGCTTGGAAGGAGAAGCTCTTCAGAGAAGGCGAGTGACCCACCAGAGCCCATCAGTTTGTAACAGAAACCAAGCGTTCAAAACCCTTACATACTTTGCAGAGTTCAACCCCTGGCAACTTCCTTTTATTTACAGGAATTTTCTACCCTTCTCTTTGCAACCACCCTGAAATGGGCCATAAATACCCTTCTCCATTCAGGATCTTGGCATGTTGTTTGTTGCGTTGAAAGCTGTGTTATGTGGTGCTTTTGTGCTGCTCTGACGTGATCTGTGGGCAGCTGGGCCCTGGTACTGGGGGGTCTGGTCCCAGGAACACACGTACTCAGCAGACTGGGTCCTTGTGAATGTGTTCCAGCAAAGCTTCTGTTTCTATTCCTTGTTTTCTTCTCTTAAACCATTCCTTAACCTGGCAAGTTTATGCAGTGTGCATCAGGCTGGAAACACATCCTGGTGTTCATCTCCATGAGGCCTTTGCAGCCTGTTTTCCAAGTCCCCAACCTTGTCTCTGTCACCCCACAGAGCAGGTCTTTGCTATCCCTCTCTAAGGGCATCAGGGGCTCCATGGGGCTGGTTTGTTCTGGGGGACATCAGCCTGTCCTGTAGCCCATCAGCAGGACTGGATGGCCCCAGCAGCTGCCTCGTCTCCAGACAAGGGCTCTGCTCCAGAGACAGAAAGTCTTCATTTGCTGAAATGTCCCAAATCATGGAGTTGGTTCTCACTGGGGCTCTTGGCTGTGCCCACTGCGAGCTCTGTTCCTCCCCACCATATTCACTGGTGGTCACCAGTAGTGCTTGCCTTCACTGGGATTCATTGCCCGGGCAGGCAAAGACTCTGCAGGGACAGTAATAGCGCAACGTGCATTAGTCCTTCCTTTGCTTCCAGAGGCACTCATCCCCTCCCTGTGTACCTCAAGGTGATCCCTCCTTTGTCCCCATCAGTGGCACTGTGCTGCTGTAAGCACTTTGCAAAGCGCGAGGGCACCAGGAAGCGTCCGTGTTTGTGCTCTGCTAGTGCTGAGCTCTGCTCTAACAGCTCTGCTTCAGCTTTCCTGTGCTCTGTGGGGAGCCTGGGGTAGCGCAGGGAGCCCTGCTCTCAGCTGTGAACCTGAGCGAGCAGCCCCACAGGATGGATGCCTCTTCCCAGAGCATCTTTCCACTGTCTTGTCTAGAGAAACGGTCCATAACTGCTGAAGTTGAGGGCTGCAGACGTGGGGGCACTTCAGCTGCAATGGAACCTTCTGTGTTCTCCACAAAAGGGCTTTTTCCCCACAGTGTCTGTTGGAGACAAGAGGCAACAGGTCTTCCTTTTTCCCTGGGAATTCTATGACTTTATTTCATTGTTTTGTTTTAATAGCCTGGTTTACATGCAAGCCACAACATTTCCCTTTGTATTAGCATTCTTGTGTAATCTCTTTACGTGAGATATAAGTGGGGAGGAACAAAGAGTCCAAGAGGATCTAAAGCAGACTCGAAATGCTGTTGAGTAGAGGTGATGCTGCCCATACCTCTGGTGTGCTTCATCAGATTCAGGCTCTGAACCCAGTTCTATCCCTGTCCATGTGGTCCTAGGGTGCCTGGAGCCCCCTCCCCAGGTCTTTACCCCTTCAAGTCCAGGTGGAAGGAAGAAACAAGTGCAAAAGGCAGAGTAAAAAGTCATCTTCACACTTGAATTTATCCAGTCCTGAGTGACATTTTTCCTTCTCTGCACAGTAGCTAGGGCTAATCAGGCTAATCCACTGGCTAGTGGGCTCTTGTGATGAAGTGAGTCCTGCTGCATCAGTGGCTGATAAAATCAGCCCAGATTTTACAAATGGTGCCATTCTGATTGTGTAGGAAAGCGTGTTTAAAATGCAGCAGCGTGCAGCAACAGTGGCAATGGCAATTCTGAAATCCACTTGCGGGTTGCAGTCTGTATCTTCAAATTAGCCAAGGCAAAGAGGAGCAGCAGATAGAATACCCGTTGTGGTTTACTGGAGGTAGGCCATGCCTGGAATAATCAGCGTGGGCAAGGGAAGGGAAAAGAGTTAACGTTCCCCTCCCGACTGCTCCAAGGTGAGATGAATTTCCTGGAAGCAGACTGGGGAGATCTGTTGGCATAGTTCTGGCACACGTGTGTTACTGGTGTGTGCGTGTTCTGGTAGCGCGTAACCCGTCTGTGTGTAACACAGCGCTGGCCCGACACCAGTTAGTAAGGGCAAACACAGAGATGTCACCAGATGTAGTAAGAGGGGTTTCAAAACTACTCATCATTGCTTGGAAACCCCACCCAAAATAAACCTTAGAGCCTTGCCCATGGAGCACATAACCTCAATAATGTTAAAGTGTCATCAGGCTCATCATGATGTTGCCTCTGCTGGTGTCTTTCTTAATGTCCAACTATTGCTGGGTGTTCTCCAAGGAAAAGAAGACTCAGGGCTATTGCAGTTCACGCCTGTCTGTAGCAGTATTAAAGGCAGGTTGCAAAACCTGTATCTGATAGTAATAAGGAGTGGTTAATTTGGGGAGTATTATAGGTAAAACAATCCCTTGCTTCAACGGGATGCAGCATCTTCTCAGTAGGAACCTCCTTCTAGCTTGGCTGCTTAGTTGTAATAGCAGAACACAGTGAAGTAACACTTACAGGGCACATGTCTCTGGTTAGTTTAATCAAAATGCCATTTTCTCTTAGGAACAAAGTGTTGGTGATGCTCTGTTTCTATAGCCTGTTACTGTACTTCTGCACTTCTATACAGGGAGCAAAACCACATGCAAAAGTTCTCCAAGCACTCTGGAAGATCACTTTCATCGCGTTCTTCACTGCCTCAAGTTTCATAAGCTGGAAATTACTGGGTCAGTCCTGAAAGGATTTAGTAATCAGAAAGAAGAAAGAAAGAGAGTGATGTTATTTAGTTACCCTTGCAAAGTGTAGATAAAATCTGGAGTTCAGCATTAGTTATTGATCTTTGGGGTTGGAGGGAGCCTGGCAAGATGATGGTGTCCTTCTGACTTCATTATGGAAAGCAGCTCCAGAAAGCACAGCAATTCACTGCCAAGCACAGCTACCAGCAGGGCCACATTGTCCTTGTGTTTTGCTGGGTGATCCCAGACAGGAGCCTTGGCTGCTGCATCCAGCCATATGTGGAGGGAAGGGTTGGATGGAAGTGTTTGAGCCAAGGGGTGCAGGAGAGGGCTCAACCCTTCCCAAGCTTTGCTCTTGCAGTGGAGAATCTCCTGGTAAATCTTTGCAACTCCCTTTCCTCCCCTTTCTCTCTGCAGTTGTTGAGCACCAGGGTAGGGATGAGTCAAGAGAATGTGGTGTATTGTTTAGTTATCATAATGGGATGCTCTTGATCACAGCTTTTGATGCTCTCTACCAGCATGTACTTGTTGCTGCTCCAGAAGCTCTCCTTTTGTGACAGTCCCACGTCTTGAACTTGGAAAAAGGCAAAGCTTTTGAGTGATTGAATCCCCCAGGCTGTAATTGCCAGTATTGAATGTAATACTATATGCTTTTCAAAGCCATACAGCCCCCGGAGTTATTTTCATATCAATTAACTCTCTCTCACGGTTGGGAATGGCAGGGGAGAGAGGAGGGAAGTGACAACATGTGATTTGGGCTTCTTTAATCTCAGAACTAAACAAAGTTGAAGAACTGCAAGCTATCTGTGTGACACTAACAATATCCTATGTGTTAGGGGTTAAAACATCTCCTGAAGACAGGCAGTGATTGTGGCAGAGCTTTAAAATGGCTTGGATTTGTACAGGTAGACTCCTGGTACCCTCATGAAGCATCGCAGCAGCCTTCTCCTGGAGTTGTGGGAGCTCTGTAGACGTGGTTTGATCTAAAACCACCGAATTCAGACCAAAAGATGTGCTCATCTCGTACCACTGCGCACGGGAGCACAGCGTCTGCTGCGTCCTTCCCGTGCCTCTGCTCTCAAGGAGGAACGTGAGGGTCGTGCTTCGTGTTTGCACGATCCCCATCTGCAGATTTCAGTGCAGGAAAGTAATTGTCCAGGTGGAAGCGGTTGGTATAATGGTTGTATTTATTGGAAGAGACAGGAGTGATGTTGTTAGTGAGATATTGTCTGTGCCTCGGCAAAGGATGATGCTTTTCATAGGAGAGAAATAGCCTTTTGCATCCTGTGTGGCTGCCAAAACCTCGGGTTTGGAGTTGACCTCTGAAGTTATAATTGACATTTTTATAGATGAGATATAAATATAATTAAGAGCCGCTGCAATTATTTGTTTATCGCCATCTCCCTCAAGCAAGGCAAGGTCGTGTGCATGTGAAAATACCTCCCCAGGCACTTTGGAGTAAAGAGTAGTTAAAATATATAGAAATAATTGCCTAATTTGGCCATTCTCAGCATAGTTTTTCTTGGCAGCAGCCTGGCGATAACACTGAGCAGCAGCTCTCGGTCTGCTCACATCGTTTTGCTTTCAGAAGGATGGAGCTAAAGGCAGCGCTGCTGTTTGACCACAGGATGTTGGGGAAGCATCCACAAACACGGTGGTGATGGGTTTTTTTCAGAGCATAAAGTGCTTTGAGGGCTTTGGATGAAAAGTGTAACCTCAGATATAAATGGAGGCAGTATTATTGTTATTGCTTCCCTGGATGAGATGGGCTTTTATTTCCTTGTCAGTTGTACCACTTCATAAATGGGACTCCAGAGAGTGCAGTTGTTTTGTGGGAAGCTGAAATTCATCCCGGGGACCTGAGGATTACAACAGGGAGAGATTTAACCCTTGCTGCACAGAGATGCTGTGTGTTTATCTGCTGCCAAAGGCACCGTGGATCAGAGGCAGGGGGGTAGAGTGATTCATAACCAAATATTTGCTTCAGACTTCACATGAGGGCTGTGAAGAGTCACCAGAGTGGTGATGGCTGAGCACGGACGCCGTCACTCAGACCTGTCTGTTTAGATTGCAGCTATGACACTTTAGATGTGCGTGGTTTTAATATTATACCCTCCCTTATAAATATTCATGTCCTAAACCACATTAACACTGACGAGCGATATTCACATCCCTGCTTCGTGTTGTGAGCTCACCTCCTTCCCAGCTGGGTCCAGGGTAGGAGCTGGGATGGCTGATGATGTTGAGATGGAGCACAGGGAAAGGGCTCATGGTTTCAGCCCCACTCTGGGGCTGAATCAACGGCCCAAACGGCTGGCACCCGTTTGGGAAAGCAGAGAGACAGGAAGATGGGAGATGGTCTCACAGAGGTATCTGTGTGGTGTCCAGGGCTAGACACAGGCAGGACCATGAGCAGAAAGCTGGGTATTTCGTTCCTGTAGAACTGCAGTTAACTGTTGCTGTCTTGAAAAGAAAAATCTTCCTATTCCCTTGTACTGAACAGCATCAGTAACTGCAGCAATTGGGCTGCTGTTGTTTCAGCCCCACTCTGGGGCTGAATGGCCATAATCCATCAGTTTTCTTATTGGCATCCATTCCATTTCCCCCCTTATCCTTTGTATCAGGTGGTAAGGACTGTCTGTGAGTGTTACCCCCTTTCAGGGTGACCGCCTCTCCTGGGTTGGTGGCATTCACACAGGGACATGCCAGTGGCCCCAGGCTTGATGGGCTCAGTGCTGCTCCCTGCTTTGGTGTTAATAAACACAAGACAGAAAGGAAAAGCTGCCAATTCTTGGATCCATCTCCCTTGCCTTTTAATTTCCTGGCCAGTGCCTATTGCTGCTGCATCGGGGCACCTTACGTGGAGTGTAAAACTAAATGCATTCAAGCCAGTATGAGCCCTGCATCCCAGTAGACTCCGTTTCAGAATAGCAAATAAGGCTCCCGGCCACGCTTTTCAAGGCGATTATTGAACGTCTCGGGTGGTTACAGTCATCCTGCCCCCAGCCTCATGCTGGATAACGCCACCTGAGGCTTGGAATAATTGCCCAGCTCTGTACTGTCTGTCATACCTTATTGCTTAATTTTATACCAGTAATGAAAAGTGCATCCAGAGGAGGAGGAAGAGCGAGCAGCCGCACTGGCCAGGGCACGAGGAGGAATGGATGTGTGCAGGTCTTGCTCTGAAGAAGGGAGAGGCTCAGCTTGGCAGCAGCACCCAGAAGACTTTGACATTTTCATTCTCTTGTTTAACAAACAAGTGCAATGATAATAATAATGGGGGGGGGTGTCATCCCCCTGACCATTAAAGGATGCAGACATAACATAGCAATTAGTTTGGAAGTCTCCAGTTACACAGACTTTCAGGCAAATATCAGCCTAAAAGTATATAGTGAAGGACAGTATGTTTGTAAAACTCATTTCTATCTTGTCTTCATAGTTAACAAGTTACTTAATTCCCCCCCCCGAGGTGAGCCCTATGCAGCCAGACCTTGTTGACCTTATCCAGCCTCTTTCTTATCAAGCCTAACACTGGCAGTAAGAGGCTGGGTGCTCTCCCTCAGCATCCTCTCCTGCAGTGCTGGGTCCCTGGGAGCTCTGCAGAGGGGGTGTCAGGCACAAACAGAGGCAGGATCCTGCTCCTGCTCTCATTCCTGAGATGGAAGCAGCCACAGGAAGGGAGAGTCAGAGCCAGAGTGTGAAACCTGCAGGCAGGAACAGGAGGAAATCTGTCATTTTCTGTGGCACCTGTATAGAAGATATTAAATGGCTTTTCAGATATCAGTTAAGCTCTCTGGGATGCAACAAATGATGGGTTTGTATCTTGGCAGAGGCTGGCACCCATTTGGGAAAGCAGAGAGACAGGAAGATGGGAGATGGTCTCACAGAGGTATCTGTGTGGTGTCCAGGGCTAGACATAGGCAGGACCATGAGCAGAAAGCTGGGTATTTCGTTCCTGTAGAACTGCAGTTAACTGTTGCTATCTTGAAAAGAAAAGTCTTCCTATTCCCTTGTACTGAACAGCATCAGTAACTGCAGCAATTGGGCTGCTGTTGTAGTGCAGGGTAAATCAGTGAAGCCTCTCTCATGTCTGAAAGGTTCTTCAGGAAATGCAAAGCAAGAGTTGTGCAGATGCTCAAGAACTTTCTTCAGATGATGGTACAGGCTCTGTTCTGCTTGCAGACGGTCGCTGTGGGAGAGCTGTGCCAGAGTGAGGGCTGTGTTAGAGCAGACAACGTGATCTTCCCAGCTGGGGCTGCGCTGAGGAGACGGAGAGGTCACTTTAATACGCCTTCAGCTTGCCGTCTTTATTGTCACTGCTGAGCAGCCAGTGTGAGTGGCAGATAAATTAGCAGAAATCCTGATGATCTGTGAATGGGAAGAAACTTAAATGCCCTGAATTAGTCCTTGCTTATGAATCTACTCTGCTGATGAAACCAAACCCCTCTGCTTCCCGGAACGCAGGAGAGAAGTGATTAGCAGCAGGTAGCTTCAGGTCTTGGGGGACTGTTTGAAAATGTTAATTGAGGAAAGGCCAGAAACAGGAGGAGAACAAAATGCAACATTTACATAGAGAGGCAGCCTTCCTACAACAAGCAGCATTAAAATCAGCCTGGTGACCTTGAGAAAATAGGCAGCTACTCGCAGCATCCCTGTGCCCAAAAATGTGATGTGAAGATACGGAGATGCAGCGCACAGCTTCGACTCCCTGGTGTGTTTGCTGTTCCCAGTGGATCAGTGAAAGCAGACTGGGCCAGTCCTCTCAGATGTGCATTGGGCAGGGAGGAGCTTCCATTTTTCCTGTATCTGTGCTTTGTATCTGCTGGTTATCACAGAATCCCAGCCTGGTTTGTGCTGGAAGGGACCTTAAAGCTCATCCAGTTCCAAGCCCCTGCCATGGGCAGGGATGCCTTCCACTAGAGCAGCTTGCTCCAAGCAATAACACATCCCCTGTCCCCAGAACCTTGAGATTCAGCAGAAACTCAGGTTACACAAACAGTGCTGGTAGCAAAGGCTTTTACCCTTGAGTGGGCTCTTCTGCTTCATCTCTGCTGTCCTCACCATCCCTGCCTGTGATTTGGGTTTTCTGGGCATTTATTTGTTGATAACTCAGATGGGGGATGCTGGTCGAGGCTGTAAGATGCATCTGCATGGGAACATGACCGCAGTCTCCTGCCTTGCTGACTGGGCTGGCGTGCTCAGGCATGTGGCTGTCCCCAGAACCCCACTCTGTGCCCAGGGTCATTTTTGCAAGGCAAAAGCTGAGTGCCTGCTGCCAAAGGATGGTTTGGCAATGGGGACATAACTGGAGACATCCCTACCCTGCAGTGAACAGTTCACAGCTCTGGCATGTTTCACCTAATCACAAAGGCAAATGAGAAGCTGCTCAGATCATCCGTGTAGGTATGTAAACTGTGCAGGGTGTGCAGGCTCACATGGGGTCATCACTGTTTCTCATCACTGTGCTCTTTCTTACCTGTGCTCAGTAGTGGTTTTCCCAAAACGTTGTGTTTTGACTGAGGATTTCTTTAATTAAGTTGATTAATACGTGCTGGTGAGGAGAAATTTTGCTTATTCTGGGTGTTTTGTGTATGTAAGCTGAAGTCAGAACATCTGGTGCTTTTTTTTTGCTGGATCTGATAAAATAAGTTGAAAAATGGCTTCCTTCAGAAAAGTGCAGGTCGGCGGGTTTGGGTGCTGGGGTTTTATTGACTTGAATATAATGAGTGTTTTCTGGACCAGAAGGAGCATCCTCACCTGCTGTAATCATTCACAGGTTGTTCTCCTTGTTAAAACACCCAGCAATGCTAACAGCTTCCTCAGTTTTCTGCTTTGAAGTGACAGATACAACACTGGTAACCCTACACAGCCTTCCCTTGAGTGATTTCAAAGCTCTTTGCAGGCATGTGGTGAGTTAAGCTTTGCATTGCCCCAGTGAAGCCAGGAAGGGTAAGGTGGGAATCAGGATGCGGGGTGATGAGCTGTCTTGGTGCTGAGCATGGGTCTCAGCCTGACTCTGTGGCACCATCTCTCCATGCTCACCCTTAGTGGGGCCATCACCAGCCCCAGTATAAGTCATGTGAGAGTTGTGTGGTTGACTTCAGTCCCAGCAAGGCTCTGGTGATGGAAACCATCCTCCTCATCCGTGTCACGAGTCACACATGAACACACGTGTCCAACAGTGCGCTCAGAATTAAGGCAGGATCCATAGGGAGAAGCCTGGCAGGAGAATACGCTTTGAGCATCATTGCAGCAATAAACATTCCCCCGTCAGCTCACAGGACGTTCGGATGAGCTGAAATCACTTCAAGCCATCAGTGGTGGGTTTGGCTGTTGCCAGTCCCTGTTCCTGAACCCCTGGATCAGAGGAGTGGAGGGTTTGCTGCCCTCCTGCAGCAGAGCAGGGCTGTTGGCAGAAGGTGCTGGTCCTTTCCCAAGCTCCTAAGCTCTGTGCAGGCTCCTCACCCCAGGCAGGTCCCTTGGGCATCACCAAGAAGATGGTGAGAGCCTGTTCTAGCAGCTCTCTTCCTCTTCACCCACTAAGCAGACTAATAAAGCAGTGAAAACATTTGTTTTCCAACAGTCTGTGGATGTAATTGCAGGAAAACAAAACAGGAAATCGGATTCCTTAAGTGTGGGACTTGTTTTGCTGCAAATCAGGAGCCTGTTCCCCTCTGCACAGGCTTTCTCCTTGATTTCCCTTTGTCCTTCACAGGGCAGGACCCCGGGTGCTGGGTTCTGGGGGGGTTCTGAAGCAGCACGAGGGTGGTGGGAGCTGGAGGTGGGCTGATAACCTGGCTGTCTGCTGGGGAAGGAGCAGCTGCGGAGGGAGAAGGGAGCAGCTGTGGGCATGAAATTAGTCATTCTGTGAAGAAATGGGTTTGATAAATAATAAAACAGTGGTATTAACAACAGATGCTTTCCAGGTCAGATGACTTTGATAAAAGCACCCAACAGCCATGGCTAATGGTATGAAAAATGTGTATCTATATTTATAGCTCTATCTATATGAAAAGGCACATAAACAGGCACGTGTTTGCGGACGGGTGCGTGTGTGTGTGTGTACATGCTCACATCTAAATGTACCTGGCATTTTGTTTCTGTTTTCAAGTGACAGGGAGAGCGTCGCCTCTCCTGTTCTTTGCAGCCTTTGAGACTCGCCAGGAAAACCTGGAATGTGATCCATGCCTCCCTCCCTCCTCTCCTCAGCTCCATTTGGTTTTGCATTCATACCTTTTCATTTTGATACCTGGTTTGACGTGTAAAAGGCCGTGCCTTGCACAGTGTTTCCTTTATGGTGACTTCCTGTGCCCTTCTTCTCGTTCACCTTAAATCTCCGATAAGAGTGTTTGTAACTGAGATTGTTGCCTGGCACCATTGCATGCTCCCGGCTGGCTGCCAGTGGAGATGGGATTGCTGAGCAGGGGGGCTTTGGGAAGCCTTCCCGAGCAGCGTAAGGAGCGCAGGACCTGGCTTGCAGGTGGGATGGAGGAGGCTGAGGAAGGGGAGGAAGCACAGCGGGACCAGCTGGGATCTTCTCACCCAGCCATTGCCTTTGAACTCCCCTTGCCACAGCAGCCCCACAGCAGGGTCCTCCGTCACAGTGTTGCATCCCTTGTAGTGTGGTGAAGGCTGCTACTTTAGCAGGGGTTGGTACCAGCCCCATCCTAGCGATGCCAATGGTTGTTGAGCGTTTCCCTCTCTTTCCTCCTGCTAAATTACTTATTAGTCTAATTGATTTTAGTCTAATTATTGCCACCACCAGTTCTCTGCATCAGGGGAGATGCAGGAGTTGGCTCAGTGGTGGGGTGCGTTTGTTCTTCCCTCAAAGCCATAAAAGCAAACCTGGGGATCATGGTGTTTGTAGAGGGTGACCCAATGTTGCCTGCAAGTTTCCAGCGCATCCTGGTAATTGAAATGCTTTGGGATAACTGTTGGTTGTGCCGGCTGAATGTGATTTATCAGGGGAAGGCATCAGCAGTGGGAATATCAGTAAATAGAACTGTCTGACATGGCAGGTCATTTTTAGTTTAATATAGTAGATTTAATGAACTCTTGTCTTTATAATTCATGGTACTTGCGGAATGCATCCATTTCCCCTCCGTAATGACGTTCGTTACAGATCTGTCCTTCGTTAAAGGCTTTATTAGGGCTGGCAAACTCCACTCGCAGAGTTGCAGCGCTGCGTTCCCCAAGTGCAAAGGGTTATCTAAGAAACTGTTGGCTTTTGCATCCAATACTATTAGTAATAAACGTGGCCAAAAACTTCCCTGAGCAGTTCATGTATTATTAATCATTATTATCTTTGAATGTCTTGAAAGGTCCTTTGCTAAGACCTTTGCTGTGCGTTTTCCCAGCTCATTGGGGCGCGTTTCTCAGCTCCTGTTGCCACAACACCTCTCCAGTAGCTTGTGCGTGTTGGAGTGTGTTTGGGTCAGAGCCGACAGCAGTCCCCAACTCTGCTGTCAAGTGATTTAATAGCATTTGTGTCCAGCCTAACCCAATCTATCTCACCTCGCAGAGGAGAAAAAAATAACCTGCATCAAAATTACTGCTTTTGGAACTGTCTTGTCTCTTTTGAGTGGGAACTGGAGACAACTAGACAAGCTTCAATGAGAGCGAATAAAGAAACATTACTTTCTGAACACAATCTTCTGTTACCAGTCACTTTTCAACAGACATTCAATCAAAATGCTAATAGCAAAGGCAACAAGGGAGCAGGGTTATTGTAATACTAATTGATAGGCTGCAGGGATGGGTTTTGATAAGTGCTGTTGAAGATAGATTTTTTTGAAATATGATTCTCTTTAATTACAATGATAATAATAAAAAAAGAACAAATGATTTAATGATAGTTTTCTAGGTAAGAGCTTGAGGATATTTTTGTTCAAGTTATTTTGTAGGGGTTTTTTAAACCAGAAATCACCTTAAAAAATGAAGCCATAGAGGAATGTAGTGACTTTATCTAGACTTGTGTGGCTACTTTGCATCAAAATTAATACTGTCAAATCTGAAGCTCTTGAATAAGAAATCCAGTCATTTATTTATACAATAGACTCTGCTGAAAGCCCACTGTTGAAGCCACGTTGCGTGTAGGAACACATTTAATATCTAATGCTATAATAATTAGGATCAATTCTGCCAGCAAAGATCTTAAAATGCATTTTGAGGGAAGGGAAGAATGGGCAGTGGGGGGTTCACTGAAGTTTTAAGTTCTGTGGGTTTATCTGGGGTACCAGGTTTGATCATATTGATGGAGATTGTAACAGTCGGTGATGGGAAGCTCCAAACTAAGACCCTTTTCCCTGTGCAGCACCTGGTTTCCCATGTCCCAGATGATGGGAGAGCAGTCCCCAGCCATCACCATCCCTGTCTGAGCCTCTTCCAGTCTCCGTGGGGCACACAGCATCCCACCTCCTCTGGCCCCTAGGAGATGGGAAGGCAAAGAGAAAGGGCAGATCCATCAGTAACAGGCAGCCTCTGCTTCAGCTAATTTGTGATGAATTAATTGATACCAAACCAACTGAGGGAGTGTGTGTTTTGCCTTTGTTGATGTGGGGGGGGCTCTTCCTTGGGCAGGGAAGGATGATCTCTCCTGCCTTTCAATTTGTCAAGCTCTTTCTCAAAGATCTGCCAGAGAAGAAAGGGTAATTAATAGGCTTGAAGTCATTTCCGATGTGTCAGTATTTCTGCCTTGCTTCCAAGTGATAATGTTCGCTGGCTCAAGGCCTCCAGGGAGCCTTCCATCTTATTAACTTGTCTGGGAGAAGCAGTGAGTGGGGACAGCTTGGGCCAGTGGGTGACATGAAATAAGGATTTGTGGTGTAGTGAGCTGTAAACACGGGGGCTGGCGGAGTAAGGAGTGGAAAGGGAAGAGAAAATAAAGGAAGAGAAAGATATTAAAAAGGCCACTGGTCTCATGTACATGGGGGGGATGCGGTTTATTTAGGGCAGCCTGTACCCAGGCTGTGGAGATGGGCCTGGTGTTGTGCTGTGTCGCCCATGGGCAGGTTTGGCTTTCATTGAGTTCAACACAAGGTGTTTGGTTTTCAGCAGACCAAGGGCTGGATCCTTCTCCTCATCACTGCTGTTTGCCAAGTCGGTTGCCAGTCTTTGTGGCTTTTCCTAGTTGCATTTGAGAGCTTAAGTGTTAAAGTGAGGACACTTCTGCGTGAAGACACCTTTGTTCTCAGAACACTGCAAGGACTCTGTCAGGTCAAGCAATAAAATGGTTATAGGTGGGTTCTGGGTTTGGATGTGCTCAGTCACTTTCTTGCCTTTGACTTCAGTAAAAGCTGCAGGATGCCCTGGGAAAGGGGGATGAGTGAGTCACGTCCCGAAGTTCACTGGGATCAGACGGGAGATGTCTCGGAGCAATTCTCTCTGCAACTGAGCTGATGGGTTTGCGCAGCACTGAGCATCGCTGCCGCTGGAGCTCTGCCCTTCATCACAGATGTGGCCTTACATGAGAGCGATGCCTGTCTACGTGTTTAACCTTCTCTGCTTTTCTTGGTGTGTTTCCAAATTCTCCTTCATAGCAGAAGCACAGGAGCGGTGCCGTTAGCCCCTGGCACAGAGCGGGATGGAAGCAGCGCTGGTCTCCTCCACGTACACGCTGTTCCTTGGAGATTGTTCCCTTTTCCTTTTTGAAGTAGCAAACCTCAGTGTTTCGGGTCACCGGGAAGGAACAGGATGTCTTTCACGTATTGACAGGTTTTCTTCTTCTCCTCTCCTCTGATCTCGCTCCTGTTTGTCAAGCTCACTTTTCATTTTCCAGGGAAACGATTATGACTAAACAGCTCTGACAACCTCTGCAAAGTGTGTGAAGGCTACGAGGGGAGGGGATAAAGGAGCCACCTCAAAGCTCTTCCCTGAATGGGCAAGTTTTCCTCTTCTGCTGAGGAGCATATTTCCATACAGCGGAGTTCCCCTTGCAAGCACTTACTAGGGGGGCACTTGTATAATCTAATTGCAACTTGGTTTAATATTTGGTGGCAATGAAAACTTAATCCTTCCTGTTAGAGTGATGTGCAGGTATTAGTCCTCTATGGCTTGTTGTTAGCTTCTACAGCTGTTAACACTGACATGCTCAGAATGATGGTTTGCGTCCATTAACAGCACTTGCTTCTCAAATGATGAGTGATAGATAGGGATAGGTGAGAGCTGGGTGCTGGATTTTATTCTTTATTATAATGCTGATATTACTTCCTGCAGGTAAATAAGGGGAGGGGATGCTGTGTGGTGTTATCTGGGAAATGAAAACAGAGTCTCATTATTTGAGGGTGGAATTTGGTGAAGGTTTCCTCTTCATCTGAAGCTTCCTTCGGATGAATTCTGGCAGGTAATTGCCTGCTGATGAGTTGAGACAGGTACTGCTAATGCTGGCCTTGAGCAGGAAATCATCTCCTGCAAAGCCTTAGGCTCTGAGCTGGAGCCTTCGATAGAGTGCGGGTGTTGTTGCAGGTGAACATGAGGATGGGTTCTCCCTGATCCCGCATTCCCTGCCTGGCTGGATTGGGAACAGGAGAGGAGGATACAGCTGTAGGACAGGATGGAGCCACCCAGCAGAACAAATCCCTATGATTTATACTTCCTGCCTATCCTGAGCTGCCGCTAGCCCCAGCAATGCCCATTCCAGATTTTGGGATGCCTGTGCCATGCGGAGCATTGTGCTGGCTGCGAGCACATGGAAGCAGCATTTGCACTCCCTGGCTGCCCATGTGTTTAATGCACATTTAATGTTTAATGCATTCATTTACAGTATTCTTTCCTGAGAGCTCTGAGTTCTTCCCATTTAGAGGACATAGAGAGCCGGGGTAGGTGTGTTCTGTCTGCACGTGGAGGTGAAGGAAGTGCTGGCCTCCAAATAGCAGGTAACAGCCACCTCCCTCCATTACCAGAAAGGCAGAGCATCTGCAAATACCCCAATGTTTCCCCCTCTTCCCCAGCTGTCTTCCTGAACTTGATGTGACACATGCTGCAGATATCTCTGTTGCTGATCTATTGGAAGTTTCCATCACTGACTGGCAGCAGGGCTGCTTCTGTGTGTCTCGCTTGTGGGCAAAAGATAACTTTCAAAAGCACCGTGTTTATCTGGAGAGAGCAGAGTGGTGAGGCAGGAGCCCCAGGCCAGCCACGCGGATGGAGCAGAAGCTTCCTGTGCACGGGAGCAGAGATGGGAGATCTGCCATGGATTGTGCTTCCAAAATCCCTGCTCCCTCCTCCTCTTTGGGGAGCCAGGCACTAATGAACCTGTACCAGGCTGCAGGGACCCAAAAGCAGCGCTCTGTAGTGGTGGCAACTCGAGAAATGAGAGCTGTGCAGTATTTGGAAGGAGATTTGCTGTGCTGTTTCCGAGTCCTGCGCTCTCTGGCAAAGGATGGAGTGTGAGTCCTCAGCTGGATGAAACACTCGGGCAGGTTTCAGTCTTGAACGACAATGGCATCATGTAATGGTTCAACACATTAAGTCTTTAAAACCATATGTTTGATGTGTCCTATCACCAGAGCTTTATATTCCTGGTGATAACAATCTGCAGCACGTTATCTGTGCGCTCTCGCTTGTATGTTCCTTATAAGCTGATAAACTTTGAGCTGGATGAGAACCAAGCATGTTTCCTCGTTAATGTCTTGATTGGGGCTGGGATAGCCTGTCTGGAGGTTGATAACAGAGGAGCCCGTTTTGGATGAAGCTCAGCACCTCTGGTCCAGGTCCTCCCGCTCACAGGGCTCCAAGCATTGCAAGGATCCTGCTGGTGGCCACAGAAATAACTAACACCACTGGTGTTTCAGAAGAGGGATGCTTCACTTTGCTCAGCATTTTAATGTCTTCCAGCACCAGGTTGGAATAAGCACTTTTTTTGGTGCGCAGTGATTTATTGTGCTAAGAACTGAGGCATTATTCATAATTATGCAGTTTATGAGAGGATCCCTGGCAGTTTCCTCCCCTGGTAGCCTGTGGGAGCTGGCTTAATATTTAAATAAGGGCCCTGGGGACAGGACACGCTTGCTTTCAGCGCGGGGCTCGGCGCGGTTGCGGGCTCAGCCTTATTGAACCAGTGTCTAATTACCTCCATCCAGCACCACTGCTCCCTTATCAGGCAGCCATGGGGCAAGGCCAGCGTTTCAAATGCCATGGATTGTTAGAGAGCATCACACTTTTTAATACAGTTAATGATCCTCGGCTAGAAATAGTCTGCTCCCGTTGGCCGCAGTAAGGCTTTGGTGCTGTGCCTCAGAGCTGCAAGGCTTTGCTTGGCTTGTTGGGGTTTCTTTTTTCCCTCTGTATATACTGTAGGTCTTGCTGGATTGGGAAGTGAGGGTCCTACAGAGCAGGAATTTACCCAAGGTTATGGAGGGGGTTGATGGATGAACAAGGGGCGGACTGGCAACCTATGGCAACCTATGGCAACCTGTGTGTGCTGTGCCCCAAAAGTTTCCTTGCTATCTCTTGGCTTAGGTTCATGGAGGAGGGTTTGGAAACAGAGCTCGCTGAGCTCAGTGCCTGTGCTGCTGAGGAGCTGCAGTCAGGGAGGACCTGGTCCTCGTCCTGCTCCGATGCTAAATCCTTGAGCAAGTGTCGCTCTGCAGAGGGGAATTGTCTGTGAGAATCCTGCCCGGTGCATTTCTGTGCACTTGAGCTGTGTCGTGAGGAGTTACTGCACTCAGTGAGCACTCACGGATCCCTGGGGATTGCTCTACCCTTTACAGAATGGGATTTGAACCAGCAGAGAGGTCCGAGAGCAGCACTTAAAACCCCCAAGTGCTGTGAACACTCAGCCGGTTGCTGGGAACAGTGTGAGACTCAGGCTGAGCTGTTGTGGTGGTTCCTGCTCCTCAGCCCCCGTTCAATACCCCAGTGAAACAACAGCAAGGGGAAGACCCCCCAGCCCTGATCCCGCCCCTTGCCTTCCACAGCAGCAATGAAATGGCTTCGTGGCCCAGAAGTTGCAGTGAGATTCTGCCCCAGCTTTGTTCTCTGCAGGCACTATAGGAAAAGGTCATTGCATAAACACCACTTCTCCAAAGGCAATTCCTTTGTCTGTTCTGAAAGCCAGGAAGCAAAGGGGATTCTAATTTGAACTGCTCTGCAGTGACAGCACCGGGAGTGCCTCCCCTGCTCTTGCTGGTTTCAGGCACATCCTAAGTCAAGAGCCTTCCTGTGCTGGAGAAGCGCACTCGATCTGCAGGTTTTGGCTAATAGGTGCCATGTGTTTGCTCCTGCTGTGGGTGAGGATGGAGTCTGGTGGGCTGGGATGAGCAGGGGTGGGATTGATGCTGGAGGGAGCGCTCTGATGTGTGGCATTAGTTCACCTTTTCCTCTGCCTGCAGCTGCTGTGGTGGCACTTTTGTGTTTGAGCTTTGTCCCCAATGGTTTGAACAAAGGTTGGGGAAATCCATAAACCAATGTCACCAGGAACGCAGGGAGAAGAAAGCTTTTAATAAAGCACTGCTGCTGGGGGGATGCACCTGGGAACCAGGCCGGGATGGAGTCGGATGGGAGGGAGGCTGCTGGAGAAGGTCACCTCTGAAGGTGGCAGATGAAAAAGCAGCATGGTCCGTGCTTCTGGGGGAGCGCTGGCAGGAACCCATCAGTCCACAGGTGTTTGCTTGGCCTGTCTCTGGTGTGCAGTTCCCTGCATCCCGCGGCTTGGCTGAGCATCAGCTTGAGGAAGGTGCTTGTGCTTGGATCAGGGCAGGGAGTGATGGAGGGGAGCAAACTGGAAGGGAATCGTCCTCATCTGTTGTAGCTGCCCTTAGCAGGCTGTCAGGGGAGGCTGGAAGGTGACGTTAGGGCACTTGGGGGTGACTAAACCATGGTTATTTGATGTCCTGTGCTCAGCAAAGTACCTCTCTTTTGCCTCATCTACCATGCATGGTTTCAAACAGCAGCTGCAGAGGCAGGAAAACATCTTCTGCATCTGAGGAACAGCAGAAAGCTTATTGAAGTTATTGACATGATTATTAGCAAAGGGCTCTGGATTTTGTGCCTGCAACGTGCCTGCCTGAGCCTTGTTTTCCTTTCCCATTACCAGCAGATCTGTTTTATAGAGCTGTTGGCCTCTGTGTGGTCCCTATTAAAAGTTTCCTTTCCCAGGGTGATTCTGCTCCTTTGTTGCATCTGGTTCTTGAGCACTTTGTACTATCAAACAGCAAAGCTGCTTTTATTGATGCAGCAAAGAACATTGGGATTTTCCCCACAGTGCTCCCAAAATACACTCTTGGCATATGTTTTTAATGCCTGGCTTCTAACAGTGGAAAAAAAAATGATGAAGATATATGAGGTTCAATGGGAGATGGGCAATATCAACATTAGATAGCAGCAGAGGCATCCCATCCGCAGCTCTGCTGAGCATAAAGCCTCCTACAGGGTCCTGCCTCTGCTTAGGGCAGCCTGAGAGTGGCCTCGGGTGCATGGGGCAGAAGATGCGTCCACAAGCATCCTTTGGTTTGTGATATCCTTAAAAACAAGCAAAACCCCCAAAACATGAGGGCAGAGTTGTTTAGGCTGCACTGACCTGGCAGAAGGGCGCGTTTCCAGCCTTGGGGAGCATAGGGGGTTGAATTCAGTGAGTGCCTGTGCTCCGTCATATTGTTATTTATCAGTTCTTTCGGAGGGTCTTACTATGTGGCCTTTGTTTTCCTTCAGATGCAGGGTGCTTGTTACAACCCTGTACTCGCCTGCCTTCCACTTCCTAACTGCCTTTCCGCAGCAGGTTGCATGTGGCATAGTGGGGAAGAAAAAAGTCTGTGTACAGTGATTGAAGATTTCTTCTTTATAGAGAGCCTTTGAAAAACAGAGTGTAGTGCCATTGAAATCAAAGCCCCGCGCTCTGGGATAAAGGGCCCTGCAAATTGACCACAGGGTCTTTCAGAGGAGGCCGTCTCCTTTTGATACAGACATTGCCAGGGGAAAAGAAAAGGGGAAAATAAGGTTGTGGTGCCGATTCCATCGTGTTTCCGTGCGGCTGGGCTCTCAACAGGGGAGGGGGAATGGAACGTCACTCCGTGCTCCCACTGCCAGCCAGGGAGGAAAACCATGGCCTCTGGGACATGGCCCTGTCCCTTAGAGCTACAGCTGCTTCTCCCGTTGTCAAGGGAAAGCTGACTTTGATTTCTGAATGGTGTTGCTGTAATTGATGAGGGCTTTTCTCCCATATACCAGCTCTAAATACATAGGTAAAGAAGTTGTGATCGTGTGATGCTAAACCTGAACTGGCCCGCTCTGGTAAGTGTTCATGTACTGAAGGAACTGATGTTACCTCTGCCAGTGGTCTTGAATAGGAGCACACTTGGAGCTTACATTAAAAAGGGCATTTCCCCCATCTCCCCTATGTCCTCTCATCAGAGCTTCCCTGGGCACAGCACACATGGGTATTAGAGCATGTTTGAGGCTGTATCTTGCACCTCTCAGTCAGACTGGGCTTGCTGACCTCCCCTCAGTGGTGCGAGCTGGCTTCCAGGAATAGCTCAGCAAATACTTTGCTCTTTACATGTGTATCCAGAGGAACAAATGGTGCGTGTATTGAAAGCATCTGTCATGGCCAGGCTCTCTTCCTCAGAGTAGTATGTGCTGTTTGCTTAGGCAAATGCTGATACGGTGCATGAGCAGCAGGGATGGAGTCCTGGCCAAGGATATTAATAGTGTCCAAGAATGCTGTGTGCTGCCTGAAGCTATAGCCTGGAGGGGTCATACTGCACAGCTCGAAGGTATTATTGTAACCTGAGGCTAAACTTCTCATTTCTGCTGGTATTTCCCTTGACCCTGTCAGCATTTATTTCAATTCCTTCAATAGGTTTTTTGTTGTTTGGTGCCTAATTCTTTCTTCCTTTGCATTGATAAGTCAGCAGAGCCCATGCTCTCCTTCCCAGCCAGGACTTGCAGTGCTTTGGGATGCAGCCCGGGGTGGGTAGAGCACCCGTGCAGAGTGCAGACCTGTCAGGAAACACATCGCTGAGTGTTGTAATTGGCTTTTTCATGCAGCAACGTTGGACCTGGCAGTGAGCTGCAAATAAAGCAGGTAACCTGCAGCTGAGACAATTGGATTAATGAAGGATGGGGACGATTTGTGGGTCCCTCCATGGAGTTGTAGCCTGTAGAAATGAGTCCTTGTGTACTCCTCAAGTGACCTTTGTGTTGATTCAGGCACCAGGCTGGTAGGGGTTGTGGTGATGGGGCTGTACCAGTCTCACACTGTCTCTCCTGTCCCCTCCCAGTGCAGGAGGTGATGATCTACTTGAAGATGTTGGGACCTTTGAAAGGTCCCTTGCAACCCAAACTGTTCTGTGTCTATGTTGGGATATTCCCATTGGAACACAGCCCTGGCTGGGTGCTCTGCCTGTGGATTGCAGCCAGCAGCCCCCCTGCAGCCTGCTTTTGGAGCATGCCCAAGGTAAACCATGGCCTTGCACCTCCCCACTTGTCTTAGCTGATGCTCGTGTGTTAATGAGAGGACAGACACCTTCATGTTCGCAGTGAAGTGCCCTTCGCTTTGCATTGCATCCTCTGCAGTTGCGGAGGGAGGGCTCAGTAACCTCTGCTGGCAGTGTGATGTGTTGGGGGGGGCACAGCAGGTCTGTCCCCCAGCCCCGAGCTGTCACAGCGCCAATGCAGTATCCAGGTAGGAGTCACCTTGAGCACAGCCTCGCAGCCGCCTGACACATCTCCCCCTGCCAAGAGCTCTCTGTCGGCAGCCTCAGGTCTCTGGGGTGCTGCTGGCACCGGGGCTCTCCGGTGCTGGAGATGAGGGTTTGGGGGCAGGAGCAAGGGGAAGGGTCTGGGTTTGGATTGGAGGGGAGTGGGGGCAGGTTCGGGCTCCTCGCGCTTCCCCTCCGCTGGCTGAAATCAGAGCACAGATCCCTGCCCTTGCACATCCTGGTGTTCGGCTGAGGGGCTGATCAGCTCCAAGGACATGGGAATGGAGCAGGGGCTGCCGGGCTCGGCAGTGCTGGCTTACCATGGTGGTGACGAACCCATCACCAAACCCGGGCTGTATCCACACCACGGGCACTGATTTACTGGTGCCTCTGGGGCAGATTGTCTGGTGAAAGAGCTTGAAACTGGACCAAGACACAAATGGGCCGTGATGGGGGCAAGCTGGGGGTCTGTGGGATGGGAGGGAGGTGCAAAGCCCTCTGCAAGGTCAAGCATGCAGCACTGTGGATTCTCTGCTTTCCTCTCCTTTCACCACAAGCAGAGCTACTGCTGTGCTGAGGTAGAACCCATCCCCTTCCTCATGCTGTTATCAGCCTCTGTGTTTGCTCTATTTGCCAACTGCATCCTGAGGATGTGAAGGCACTTCACAGTTTTACACTTTCCTTTTGCAAAGTTGATGAATACTAAAAACTCCTGCTCCCTGGTCTGTCAGTGATGTTCTGGGAGGCAGGGAGCTCTTCTGGGCTCTCTTACAGCAAAAACTCCTCTGGGGAAGCATACGTCCAATTTTTAATAATCCATTTCTATAATTGAAAGATTTCACATTTCTTTTGTAAGAGCAAACGTCTGCTTAAACATGGAGACAAATACAGCCGATAATATGTACTTGAAATTTAATGCAAGCTAATTCAGTTTGGCACAGTCCCAGATATGCTGATTAAATGGCCTGTGAAGTGCTACAATATCTTGATAATGTACATTCTACATTTGATTATATCATCAATTATGTGGCACCTAATAAAATCTGGAATTAGGGAAAAAGCTGGGAGCAGATTGTGCTGGTGCAGAGTGGGGTCTGGGGCAGCCTTGAACAAACTGCTGTGCAAGGGAAGGTATCTGTGTATCTTCAAAGGATCAGCCTTTAGTAAACCGGACTCAGCAGAGCATCCCTGCTTGGCGAGTGACTTGGTTTAAAATGAAATGAAGTGCTTACACTCCTGCTGGCCTTGCTCAGTCTCAGGGATGTGGGGCCACCCTGAAGAGGTGACTGTGAAGTGGATGCACAGCACAGTTGGTGCCTGAGTCTCATCCCTGACTCCTTTTCCTGGAGTTTCTCCTGGTTTCTGGAGCACAGAAGGGAGGGATGTGGGCTCCTCCTGGGTGCCTGTTGCATGGTCAGGGTGAAGAGGAAATAGGTTGCAAGAAATATCTTCCTCCATCACTCCCTTGGTCTTGCTTGGCACAGTTACTGTCTTCTGTCAAGAGATGACCTTGCACCATGTTTTGAAACAGTTTATGGCAGTGATTCCATGGTGGGTTTAGAAGGGAAGTCCCCTTCCTTGGCCAGAACCAGAGTTCACCTCTGTGAACTGGGGCTTTCCTGCAGCCGTCAATGGGAGCACCCTCAAAGCAAGAGCAGAGCCACCCTTCACCAGCTCTTCCTTGCTTGGGGGAACCCAAGTGCCTATCCTTGGGTTGGAGAGCACATCCCAGCCAGCTCCTCCATCATCTGTCACTGGTGATGCTCAACATGGTGGGGAGCCCCGAGCTGTCACCCTCTCTCAGCCACACACCCAGGAGCATCCATGACCATTTGGCAAACGTTTCTCATCCCTTTCCAGGGCAGTTAGTGTTTCTGGGTGACTGGCTACAGCAGGTTAGGGGGGATTCAGCCTGGATTTTATGGCCCTCCCATAAGGGAGGGTTGATGGGAAACAAATGCGTTATGGCCCCAGACAAGCTGTTGCTACATTTTTTGTTTCATTTTAAAGCAGCACTATCAACCAGTTGGAATATAGGCCTGGAGTATCGCAGGGAGTAATCTAATTAGTATGAAGTCAATTCACTAGTTCCTTTTGTATCTCGTGATTAAATAAGTGGGAAAATGGCTTGAAAATTAGGTGCTAGAACAACCCAATTACATTTCTGTAGCTTTTTGTATTCAATTTCATAAACAATTTTGCTCTTCGCTGGTTAATCAGTGAATGCCTTTTTCCAGTTTGAAAAGCACTTTTGAAATTATAATGCAATTAAATTGTGTGTGGATGTTCTGGCATAGCGAGTGTGAAAGCTGGGGGCCTGGCAGCAGGCCACGGTGTACCTTGACAGTAATGAGTTCCTGAGCTGGCAGCTTGCTGGTGTCGCTCATAATATCGTCCATGCTGGGTTACTGTAAAATGCAGCCTCCTCGACTCCCTTCCAGCCAGGATCCGGGTGTCGGATCCTCTACTTCCCTCTGCACTGGAGACAAGTCCGTGTTGGATCCATCACCACTGCGGGCGCGGAGACCAGACCCTACCATGTGCTTTGTGCTTGGGGAACAGGTCAGGATGCATGCGATGGGAATGAGGATGGAGAGGGTTGAGTGTTATTTTCCAGGGGGACGTAAGTGGGACAAGTAGGAAAACATCTCAGCATCTTGTCCTTCTCAGAGTCAGCACAGATTTGCCCTTGGCCTCTTTGCCTGGTAGCTCTTGGCTTGGGGAAGTGGTGCATCCAGTCAGTGTCCTCTCACTGGGCATGTTCTCCTCAGGTGAGCTTGTCCTATGGGCTCTGAAGCTGCTGTTTCTCTTATCAGCTCCCAGATCCATAAGCACTGAGGTATTGTTTAAGCTCTTCTCTTCACAGCCAAAATGCCAGTGGTCCATGCAGTATGTGAATCACAGTGCCACATGGCATCTCATCAGATGCCAGCTGCGAGCCACTTGCAAGGGCTGGCTCTTTAAGGCCATTAGGCTGTGAAGACCACTGCCTACTATGGGGTTCTGCTGTGCTGTCGCCTGTCTCCATGGGCCTTTTAAGGTCAGAGTGTTTCAAAGCATGGTTTTTATTCTTGTGGGGTATTTGTCTTGTGTTCAGCTTGCTCAGGGCAAGCAGGAGCTAAATTCAGCCTCTTAGGGGAGGCAGCTGAGTGTGATCACTGCCTCTGTGATTTACAGCTGAGCACCTCATGGGAAAGGTAGGAAGCTGTGTTAAAAGAAAAAGAAATAATGTTAGAAATAATGACTTGCTTGGCAGGTTTTAACAAGTTCAGTAATGGCATTAGGTGCCCTTGGCTCAAGATAGTAACCTCCTCTTAAATGATCATTACCTGGCTAATAAAGACCTCAGAGCAGGTCATTACAGCTTAATTTAGACATAGCATCCTGTTTGGTTTGCGCAGCATTGCCATCTTTCAAGTTGTTGAATCTAGTGCCTGAATGCCATGCTTGGGATTGGGATTTACTTGGGTTTTTCCTCTCCCAGCAGCTGCATGAAGAACTGATGCTCAGGTTTGAGTTTAGCAGCTTGTGGGGATGGAGATGGATGTGCATAGGTAAGGGAGAGAATGAGGGGCTTTTCCAGCTTGCCTTCAGCTCTGTCTTCATGAGCTTTGGTTAAAGGCAGAGCAGGAAGAAGTAATGGGAATGGATGATGCTGTTTGCGAACGCTCTCAAAAACGTGTTTAATTTCATGTCTTTAAAATCAAAGGGGTTTAAATGCAGACTGTAGGGCTTTGCTCTGTTGAAACACATCGTTTCCCTTGGGAAGAGGAGCTGGTTTCAGAGATGGGTGATGGCAGCCAGGTAGGAAGGTGTGCAGGAGCAGGGGCGCAGCCTCATACCCCCTGTGCATCTACCTCTGCTTGCTCACAGATGAACCATCACACTTCCCTACCCCCATTAGCAGCAAGTCCCAAACACCAGTAATTACAATAACCAACCCCTCCATTATGAATACTTTGAAGCCATCTCTTTGATAAGCCCATCTTCCCAGCCAATTTCCTATTTCCACTGAAAGCGAAGCCTCTTCCCTCCCAGTTTTGTGAATCTGTTGTTACAATGAAGAAAAGGAAATGGAAAAAAGGATGGTCCCCACCAACCAAACCATAACCCCCAGCTCGGTGCTGCGCCGCCTTTGTCAGCCCCGCATAGAATTATGCATCATGAATAAAAACTGCTGTCAACATGCATTGGTTTGAAAACATCAGAGCATATGGTATGTGATTATCTGTATTGTCAAATGCAATAAAGTGAATTTGGATATAATAAAAAATGTAATATTTTAGAGATTTAGTAATAAACTGTGGAAGAATTGACAGGCAGAGAGGGCTTGACGCCTGTAGGCAAGCGGATGAAGATGGCAGGGTGTTGTGTTCAGTGGGCAGTGGCTACTGCATCTGCATGGGGAGCTTTTCTGATGGAGGAGCCTGGCACCCCGGGCACCATGGCCTTCATCCCTGCCATCACCCTTCACACTGCTGCTGCGCTTGTCTGTGTCCTCTCAAGCTGGCATGGCCAGAGACTCGACACCACCACCACTGGCTCCTGTGGCCAGGTCTCTGCACCCTTTGGCTGCAGGAGAGCTGGCGAGTGGTGTCCGAGTGGTGATGAGTTTCCTGGGCTTGCCCCATGGCACAGTGAGGGGCTCATTTTGGGGATGGAAATCAGTGTTCAGGCTGGCCACTGGCTCTGTGTGCTGTGGGTCTTGCTAGGTTGGAAGTGTTCAATTGGAGCATGAGGTTCCTGTTGTGCTTGTGGGTGGTTTTACTGCATTTTGCAAGTGTCTGGGGTTCTGTTCTTTGATAGCAAAAAGAAATCTGTTCAATGAGGCCACACTTCTCCCACCCAGCTCTCCCATGGCTTTTATACTTACTACAGCTGGGAAGTTCATACCTGACCTGAACAGAGCAGTGAGAAGCTGTGAGGAGCAGCAGTGAGTGGTCCCAAATGTAAGTTAAATACTGCCAAAAAGCAAACGCTGCCCAAGACAACTTTTCCTTCAGTATCTCACATTTCAGCTGATGCTTTAGTTCTCGAGCTGCTGACCAGAACGTGCCCATTGAGAAATGATCTCTCCAACAGAGAGAAGTTGAGTCAGGAACAGACTTTGGGGCCTCCTGTGAGAAAAATCAGCTGCGGAAAGTGCAGACGCAGGAGTATCACACGTACGTGCAATTTGTCTTAGGTCACCGCTAATGCTTCTAAATGATCTGTGAATTCATTAATGGTTTCTGTTAATTAACAATATGATAAAACTGGCATTTAGTGAGTTGTCGTGTAGGGTGCGCTTCAGTCATTATGTACTCAGCGCTTTGGTTTGATTTCAGGACGTTAATAGGAGCAGGTTTTAATGAAGATTTGTTGTTACGAAGAATTCATTACCAAAAGTTCAGGTACCACTTCTGTGAGTGACTGCAGGGACTTTGGCCACAACCAGCATCCCAGCCCCTGCAGGGGGGGCAGATGTGCCCCCCAGCCTGGAAATACGGTCAAATTGGGTTGTTTGGGAGAGGGACAAGTCCCTTTTCCATGCCTGCATCCTCCCATCCAGGGAAAAAAGGCAACTAGGGTGGATTTTTGCCTGTTCATAGGGGCAGGCTGCTCTGTGGCACAGCGCCTGCTCATCCTAAGGTGCCTTTTTGTTTTCCTGAGCGATGCTCCCATTGCAAATGTCAGGCAGTCGTGGGAGGACGGAGCAAGGAGCCTGAGCCTTGCAGCTTTCCAGAACAAAAGCAAAGGAGAGTCTTGCTGGTGCCCTTTATCCAGCTGCGCGGCTGACCTCAGCTCTTGGCTCTCCTGCCGCGCTGGTATTGAAGTGCTCGCACCTTGTGTGGAGGGTTTGATCCAAGGCACTCGTCTGCTGATTTAATTCTGAGGATTCACTCTCATGTCATGGAGTATTTATTGACACTTTAAATACCTGCCCGTGGCTGCCGGGAGAACCTGACTTGTTTTCCATACCCGACCCAAGATGTGCTTAAACACCAAGTGGATGTGGGAGCTGATGAGCAGCATTCACAGCAGCGCTGCCAGAGAGCACACTTTACAGTTAAATGAGGGTGATACTTCCTATCCTAGACCATAGGTGTTAACCTTCTCTTTCCTCTTCCATCTCCTGATGATCCCTCTCCCTATCTGGTTATCACAGGGGTGGGATGAGTTCTTGTTCTCCATGGAGCAGGAGGTGCCTTCAGGTGTGGTAAAAACCTCTCCTTAGAGGAAATGTGTCTCAGACTAAGTCTGTGTTCTGTGAGTCTGGAGAGAGTTACTTAATTGGAAACTGAATCCTCTCCTTTGGTGTGTTTGCAGCGCAGGAAATTGGAATAACAGGAAATAAGGAGTTAGAATTGACAGGTTTTGTCATGGATTTTGAGCTTTAGTGAGCTGAGTTGCAGTACAGCAGATGAAAACTTTGAGGAAGGGACAAGAAACTGGGAGGAAGAAATGTAGGACCTGGACCACAGGGAAGATTGCAGTGACTTCTCCAAAGACACAGTATAAGAAGGCAGCAAGGTCAGGGCTGATTTTCACATCCTGTTCTGACGCTAACAACCAAATGGCTTTTCCCAGAGGCAGGAGTACACCCACAGGTCCCCGTTCCCAGACTCTCAGGGTAATGACTTGAATTACCTTTGCAGACAGCAAGGGGATAGAAACATCCCTGGTTCACTGTCTGAGCAATTAAAATGTCCCAGCCCCTCATTCTGTTTGTCTGTGAAGAGGAGATTCGGTGGCAGTGATTACAGGACTTGGCTTCCTCCCTTCCCATGCAGGTTTATCATCATCATCATTATTGTTTCTCTGAGGCGCTTGGGCAGTCTGGGGTGCCTGGCGCTAAGTAACTTTTTCCCCTCTGATTACAAGGGATGTGTGAATAAAGGAGGACGGTATCGATTCACACCAATCTATGCATCGACTGTGTGGGAGCCACTTGCAATTCCCAACAGCACCAGCAAGCTTTGCAACAGGGAGAAATATGACCAGGCAAGTTGAGAAAATAAATTAAACTAGTGTCAACGTTCCTTGTTTCTTCCCTCATTATTAATGGATGGAACGGGGCTCGTTTATCAAGAAGAGGAAAAATTAATTGACACAGGCTCTAATGCCATTATGCCTGGCTTGTCTGGTCACATTGCTTTAGTTTGAGTTTTTCTTTACGTTTTGAAAGGCATTTTATTACAGTTTACAGGACCAGCTGCCAAAACCATTGCTATAAATAAGAAGCAGGTGCATAAATAATGCCACAGCAGGACTGGACCTTTCTCTGTTTCAAAGCTTAAGAAACTTCAATGTGGGGAGAAGAGAAGAGGCATGAAGCAAACACAAATGAGCAGGTCAGGTACTAGACTGAACACAAAAGGGGAATGGAGCCTGAACTGATGTTTCCTCATTACAAGGCTGTGTGCTGTGGTGGGTGCCAAACTAGATATTCCCATCTTCATCATGGAGTGTAGTGACAGGACAAGAGGAAATGGGTTCAAACTTAAACAGAGAGATTGAGGTTAGATACAAGGAAGAGATTCTTTGCTTAGTGAGGGTGCTGAGGCGCTGGCACAGGGTGCCCAGAGAAGCTGTGGCTGCCCCATCCCTGGCAGTGTCCAAGGCCAGGTTGGACACAGGGGCTTGGAGCAGCTGCTGCAGTGGAAGGGGTCCCTGCCCGTGGCAGGGGTTGGAGCTGGAGGAGCTTTAAGGTCCCTTCCAACCCAGACTGTGTTGTGATTCTGTTGGCACAGCCACTTGTGAGGCAGTGCCAGGGGCCAGTGGCACCATAGGGACCCCGGGCCAGGCTCCCCAATGGAACTGGGCTGGCTGGTTGGGAGCCTGGAGCAGGACAGTGCTGCTGGAGCGTGTTCCATGTATAAGAGGAGGCTGATCCCGCATTAACAAGAGCAGCAGCAGGCGACTGTGGGGTTATTCTTGCCTAGCAGCAGGAGTGAGATTTAAGCAGAGCCTGCATCACTTATTGGTATGATGTGGACTATGTAAATCTCTTCCTTTCTCCTCTCCGTGCTCTTGTCTCCTGCCCTTGGTCTTTGGGATTATTGTGCAGGCACAAAAGAGCCCTGGTGATTACTTACTTTCCAGAACCCTTTAAGGAGCTCTCTGGTGCTTTGGTGTGCTATAAATGCAGTAAGAGGCAGTCCCAGCTGCACAGACCCTGCAGGCTCACCAGACAATACAGACTCAGCCTGGGTGAAGAGGAGCACTGCAGATGAGACAAAGTGACTCTCTCCACATCATCGGGTGACCCAGAACAGCCTGAGAACTGAATCAGACTCCTCCAGCTCTTGTCCCAGTGCCTTCCCCCTCCAGAGCATCTTTCCTGGTGGATGGAGAGCCTCTGCTCAGAGCAGCAGTGCCTGCAGTGGGCAGTGGTGTACGTGCCTCTAATGACAGTGGTTTTGGCTCAGGGGTCCCGGTTTGCTCATCAGAGCCCATCAGTGGCTCACCCCAGCATTAACCTGGGTTTAACCTCTCCGGTGCAGGATGCAATCACCTTGTTTTCCTTGTTTTAATGCCAGCACAGGCTTGAAAGAGCGAGACCTTTAACCTGGTAAGCTGCTTTCATGCGATCCTCCTGATGAGTGACGTCCTCTGTGTGTGCAGACGCAGCTGCAATATATAACACTGAGCACACAGCTAAACCTCGGGCTGTGGAAAAGTTGCTGCCAGCAAGCAAGAGAAAGCAGTTATATTTCATAGCAATGGTGTCGTCATCTCGGCTATATTTTACTGAGGTTGACATAAAACCTCTCAAGTGATGGCAAAGGTGTGAAATATAGTTGGTTCGAGTGTGAAAAAACCCAAAATGCAGAACACAGGAGCGCTGACATTTGGTATCTCCAGCATGGTTCTTAATATTATTTATGGCTTCTACCCAATGTTTTTGAAATCATTTTAATCTTTTGATGGTTTCAGTCGTTTTCTCAGAACAATGTTTCTCTTAGTTCTGGAATACCATGGCAGAAAGTGCTGCAGCTGAGCTCTGCTTCACTGCCCAGAGCCATCCACCCAGTGCTGTTCAGCCTTCTTGGCTGAACAAGGCTCTGCATCAAAGAGGCTTCTTGGCATAACCAAGGTGGGTCAGAGGATGTCCCCTGCCCTCTCGGATTTCAAGTGGCTGGGTTGTGTCTCTAGGCTCATTGTAAATGTTTTCTGGGGGACTCAGGGTTATTTGGATGCTTGGAACTATCTTGCCTTGTGCTAAGAAATAACCAGATTTTCTCTCCCCTGTGAATAATGCTGTTTCCTAGTGAAGAAATCCCTTTTGTGAGTCATTATTGACAAAGCCCCATTCTTCAGGCATCCAGCCCAAAAGGGACCTGGTCTGCAGGGCACCAAGGACCTTCAGCTTGGGGTACTTCAGCTGAAGGCAGCTGCATCCTCTGGTAACTGACCCCCAGGTATTTCAGGTTCTCATTAGCAGATGAGTGAGTAAAGTAAGTCCAGCGGAAGCAGTGGACTCCTGTTCATTGTGTGTTGCTGTGGGCAGGAGCAGTTCCAGGGCTGGAGCAGACCTGGGATGCTGGAATGAGCCCTCCTCTCACCAAAACCTGCTGCCATGGGATGCAGCAACTTTGGACTGGATGGGGACAGCAGAAGTGCCCAGGTAGAGCAAACCCTCTCCCTTTGGAGATCATCCCATCTGGGCTCAGGATGATCCTTGCACATTGTCTGGGTGCTTGGCAGTGCCCATTAACCACCAGATGAACTGACTCCATTTCCTGAGCCGGTGCTAAAGGAAGGGTTTTAAACTGAAGGTCACAAATGCAGGTCTCAGCTTCCTTCAGTGATCAGCTTTGGCTTGAAGCCTCTCGTTTGGGGGGCATCCGTTTGCCTCTTACTTCATTTTTTCCTTCTTTGTCTTTTCTTTTACAGAAAAGATTATTCAAATGAATATTCAGTTTTATTCATTTGAATAAAAACCCCAACCGTTTGACTCTGTTAAATGCTTATCTCTTAAATAGAGCTTGTTAGCTTCCAATAATAGCTTCATTCAGAAGGATGCGGTATAATTTCATTTTTAAATGGGTGCTCCTTGACAACCGGAATCCTATTTCTGTCACCATTTTAAAGAGCTGCTTTTGTTTTGTGTTAATCTTTTTCATACACTTTCCCAGAACCATTTTTT
Organism: Melopsittacus undulatus; assembly: GCF_012275295.1. Classification (NCBI taxonomy): domain Eukaryota; kingdom Metazoa; phylum Chordata; class Aves; order Psittaciformes; family Psittaculidae; genus Melopsittacus; species Melopsittacus undulatus. The sequence continues at coordinate 7,058,919 of NC_047539.1, read as the reverse complement.
TTGTTGACTCTTAGTACCTCTCAGCAGAAATAATTGTCTGCTCAGGCCAGGCAGGTTTCGGAGAGTTTGGGTAATTTCAATCGAGCATGTATTCATTATGCTAAGTAATAAGGTATGCATGCGGTAATTGTGTGTGTGTGTGTGTGTGTGTGCAACTATTACAGGTCAAGTATTACACCTATTACAGTCTGAGTCAAAAAGTGACCCATTGCCCATCACTTTTATGAAGTTTTCCAGTCTGGGGCATATGATCTCTTGGGGACTGTTCATTGAAGGAGCGTTGGCATCTCTTGAATAGCATCCAGTGGGTTTTAAGTGCCTGTATGTGTGTAGATTAAAGTCCTCTGGTTGCATCCCAATCAGTTAAGATGTTGATAGCAGTAAAGGTAATATCATAAGTGTTTGGCTGTGGATGGAGTGCCCCGTGTGCTGCTGGAAGGAATAAAAGATGGAGTTGGGTTTCCTTACAGACCCCATCCCATGTTTTTCCTTGCCAAGCCAGCCAGACTGGCCTGTGTGGAAGTGGCATTGATCTTCTAAAGACCTTAAATGAGTGTTGACACCTAGGGGTTGTTATTTGATTCTTGTGATGAAATCTGTAATGCAGAAGGCTGGGTGGGTATCCAATGTAATCAGATGACTAATTCCTTGATAAACCTGTGTTTAAGCCATATGGAGTGGGATGAGAGTGGGAAACTTCTGAGTGCAAATGTGTAATGACTGCAGTGGGCTTTCTGGCGGTGGTAGGCATATTAAGGCTAATCTCATCTAAATTCCCTCTCTCCCCTCCATCCTGGCACTGAGACCTGCCTAAAGTTGAAAGAGAAAGCCCTCAACTGCAGAACTTGCTAATGAGCTGCTAATGATGAAGACCTTGTTGGTGCTCAAACAAGTAATGACTTGTAGCCCTGCACTGGTCCCATTGCTGGTCCCTGGTGAGGAGCTGGTCCCAGCTCCAGCGCCGCATGCTCCGGGATTCCTGGGATGTCGTGCACAGGCAGTTAACCACAAACATTCTAGCTTAACTATGGGTCTGTTTCAGGTAGGTTTAAATGGAGTACTTTAGAAGGCAAATGAAGGACTGGGGTTAAGTAAAATCCTTCAAGCTGCTACATGCTTTTAAGTGCAAAGGAAAACAGTGTTCTGAGCGCTGGGGTTGAGCCTGATGTGCTGCTGGATGATGTGCTGTGCCGTGGAGGAGCTCTAGAAACCATTTCTGGTGGGTTTTCCCCCAGTAAGAAGGTCCAAAGAGGGATGGGAGCATTCCCCGTCGCTACACGTACTGTGCATTCCCAGACAACGTGTCTGGGAGCTGTTCAGAGCTCACCTTGAAATGTACTTCACAGCTTCCAATATTGTAGCCTGCAAAATACATCTTGTACCTGTAGGTTGCTAAAAAAAACCAACCCTTCGAGTTTAATATTTCTGCTGTGCCCCACTGCAGCAAATTGTGTGTGTTTAGAATGATGAAGTGCTGCTTGGGGACCCTGGCACACAAAGTACGTGTTGCTGGGCACATACTGGGAGCACTGGGTCTGCTGCGGGGAGCAGGTTGCTGGTGCTAATGCAGATGGGAATTGTCCATAGCAAAGTGGGCTGGAGATGAGGGTTCACTGCTGTGTTCCCTAACAGCCGGGGGACTGGGATGGGCAGTGGATGGATGGACATGCAGATAGGAGACAGCAAAGACAAGCTGCTCTAAGTTGTGCATGGCTGAGCAGAGGGATGTTCTCGGTGCAGAGCTACCTATGGAATACGTGGACAATAACACTTGGAAGCACTGGGTTCCTACCCCTTTTCCACGGGTAAGGGGTGCTGCTGGGGATACCCCAGCTCTGCTCCTTTGACTGGGAGCCTGGTGTGAGGAAGACAGTGTTGGAAACAGTGCTGGAATCTCCACCATGGGAGTTCCCAGTGCAGTTTGGAGGATGAAGTTCATCTTGTTGTCACATCTTTAAGATTTCATTAGCTCCATTGGTGTCAGTGTTGGCTCCCATGTCAAGCCTTTGCCAGAAATGTGGCACATTAGCTTGGTTTTTGTTTGGGAGCTTGGTTGTTATTTTCTGCTCAGGAACATGACTGCAGAGCTGTGGTGGGCTGCCAGATTTCTTTCATGTGGCCCCAGCAGAGCAAATCCCATGTACAGCTACAGGCAGGCAGCAGGCATCAAACGGCCCTAAACCAGCCCAAACCCAGGGCTCCTTTGAAGCAGCAGCAGAGAAGAGAGGAATTATTAGATCAGAGGCCTTCAACGTAATGGTTTCTTGGAGGCCTCAGGATGTCCTGATGAGGTATTAGAGGAAGTAATTCAGGAAGAAAGGGACAAATAACCACCTCCGGAGCGCACTGCCCCGCGGGGCCGGCTGCATCCGTGCGGATGGAGCTGCTGTGGCTGCGCTGCTGGCCCCAGCACACAGCAGTGGGGACCTTTGGAGTTCCATCAATGGAAGCAGAAAATGCTGCTGCATATGTGGGGAAGCATTGGGGTGGGGTTTTCCTTGCCTCTGAATGAGGAATCATCTCCTGTCTTCCTGTATTCTTATTTCTTTGGGTCTCGTAACGAGTCAGCTCTAATGGAGAGGTCTGGTGGAATTAAACAAGAGATAAAATCAATATGGTTCCATAGAAATATAATTGGGTTTTGTCGAGATTGCTCTTAAAAACCTATAAGGTGTGAAAAAAAATATGGCCTTATTGTAGTTTCTGAGCCATCATGTAACTGGGGTGTAACTATCCATTAAATTCTGCAGGATGGATCAAAGAAATCCATAAGGAGGTTTTAATTCTCCATTAAATCCTATGGAAGAGCTGAAACAGAACCATATTCATTTTCCTAGAGACAATGCTTCTTCCCTCCATTAGTCTGTATCAAGTTCAGCAGCAGCTCCATAGACAGGAGCTGTATTTATATATCCATATATAAAGTTTTCCCGAGTAGCTAAGTGATGCTTTATTGAGTTGAAATTGGACTTAACACGTGTTTTTCTTTCCCCCTCCCCTTTTTGTTTCTTTATTAAACAGGATTTGGCTTCGTAACTTTTGAAAATGAAGACGTGGTGGAAAAAGTGTGTGAAATCCATTTCCACGAAATCAATAATAAAATGGTAAGTTGGGGTTGTCCTGCAGTGCCCATGGTCACAGACACGCACCATGCTGCATGGCGGCCCTTTGGGACAGCCTCCTGCCTGAGGTTCACTGAGTGTCAGCACACTGCGCCTGGTGCTGCTGCTGGACCATATCCCCTAGGAAGCCATGGCTTTGCCATCAAACCACAGTCAGCTTCCAGGCCCAGGCCAGGAGGGAAGTTTCTCCTAAGTGACAGTCAGGTCCCAGGTTGCGGGTTGCCCTGTCAGTAAAGCCACTGCGCCAGATGAAGAAGGGCATTTGTGTTTCAATTGGTGCAGTAACTTTGATATTTTCAGCTAAAATATTCTTTTTCCCTTTGTCAAAACATCCTCTGCTTCTCAAATGTGTATTCAGATATGCATTGTATATTGGTCTGATATGTGTTCACAGACTTTAAATTCAATAATAGAGCTTTTAGTGTGGATAAGATCAAAGCAATCTCCTTGGCATATGCTGGAGGCCTGATCCAATATTTGACTTGCTAATTTTTCCCAGGGCACCGAAATAATATTCCTCATATTGTTCCTCACTGCAATATGCATCAGAAGTAAAAGGAAGGGTCCCCTTGGCAAGCTGAGAGGTGGGATGGCAGGGCAGGACTGGGGCAGTACCCCTGGCCCTGCAGGAAGCCTCTGGCTCCATCTCGGATGGGTGCCACAGGCTTTGCCTCTGCCCTGTCCAAGCATCTCGCTGCTTCCCTGCCTGCCACCAGCGATACCTTGCCTGAGACATGTGTGGGTTGTAGAGGAAGCTCATTTCCCTACATAGAGTTACTAAATGCTGATTAATCTGCCTTAAAATAAACCACAAAGAACAAACCCCAGCCACCCCCACCGCATCCAGCCGACAGACCCAGCAACAGAGTATTAACACCCAGAATGTAAATGTAGGTAAGATTGTCACTTGGGAGGGAAGAGCTGCAGTGCCACACGCCAGGATACTCCTACTGCTTCATCCCGGGTGGGTGCATGTCACGTCACGCTCTGTGGGTTTAGTTGCTTCACACAGCACGGCTCAGCCTTCCCTTGGTACAAATCAAGTGCTGCCCAGTATTGCCCCGGCAAGGAGCTGGATGGAGGGTGCTGGTGTATCCCAGCAAAACCAGTGCCAGCAGCAGGGCAGGACCTGTTGTTTGGTGCTTCATAGCAGGAACTGCACTCGTGCATGCTAAAACTCCTCTTGGCACAGCCCCGTTAGGGGAGGAGTGGTGGGAGGATTTCTTCCCAGATGAAAAGCTCCCCGGGAAGGTGACAGCAGTGCAGGGAATGTGGAGGATGCGACAGGGCAAAAGCACTCGAGGAACATCACAAAGAGCCAAAGAAACAGCGTGGGCTGTTGGTGCTTTGTTGTTGTGGGTCATTAAAATGTGCCTGCTTGGTGCACGATCCAGGTGCCAGGAGGCTTTGAGCGTTCTCCTCTTGTCACTTCTTCTACAGCACTAATTTTAAAGCAGCCCACGAGGGAGGAGATGAGACATGATCCTGTCTTGGAACTGACTCATCGTCTTGCTGATGTGTCTGCAGATGAATTACCAAACCCATGCAGGGCCAGGAGAGCTTGTGCAGGCGCGTGTGACCGTGTGCTGGTACAGATGGCCAGAGGAGACACATAACCTGGCTGGGGGTCAGGGATAGGCACTGCTGGACCTTCCACAGTGCCCTTGGAGCCTGACCACCCTGGCTGCATTTTTAGTGTGTCCTCCTCCATCACTGAACTGCGATGGGGACAAGTTCCAGCTCGAGGTGATGAGGTTTGCTCAGTGAGCTGGGACAGGGATGCCCCATCCCCATCCCTGGTCTGCTCAGATAGAGCATCTACAGCTCCATGGGCACCCGTTTGCCTGGAGTTTGCTCCTCCTCATCTCCTGAATGTTGTCATTTCCCAAAACATGGGGGCAGGCAAAGAGTATTGGGGCTGCTGTTGTTCAGGAGCCTATTTCTAGCCTCCCGTCTCCCTGGCAGGCTATTTTTAGCATTCTGCTTCTGTTGCCATCTGTAAAGCTTAGAATGTCAAATGTAATATTAACTGAGCAGTGTGAAAGTGAAAAGAAAATGCCAGCGAGGTATTTAATAAATGAAACTTGGAATTTACGTGGGAGGCCAAAGATGCTCTCCAAACATTGCAGGGAGGGGGAACAAAGAGAACTCAACCAAGCTATCCCCTGAATATAGTTGCTTTGATGCGAGGAGACTGCTTTGCAAAGAGAAACCTGGTTTTCTAAGGGGGTGCAGAAGCAGCTGGAAAAGAAATGGGGTGGAGTAATTTGTTTGCCTTCAGATCCCACTGGGATGGAGTGGTTCACATCAGGGGTATAGTGGGATAAGTGCTGGTGAGCAGTGTGGTGAGCCCAGGCATTTGCATGGAAGTTGGGATTTAGAGTCAGGCTCTGGAGCACCTGACTAAGATGTTAGGTGGGTTTAAATGAGGTTTGGATGCTGCACAGCACCTGTGGCTGTTTCTCATTCTCACAGTGGGTTTTGTTAATGGATCGGGCCTCTCCAGGCTTCTCCCTGGACTGGAAGCCTTTGCTGTGTGCTGCTGCTGTAGATGTATGTATCACACACCGTGTACTTTTGGGTTTTCATCCACATGCATTGTAGTCTAAGTCACTTCAATCCCTGCAACCAGCTTGTAGAGCTGGAGCCTGGCACATGGCAGGGTGTTGTGGGAGAGCTGTGTGAACAGTCACGCGAAGAGGCTGATGGTCACAGTGGTGGTTCTCTGCACAGGGCTCATTGCAGTGAGGGTGACAGGACCCGGTGCTGGGCAGGCGGGTACCCAAGGTTTCACTGATGTCTGTGGTGCTAGGGAGAGGCTGGAGGTGCTTTGGAAACCCGTCTGTCAGCTGAAGGACACTGCAGACCTCTTGCAGGTTGGATGCATTCCTATAGCGTTGTCTTCAGAGTGCTTTAAATGACACCACTCCTGAGCTGTAGAGTGACGCTGTCCTTGCCAGGTTCTCCAAGGGTGGCTGGGTCCTGCAGGACAAGGAGGAGCTGGGTGCTTTGGGGACAAACTGAACCGATGTACCACAAGAAGCTCTTGCAGACTCTGCTCACCCATAGCTGCTGACTTCTCCTGCAGTCTGAGGACATGAACATCCCATTGCCCTATCCCACCTTTGGCAATGATCTAATGCATGTGTTTAAATACGCTTCTAACCTTTCTTCTGTTCCTGGTGTAGCCCTGCCTTTGCAGCAGGACTGCCTGAATACTGATTTCTCTGTTGGTGAGGGATATTTGGGCTGGCCCCGGCAGGAGGTGACGTGGTGTCCCCAAGGTAATCGAATCTCAGCTAACTGTGAATCGCACGTTGCTGGCAAGACAAAGTTGCCTTGTCTTTGGGTGGTAAAATGGGGGTTTTGTGCATTGTGAATAGGTGAGCATTCTGCTTTCCTCAAAATAGCCCAGGTTTCCTTGGAAAGCTTTAGCCATGGGGGTTTGAGACATCCTGGTGCTGAGAGCTGACAGCCTGTTTTGTTGCACTGGGTATAAGAGGCTTTTCACTCCCCATCTCAGCCGTCCTTGGTTCTAGTGGCTTTGACTGCTCAGCTTCACCCAAGAGTACCCCAGTGTAACGTTCATTCTCCAAAGCAGACTAAACAAAAATAGTGAATTTTAGTTTCCCTGCCTTATTTTATTTTCTTAGCCTTAGAGTTAAAACTTTCTTTGTGGGGCTGCTCAAGCGAGGCACATCCCTCGTGCAGGGGAGGTGGGGAACTGGGAAGTATTAGGATGTACAGAAATGCTGAACTGGAAGGTTGTGCAAGATCCAGATTTATGTACAGAGAGCCCACGTTGGGCAGGCTCTTGGGGGTGATTGTGTACAGAGCTGAGCATGGACTCATGAATCCAGGTATGTTCCCTCTTGGAGAAGCCCTGTTGCACATCCCGGCACGCTGTGATGTCCCTGCTTCCTCTAGGGTTTTACGCTCATGGCAGTGTGATGGTTATGGGCATCTCCATCCCATGCCCCATGAAGGAAAGGGATGGCTTCTTGCACCAAAGCAGCCTGGCCCCTATTTTTCGACTTTTCCTGCCTCTGTTGGTGTAGAGGCACCATCCAAACCCACCACATTGCCCACTAATATGGGGCTGCACCTTCTGTCACTGCTTTTCCCCTATTTGCCAATGGAATGGTGCCTGAGCAGCTTCTGAAGAGCGCCCCAAGGGCTGACATTGCTGAATGGGGAATGTAAATATCTACCCAAGATGTACTGCCATGGATGGGGTCATGCAGCCCCTTCCCAAGGGATGGCATTGGGGAACAGGGTTTCTGGTCCTCTATCTTGCATTTCATCCCTCCCAGGAGGAAGTAGTCTCTGCTGGATAACAGAGAATATTTTTGCCCTCGATATGGGGTAAATGTGTTTACAAAGGCTTAGGAATTATTTTTCTTCCCTACTGGTGACTTTTCCTTCCTCTTTAAATCCCAGGTCAAACCCCTTTGCAGCTCACTGCCATTCCCTTTATATCCTGTGTGCTGTGAAAATCATCAATCACGCTGGTCCTTGAGAGAGCAGGGGTAGGCTGGTCCGTGGCTGCAGAAGCTAATTACTGAGTTATTGTTTCTAACGGTGCTAATCCAAACTTCATTTTCCTGTTAATTGTCAGTGGAGCCAGGCTGGGTTGTTTTTGTCATCCCGGCTGTCTGCAGCACGAGGTGTAACCAATGCTGCCGCCGCGCTCCGAGTGATGGCCAGCCCTGAAAGATGCAGTTGTGAAATGAAATGACACACTTGTGGTGCTGGAGAAATTGGATGGGCTGCTCCTGGGAAATGACCCCAGTGTGATCCCCAATAAGTGAAGGACAGTTTGAGACAGTGCTGTGTTGGTGAGAGGAGGCTGGTGCTGGTGCTCAGCCTTTGAGCCTCTGTGTCCTGGAGCTGTCAGGGTGGTTGATGGAGGGGGCTGTGGGGCTTCTGGGGGAGGCACACATCTCAATTAGGCTGAAACTCAACCATCGAGGCTCAGGCTTAAGGCTCACTGGGAAGCTCTGAAGGCTTAATTCCTATAGGACAGTGATGGAGCTGGGTGCTAAGCACACATATCTGCACTGTCCTTGTCCCATCCCTGCTCTGACAACAGAACCTCCATGTGCATCATTGCATGGAAGTTTCCTTTCTTTTAATACTAGAGCTTAGGAACCCTGTGGGGCACCTTGGGGATCTCCATTGCACACTCAGTAGTGTATCTGCATTGCCACGTGTCTGCAGGAGTCTGTACATGCGTGTGTGTGTGCAGGGGATAGGGGTGATGTGCAGGTTGGTGACCCTGCCAGGAGGACACACTGGTCCTCACCACAGCCCTTGTTGGGGTGTTTCTCTCCCAGAGGTCTTGCTACCCCAACAGCCCTGAAGAGGAAGCAGAGGAAACCTTTGTCCCCCTCTGCTCTTATCCCACTGCCTCCTGCAAGGATCCAAACGCTTCTTGGCAGAGATACAGCGAAAGAGGAACTCCAGAAGAACTTTGCTTCAAACTTCACTGGGTTGGGGTAGTTTATGTGCAAGAAGAGTGTGTTTTGAGAGCATTGGCAGTGTCTGAGCATTGTAGCTTCAGGAAGTGTTGCAAGCAAGTAAAGTAAATGCAGTCTGTGGAGATGTGCAGCGGGGAGGGAGGAGTAGGTGGTTTTGTTTAAAATCCTCCCATTACAGGCAGTTAACCTTTATGTTACCTAAATGAAAATTGTATAAACCTGGAATTTCCACTGATCAGGTTGCCTAGGAACAGGCGGTTGGTTTTCATAAGACAATGAACACACAGTCACTGATCGGGCTATTAGGTACCTATTATCCTGCATCCCGGCTCTGCCTGGGGTGGTTGCCTGCTTGTGCGTGTGATGGAGGTGATACAGGAGGCACAGAGAGCAGCCCTGTTCCTAAGTCCTTGCCTGCGAGCTGGTGGTGATCCCACTCTGCTCCCAGTCTGGCCAGGCAAGGGATGGGGGGTACCTAAATGTGCAAAGAGGGTTCAAGAACTGATTGAAGAACAATGTTAAGAGGTATAAGGCTCAAACCTCTGCATTCAGCCTAAGACCCTTAACCTCAGACCAGCAGTTCTCACTGTGCCAACCGTACGGGTGGGGAAGGCAGCGCCTTGGAGATTCCCTGCATCCCGCACAGGGATGCACTGTATGCCTGCACGTTTTCCCATTGCTCAGAGCAAAGTGTAGAGTCATAGAAATGGGTTGGGATAACTGGCTAGTTCCAGAGCAGCTTGTTGGCACAGAGACAGTCTGCTTGAGGGGGCAACTTGGTGGTGCCAGAGCTGGAAAACATGGGAAAGTGCTTTATTTCTGCCTTTCCCTATCCAAGGAAAGGCTGGGAACCATGACCTGGTGGGGTTGCTGGATCCTGGGTATCCTGGTGCTGGCTGGGCTGGATTGCTGTCTCTCCCAAGGCACTGGTGGAGACTCACAATTGCTTTGAGTGGCATTAAGCAACTTCAGAAGGCAGCAGGAGTAAGTGGAAGTGAAAGAATGCAGAGCATTTATTAATAGGGTTTACAGAAATTTTCTGCTGGGTAGAAATATCGATTCTTTATTCCTATTTTAAAAGGAGCTTTTTGTAATGATCACCAAGAGTCATTTTCTGTTATCGATTGCAATAGAGCTGTGCTGGAGACCTCCCTCCATTCATTCCACTCCCGCGAGCACCATTGAGAAGGGAACGCAGCCCAGGTTTTCCTTTCAGGAACTTCTTAAATCAGCACTTCTGTCATCTTTCCAGTGGGGTTTGCTCTCTGTGTTTAAAGAGACATACACGTTTGCTCTTTTAAATCCGTTTACGCTATTCTTAAAGTTCACCTTAGAGGGGGAGGTGGTGTGGGGAGGCAGATGCTAAAAATAAACCTCCCCCCCACCCCCTTAAGTAGATCAGTTCTGCATTTGACATTTACATGGAATTCATTTGCATCTCATTTGTACATGTTTCTGCTCAATAGGTAGAATGTAAGAAAGCACAACCTAAAGAAGTGATGTTTCCGCCAGGGACGAGAGGAAGGGCACGTGGATTACCGTATACCATGGACGCTTTTATGCTAGGGATGGGAATGTTGGGTAAGTGCCGTGGCCACCACACGTCTCCCGGAGCCCGCGGCTCCTGTCTTGTGTCTCTCCCTGCTTCCTGAACCCTTAAGCCATAGGGGTGAGCAGATCCCTGCACCCGTGTGTTTGCGGGGCTAGGACTTCAGCAGGGGTGGAGTGGGGAGAATGATCCTGTCTGTGGCAAATGATTAACTCCCCCCCCTCCTGGAATATAGAAATTTGCATTTAAATGGATGTTTTAAAGAGGCTGTTTTACTCTTCCTGGCAAAAATAGAATGATGAAAGACGCAGGGTGCTCATTCTGACTAAAAATGATCTCTCCCCTTCTTTAGAGGAATTGAGTCACACATTATTCCCCTTCTTTTAAAGGTATCTCTGACAGCTCAGCATAGATAATTGAAAATCCTGCCGGCTCCTCACTGGCCTGCAGGATGGGGAGAGCAGGGAGGAGCGCAACAGTGCAGGGCACAACAGTAATTACAAGTTTGAAGGCAATGGAATGGTATTTTAGTCCAGAGTATTGTGTCCAGGAAATACTAATTAAATGGGATAAATGATATTTAATGGCAGCATTCTATTTGTGCACGAGGTCTGCTTAGTTACAATTGGTTCTCATTTCTTTCTGCCTAGATAGTTCTTCTTTCTTTAGAATGTGACAACCTCTTGATGCTCTCTCTCAGATTTGCTAAGCCAAAATGCTGCTAATCCATTGCCAATGTACTTTTGTACAACCCCATGCATTTTCAACCTCCAGCTCTGTTTGTATCACTGGACTTTCCCTTGGTTGTCACCCTCTGTGTCCATAAGGCATGCATGAACAAGAGGGTATCTGGAGGTGTTCCCAGGCAGAAATGAGCCTTTCCCAGGCTGGTGTCCCTCCTGTGTAGCCTCTCTGCGATGCTTTGAGTTTTCTATCCTGGGTTTAGATGATCCCAGAAACTCAAGCATAAAAACCAGCCTTGAAAGCTGGTGCTTGGTTGTCCTGGGCTCTGCCAAGCAGGTTGAGATGAGCTGGCTGAGATGCTGGAGGATCCCAAAGCTTCTGGAGTGAGCATCAGGTCAGAGGAGACTGTCCCATGAGGATCAGGCTGTTACACTGAGACATCTGACTTCAGGCCCTGCTTGATTTGATAGGGAAAACTTCCCTGCCTTATTTGCTTTATCTCTGAATTAATAGTGCTTCTGTTCGCGTGGCTGGAGCGATCCATTTCAGGGATGTGTAATTCAGTTATTTCCACTGATCATCTATTTTGCTGTCCCCACACTCCACCACCACCCTGCCCCATAGCGTTAGGAAATTGCATTTTGTGGTTAAAATATTTATCTTGTCCTAGTCAGTCTGTGATTTGGTGGCCTGCATGTTCCAGGGTGCTGGAGCATAGGCACTTCATTGCTCTTGTTTCTCTGTCTTTACCACTCGCGGTGCCTGAGGTTTGGGGTAGTGAAGGTGGTGGAGGAGAGAGCCCAGGTCACCCTGGGCAGGTAGGAAGACCCAGGGCAGGATCCCTTATCCACACACCATGAGCAGAGCAATCTCGGACTCTTCTCCCTCCAGACAGGCAAGGAGTGAATGGAGCCAGAGTCCACCCCAGTGACCTGAAGGGAAAATTCAGTCCTTGGGTGCAATGTGATTCCCACCAGGATGCTGCACTGGAAAAAGATGATTTCAAGCCATAAGAAGCAAGGGAAGAAGCCCTCAGCGAGCAGATCTGCTTTTGCACAGAGCCAGCAATTTGGGTGCCCCTTGGCAAATCCCTGTCCCATTGCAGTGGGGTGGATCAGGTCACCCCAACCAGCCGTGCTCTGGCCAGTCTCACAGCACACTGGTTAGATTGCACATCAGGGTGACTTGCTCAGAATTAATGATGGATTCGTGTTGAAGGCCAGATGCTTCATTATCTGCTCGAGCTGGCTTTTTCATCTTCCAAGTTCCTGCTTTGCTACAGTGGCACCATGTTAAATAATTAAGTACTGAACAAGGAAATCACAACACACAAAAGCAAAGCTGTCTGGATGGCCATTATAAAGCCCCATTTTCAAAGGCTGCCTCCAAGTGTTGGGAAGGGGGATGATGGCAGCACCTCAGCGGGGAGCCTGAATGGCTCCTTCCCAAGCCCTGAAGCTGCTCCAGGTAGGGCCTCATCCCACAGGGAGAGGGGGGTAATTAACCCATCAAGTGATGAGATGCACGAAGTAATGTCCTGCCGGAGGCAGCGTCTGCAGTATCCCGGGAGGCTGCTGCCAGCCCTGCCCTGTTCCTCCTCTGCTGGACTGAACCAGAGCGACAGGGGCTGCTCCTGGAGGATTTTTATACCTGTTTCCAGAAGCCCTTGTTCAAGGTCACCTTCTCCAGATGCTGCTCATGGGCAGAGGAGGGAATGGCAGGAACGAACGCACAAGACAGCCCAAAGGAAGGAGCGGGGAGCGGCTCCCTCCGAAGCTATTAAGGAAGTTGGTCTTTTTCATTAATCACAGCCTCCCCGAGGAGCCTGCAGCAGCCGGGGTCTAAAGGTGCGTAGGCAGCCGCTTCTGTGATGATTTGGTTGATTGGAACAAAATTAAAGTGTTCTTCTGAAAGGATTTTCTGACTTGGAGAGCGTGGGCAGGCTCAGCCTTTTGCCAGGGCTGCTCCTGGGCTGTGTCAGGCTCTGTCTGCGGTGGGACATGCACAGGCTCAGGGGACACCAGGGACATCCATTAGCCACTCTGCATAAAGAACAAGCTGGCATGGGCTCAGTTCCAGCATCTCTGTCTCCCTGGCAGCCCACCCAGCCTGAGGAGCTGCTCCCCAGCACCAGCGATGCTCGTGAAGAGGCCCCGTATCCCCCCTCACAGGCTGAGTGGAGGGTGTTCAGTGGTCTAGAAGCTTGCCATGTGCCCAGAAGCCTCACCTCTGTCTCCCAAGGGCATGCAAGTGTCACTTCATTGCCCCATGGCTTTTTGCCCCTCCATTCAGGACTGCAAACTTGGAAAAAGAGAGAAAAGAAGACAACTGAGGAGCAGTGTTCATAGGAGGTTTCTCTGTCTCCCTTCCCATCCAAAGCAGCTCCCCGTGGGACATCACAGTTGCTGTTATGGGGTTCAGCTCTGGAGGCAGCTGAAGCAGTGCTCAGTCTGAGCTGGGGCCCCACAGGACTCACTTCTTCAGGCAAGGGGCGTCTTGGACCTGCTCGTGTTTAATATGAAAGTTGGGCTCTTTTTAACCTGCAAACCCCTCCAGGGCCAGGAGCACTCGGCACATAAAGCTCACGCTCCCGGACAGCCAAAACAGTGTCTGTATGAGCACCAGACTTCAGGTCTCCACCAGGCTCCTTCTATCAGTGCTCAAGGCAGAGCAGGCTCTGCATTACTGCACACAGTCTAGGAAGGCTGAACTCATGCATTAAAGAAGCTTGTGCCCTTCAAAGAAAGTCATTCCCTTTCTCCATCAGGCTGTGTTAATAGAGTAGCAGCTGCCTCTGAGGTAGGATTTGGGATGGGGAGCCCTTTGTTAGCGCTGGATTCCCGGGGGCTGGCACAGCTCAATGACCCCTCTGAGCTCCCACAGCAGCACCTGCAAACACAGCCTCAGCCTTGCTCTTTAATTCCCGTGGAGCAGGAGATAGGTCAGCTTTGAAGAGGGTGGGATAGAGGGGAGTCAGCAGTCCAGCTCGGGTCTCCTGTCTTCCCAGGATCCTTATCCACCAAGAGCATGATGAGCTGAAGGTCACCCAGGCTGCAGGATGGGTGCATTGGACCTGCTGCCACTGGGGTCAGAGGCAGGAGCTGGGTGGAAGTGGTGCTGGGAAAGCAGGTTTGGTTGTTGGTTGGAGTTCAGGAGGGTCTCCCTTTGGAGGGGGTAATCCAGGCAAAACTTGGGGTTTTGGTGTAGCAACAAGGGATAGAGATTGATTGTTCCCCAGGACTACTGAAGCAACAAAACTGCTCGGTGCCCCGTGCAGGATGAGAATGGCATCTAATGGGAATGGTGGGTAGGTCAGCATGGCCATAATTTGGCTTGATGAAGCATCCACATGGGCACGGTGTTAATGCGCTATTGATATTCAGCCAGGCAATTTCCCCTGCGCGGCTCAGGCTTTGACTCGTTAGAGCAGAGCTGGGCACTGCAGCAGCAAATGAAGAGGAAAATTGAAGTAATGTTGTATTATAAATTTATGATTTCATCTGCCCGACCTCGAGCGCGCTGAGCGCTGGCGATGCAGGCGTGAGCCCCCCAGGCAGCGCTGCCCCCAGCATCCTGCACGGATGCATCCTGCACCCCACTGCCAGCTCCTGAAGTTGGTTGGGTCAGACCAAAGCTTCATGGTTTCCACTTGGAGAGGACAGAGGTGTTTTTGCTGGGGGAGCTCGCAGCGCTGTTAATGGCACTGCGTGCTCAGCAAACAATCCATTTATCAATATTGTTGTTTTTTAAAGAAAGAGGAGAAAAGATTTGTAAAGCTTAACTCCGAAAGAGCTGATTTAATGACAGAGGTGATTAATTTCTAAGGGAATCCAGCTGTTGAGCTGTGAGATAAATAAGCAGGGGCTAAGCAGTGTGTACACAGCGCTGAAAGCCGCCGCGTGCTGTCCGGGATCGCGGGGCTGCTTTCCCTTGGCACTGTTTAATCCCGTAATCAAAATTCATCCAAGCATTTTTATCTTCCGGTTTTAGGTTATGATTAATAGGACATTGTATGTACGTATAAATCTCATCAGGAGCGGAGGGACTTGCGGCAGCAGAAGAATAGCTGTGTGATGTATGGGTGTATTAAAGAAGAAATAAAAGCAGAGATAGGAGACCCCCCAGAAGAGCAGCTTGGCTGCTGAACGTGTGCCTGGGCTCCAGTGGTTTGGGTTGGAAGGGACCTTAAAGCTCATCCAGTCCCCAGACACAGGCAGGGCCACCTTCCACTAGACCAGGTTGCTCCAAGCCCTGTCCAACCTGGCCCTGGTGCAGTAACTTGAGCATCTTTATTAACCAATATTCTCATGATACAGCTCGAAAGCTGCCCGAGGTTGGATGTGCTTCAGTGCCTATCTCAGAAGATGCTCTCAAAAGCACTTCTCATGGCTGGGTTTTACTTTCCTGAAAAATTAAAAGCTCTTTGACTCCCTGGCTCATTGCTGCTGCTGCCTCCAACTCTTGATGTGTTAACTGTTGTCCTTCACACTCCCGGGATAAAGAATTACTACTGCCTTAATCTCCAACTGTCAATAGCTCTGAAGCAAAGTACATTCATTGTAAGCTCTCCAAATGTCAGAGCAAACCTGTGTTATGTGTTTAGCCTTAGCATTTGGCATTTACTCTTCCAGCTAACAAGTATGCACAGTCCTTGGACTTGAGATACCAAAGTGCATGTTAATTACCTGAGTGACAGGTCTCGTGCACAGAGCCCAGCAGTCAGCGAGCAGGGAGGGCAGCCAGCTCCAGGGGTTTCTGTTCAAGATAATACCCAAATCTGTGGCAGCTTGGCATGAGCAGAATATATCGTGGGGTTTGATACCTTCTGTAGCATCACCTCACCCATCCTCCATGTCACTTTGCATTGTATTTAACAGCAAAAGACCTTCATTAATCTTCAAACTTCTCTTTCTTTCTCTCTTTTTCTACATTTGATCAAGGTTACCCAAATTTTGTTGCAACGTATGGCCGAGGATATCCCGGGTTTGCCCCAAGTTACAGCTATCAGTTCCCAGGTATGTACATTTCATTTCCAGATTGACTTTTTTCCCCTCTTTCCTTCCTTTTCTTCTTTTTCTCCTGTCTTTTTAACTCCGTAGTTGCAAGCTGAGACAGGCAAGTCTGCAGGGAGCATCTCACACACCACCAGATCTTCTTGCTATTTTAAAATAGATATCTATATATACATCCTTTAAATCCATTTTTTGCTAACGTGTAAATTGGTACTGGTTATTTGAAAACAAACTTCTTAAAACATACAGCAACAGAGATAATTTAAGAGCTGTTACCCTCCCTTTGATGGGTTTTTCCTTTCATGTATATTACAGAGATACACACACAAACTCACACACACATTCCCATTCTGTCCTCTGGTAAGTGCGTATTCATTACAAATGCAGTCTTAGAGTGTAAAGTCCAACCTTCCTGTGGTCTTTATCGATACCTCTGGTGTCCTTCACAGTTTCTAGGCGTGTGCTGATGGTTCAGTTTGGCTCTGGTTTGGTTTTGCCCCTTTCCTTGATGTGGCTGCCAGCAGCCGCAGAAGTGGGACTGAACTGGGGCTGAACACCCTCATGGGAAGGTCCTTTAGGGTGGGTGAGGATATGGAGGGATGCTTGGTTCTACCCATGGCCCAGTGGGGCGAAGATGCAGCCTCATGTTTTGCTCTGGGTCATGAGGATGAAACACTGTGTTGGAAGCATGCGTGTTATTTACCTCCATCAGACAAACAGTGTCCTTGGGATGGTAGTGTCTGGTTTTTGCAGGACTGGTAACACCAGAGGAGGCAGTGCTGTTAGGATTGGGTTTTATTGCCATTTCAATTCACAAATGCTAGGGCTTTACTTAAAGCTCATCTGCCTCTTTCTCACTCGTGCTACACCCTCCCAGTCAGAGCCAGCTTCGAGACAAGAGGGTGGCAGAGGTCCAGGCTGTCAGGGTGCAGCGTTAGTTGAATTAAAGAGGAGGCTTCAGAAGGCATTCGCATGTTGTCTCACACTTTCCTCCTCCTTTCCTTGTACCAGCTGATTCGTATGAAGACAGCTGAATTAGAGGCACCTTTGATAAGTTAAATGATGAAAATCGGCAGCTTTTAGATGACTTTAATTATAAACATGTCTAAAATGAGCGTGTCTGCTGGCTGACAGCAGAGGCACCGTTTGACTCCAGCCCTCGTTTTAATAAGGACCTTGTTTTTCAAATCAGGCCTTCCAGTTATTTGCTAGTTGTTTTCAGTCTCTTGCAGAGGTTGGATAGGCAGGAGAAGACCAAGTGGATTGTCAGCACTGAAAAGGAGGTGCACCCACCTGCAGGCACCACTTGTGCCTTCGGGAGAAGGGCAGCCAAGGGGAGATGCTCAGAGTCCTCTGTTGCCTTGCTTGGATTTCCCTGCCCTGTTGCTCTGCCCATGTTGTTTGCTTCACTCCCACTCAGGTTCTTTAGTCCGTAACAGCAGTCAGAGCCATTCCTAGGGTTGTTAGGTGTTTTGTCCCAGGTGATGTGGGACTCTGGTCTCTAGAGCTGTGACCTGTCAGAGCAGTGCAGTGCACAGGAGCATGGACAGAGGCATAGTGCAAAGGGTTTGGTGCCCATCAGCAGGATGGGGTGAGCTCTCTGGAGCCAGGCATTGGGAGGGAGGAATGCTGGCAGCAGAGAGCCCTGTGCCATGGGAGCACAGCTCAGGGTGCCCAGGGAGCAAGTCAGAGTTGAGGATGGGGATGTGCCAGCACTTGCTGCTCACTCCTGCCGTGGGAATGGCAGTGGAAGTGCCACTCACTTGGTTGTGTCGTGCTGTGTCCTAGCTGTCTATGGGGCTCTGCCACTCTCCTTTCACCCTTCTTTGCTGGAGGGAGCCATGTCCTGTGGCATCCAGCACCTACTCTTCCCCCAGACACCCATGGAAAGGAATGGAGTTGGCATCCTGACTGACAGACCATGGGGAAAGGCACTTAGTGCTGCGGGATGAATAGCTTGAGCGTGCTTCCACCTCAAAAGAGCCTGAACACTCCAACCCTTCCCTTGCAGTGTTTTGGCACTTGCAGAACTGCCCGTGGCACCCACAGCACGGCTGTGCCTCAGGGTGTGAGATAGGAGCACGTGTGAACCTGAGAGAAAGCTGAAGTCTGTGGTTTTAATGAGCTGTCTACCGAGATGCTTGGTGTCTGATAGGAAAAGAGAAATCCTTGGCTCTTCCTGGAGGAGCATCCCAGGCAGCCCCGCCTGCCTCCCAGCTCCACAGTGCCTGACCAGCAGTGGGGTTGTGACTGCGCTGATGTGTATTATGAGTGTAGATATAAAAAGAATACATCTAAATACAGAGCTGTGTTCCTGAGGCTCCTTACAGAGACCTGCCCGTGCTTTCTGCTACAGTGCAGTTGTGTTGTGAGCCCTGTTCTGCTGCTGGTGCTGCAGTAAACCAGCCTGGGCTGGTGCCAGGGCTGTCCTGGGGTGGGGGGGTGTTCATTGTCCCTGGGGGTGTCATCACAGAGCTGTGCTGGTGGCAGTCACCATCCCACAGGCTCCTCGCCTGCCACTGGGTGTTATTCCGACTCCTCCTCGCGTTGTGCTGCCCATTGACTTCATTAATAAAAATCCCAAATGGAATGCCCATCTGGATTGAACTGTCCTGTTGGTGCTCACCACTATCCCAGTGAAACAAGGGTACAGATGTCATGATCCATCTGCTTGCATTTCAATTTCCATACTGGAGCTGCCGGCAGGTCCCCTGGATGGGTCCAATCCCGCATCCTCCTCTGCTCCCTGTCCGCATGGGTGAGACACACGCGATCACTTTGGCGACTGCTCTATCCCCTCCCATCATGTTATTTTCCCTCTGTAACTCGGTCCAAAGCCTTTTCTTTACTTTCTTCATTTTTTATTGCAATCACTCCCTTTCTGTGTCTTTTTTTTTTTTTAATTTCTGGGACTTATCTTTTCAGTTTAATCTATTAATTTCTGTTCTTATTTCACTTTGCAGACTATTTGCCGATTTCACAAGACATAATTTTTATCAACTAGTTCTTAAAGATGCATAACAAATTAATCGGGGTTTACTACAGTGCTAATGAGAGCGAGACAAAGCCTGGGTGGTCCATGCTTAATATCAATGTCCACTGAAAAATTGCTGCTCTTACTGGCTGGTTTGAATGACTGGACTCTAATTCTCTTTTTTAAAGGCTCCATATCCTCACTGCTTTGAGTTTGCTTTTTATTTCCTTTTTGGTTTTATTGGGGTTTTTTTTTCCTCTGCTTTGTGATGAGTTTTTAATGCCCACTTGGAATGTAACTCACAAGGATGGGGATCAGGGGCATTACGAAGGCATGACTTCTCACAAACTTCTTAGAAGCAAAACATGATGATTGGGGTCTCGCAAACAGCCCCAGAGAGGTACACTGGCTCTTGTTAACACAGAGACATTGAGCAGTAGCACAAATCATCACCAGCATCTCCTGTCACTAGGATCTTTGGCAACACAGGGTTTAATTGCTCAAAATGAGTGTCCTGTGCCTGCAGGTGTGACCCTGTGGGTGCAGCAGACGCACATGTGGTTTCTCCTCTTCCATTCCCTTTGGTGGTGGCTCTTTCTAGAGCTCTTGTAATCATCATAGAATCGTGGAATGGTTTGGGTTGGAAGAGACCTTAAAGTTCATCCAGTTCCAACCCCCTGCCATGGGCAGGGACACCTTCCACTAGAGGAGGTTGCTGGAAGCCACCAAAACCAGGGCGTGGGGAGCTGCTGCCCTGTCCCATGCCTTGTCACCAGTGATGCTCTTGCATTCTCTGTGCAATTGCTTCTAATTCCAGCCTTTGCTTGCAAATCATGGGATGAGCTCTCCCCTGCCAGCTTCAGCTGTATCACACCTCTTAATCTCCACCCAAATCTCCCTCCATTGGCTTCATTGACAAGACCAGGTTCTGACTTTTGGGTAGCAAACATGTATCTTATTTAAATGCTGGTTTTCTTGAAGTGTTTCTACCCATTTCATAAGTTTGTGAGAAGTAAATTGCATGCTTACAGTAGAACTGTAATGCATTTTAATGTTTGTTAATCCACTTGTTCAAAATGTCAGTGTCAAAGGCTCTACAATACACGGCTGTGCTGTTCATTTCATTAAAGATGCTTGATGTAATAATTGGGTAGTTTTCTTTTGACTTTCCTGCAGGCAATAGCATTTTTTCTTTAATCTGTATGGCTTCTTATTATTTTGTTTGGGTTTTTTTGCTATGAATTGCTTTGCTTTTGTGAACTTGTCCTGGTGTGCATGATTTGCAAACGTTTCTGCTATTGTGAATTTTCTCATTTTTTGTAAATAGTCCATCTGTGCTTTTCTTTTTTATTTTCCTTTTTTTTTTCCTTTTTTTTCCTTTTTTTAATGCCTTTTCTCCTGTAAGTACCTGAGGTAGAAAATGATAATAAATTGTTTACAACGGCTGTGCTGTGTTGCTGCTCTCTTAGCTTGCAGGTTTCATATATTGGTTTGGACGCACCAAATAACCAGTACCAATGACAGTTGAATAAAAGACTAAAACAACCATCACTCACAGTGTGTGACCCGGTGTTTGAAGAACCTGCAGATGAACAGTTACGTACGAGGTGTGTTTACAGCAAAAGCTAAACCCAGTGCACTTGTAATTGGGGGAGAGGAGTGATGCTGGGTCACAGTTAAAGTGTTGCAGCACTGCGGTCAGTGCGGACCCTGCCAGCACCCGAGGTGGGTTTCAGCATCAAACCCATAGGTGTATTAGAAACCCTTGTGGCCAGCTCTGCAGTACTAAAGGGCAGGAATCTGCTCCTGCTGTTTGGAAATTGAAGGAAAATGGGGTGATTCCTGTCGCTGTGGGGGGCCTGGCTGCAGTGGCAGCTGGGATTCTCAGTTATCCCATCTTCCATCGTTACCAGGATGTTCAGGGATTCTCAAAGCTACTTAGAAGCCTTCAGCTCAGGAATTTAATATTAGGGGGTTTTTAATTAAGGGTTTGTTTGCGTGTCTGTTTGTTAAAGCTGATTAAAACCTTTGTGTATGGGGAGAGGTGGGAAAAACCAGGTATTTCCACAGACTTCTCAGAGCTCAGGGAAATACACTTGCTTATTAATACTGGTCCTCCATAGTCTGCAGAGCCCAGCCTTGGGTCACACTCCTGCAGTGCCTGGTGCTGTGAAAACAACACAAGATCGGTTTGAAGTCTAAATTGATGGTTTTCATTATTATGAGAGTGTTTAAGACCATCTTTCTGCTAATCTGTAGAGGTTAATTTGGTTTCTTTCCTGGTAGCAATCACAAACTGTTGGCTTGTCAGCCATAGGGGCTGGCAGGAGGTGTTCTTGTGTGGAAGTTACTGTGATGCTTGCCTGGTAGGTCTAATCGTTATTTTCTGGGTGAGGAAAGGAGCTGGTACCAAAGACAAGGGTAATTATTACAGTAATGACACGCTTAAGGCTTCTTTTTCATAGTGACTGAGAATAGGGGAGGGAAGGAAGTTCCTGTATCTGTTATGCAGGACACGCAGCAGTATGAGACCAGGCTCCTGCAGGTCTCACTCTTGGTTAGTAACCTCTTACAGGGAGTGCAGGGGGAATGGGAGGAACAGTTTGTAGCATCAGCATACTGCAGAGCTTACCATCCCCTCTGTGTCAGGTTATGGTGGCACAGAGCAGTGGCCACACTGAGGAGGTGCAGCTTTGCCATGCTGAGTGTGGCCTGGCAGGGTCCAGGAGTTGGACCCCTTGGAAGGAGCATAAACCAGACTCCACACAGCACTTAGCTGTGATTCACCAGCCAAGATCTGGCTCCCAATGTGATGCACGTGGCGCCTCAATGACCCAGAGCCACATTCCCATGTGCAAAGGCACCCAGCTATCCACTCTGGTGATGTAAAGCGATTTTAAAGTGGAGATGCTGCCTACACGTGGCTCCTTTGCCAGCAGGGAGTAATGAAGTCAATATTAATAAGAGTCAGCTCTGTAAAGCACTCATTTAAAGCGCCGTTACACAAGTCTAAGATTGTATAACATTTAGTAATGGGAGCAAAGTTTGTCTGGTCATGATACCTTAATGGTCAAACTTAACATTAAGAAAGGAGGAGAAATTGCTGGCAGCTGCAGAATAGGAGGGAGAAATATAAAAGATACTTAAATTGTCTGTTCCGTTGGTTAAGCCTTGTAACAGTAAGAGATGTGGGGCAAAGCTGGGAATGTTTCTCACTCCTTTGTCTAATCATTAACTGCTTAAAATCTGCTCTGCCCATCCCTGTGCTGCATGCTTTAGTTTTTCCCCCTTAAAATGTTATTGCATCTGCATGGCATAAAAGTGTATTTACAAAGTGCATTTGAATCTGCTGGAACCACCTTAATCACCACTCTTCAATCTCTCCATTTCAGCATCCATCAGTGGAAACAAAGCCCATAGACTGGACCTGATTTAAAACTAGGATCTGGGGGGGGGTTCTGGCAGGGGGCAGGCTGAAGAGGGACCATTCACTTTGCAGGTGCATCCCTGGAGTGAGGAGCAGCTGGAACTGCAGACAGCAAACTGAGAAATTAATATAGCAAACCCATCAATTTCCAGCCAGAAGGTGCTGCTTCAAGTTGTGCTTAGGTGACAGAAGCTTTTGTTTTGACACAGGAAAGAATGGTACCTGGAGGTGTTCCCTGAAGCCAGGCAGAGTTCATATGCTTTGCCTCTTGGGCATGTTTTATCTGGGAAGAGCTGCATTTTTATAATGTAGAGAATTGCATAAAATTCCTTTTCCATGTCCCGTTTTCCCCACCCTTTAAAATAGTCTCTGGATGTTAAATTGAAGGTGACGTTTTTCAGTTGTTGATCCGAGTCAATGGTCCAGCCTCCACCCATTCCCATGGCAGCAGCATGTGGCCAGTAACAAAGCTGCCTATCCCCCTTTCCTGCCCTCTCTGCATGAGCAAGGCTGCTCTTGAGGCTAAGGACCAAAGTTGCCCGGATCCTTCATTAGGTTTTCTCTACTGAAACCTTGGGTGACTGCTTGAGCAATAAGAACATCTTGAGCATTGAACTTCAGTGCTGATTGTCCTGTCCTTAACTGCTCACTGATCCGTGCGTGGAGTTTGGGACAGGCTTTAAAACTTCAGGGTCATTGCCCTGAAAATGAGTGGTCATGAAGGGACAGGGAGGAGAGAAGAGGAATAAAACCCCCCAAACTTGCTCTTCTCCCAGGAGCTCATTGCATTTTGAGTGGTGCTGCAGCAACAGAATTCCTTGAGTGGTGGTTCCTGCTGTGAGCAGGACACAGCTGCAGCAACTGGGAAGTGTAATGAGACTGGTTAGTCACAAGAGCAAGGAGGCATAATGCAAACACACATATATGGAAGAAAGCATGGATAAACCCTATAGAAAGAAGAACATGATGTGGTAATGCCAGTTCTGCTGTTAAGGGATTCCACATGTCTGAGCTAGCCAGAAGCACAATGGCTAGCTGCTTTTACACCTTATGTCTCTGTAGATACAGTTTTTATCCATAAAGCTGGAGGTTGCCGAGAACTGAGGGTGATTCATGTCCTTAAAGCACAAAAACATTGAAATGTGAATGTTTTTCAAGCACACTTGGTAGGATTTCAAGCTGATAATTAAGCTTCCAAGTCCTCCTTTGCCCAGAGGCAGTAATATGTACTCACTGCAGTGATGCCCTGAAGGTTTCTGGCCTCAGCATCCCAATCCTCCCCCCTGACCTTTTTCATAACATGGATTAGGAAATCCCCAGGGACAGTTCCCTCCAGGGAGGCAGTGGGAAGCTCCCTATCTGACAGCAATGGCTGTTGCTGCAGCATCTCTGAGAGGAGCATTCACTTGCGACTTTGACTCACACAGGTTGTGAGGAGTTTCTCTACCTCTGATAACCTTGTCCTCTGATTGATTCTCTTCTCTTTTACATACTTGCCTCTTGTCTGCATTGAATGTTTCCACCTTCAGCCTCCAGATAGTTCTTTCTATGCCTTTGCTCATCATCAAAGATCTGTCTTTTAATAATACTTACCCAGTTTAGGTCATTCATAAAAATTTAACCAAGCAGTTTAACCAAATAGCTCATTTTCTGTACCATCAAAGCAACTGAAATGAAGCTTGAAGCAAATCAGTGCCACTTTGCTGAACTTTATATATATTCCTTCACATGGTTCCATCTAACCTGCCCTTGTTCATTCAGCAGCAGGTGACTGAAACGCAGAGCTGCTGTGCTGCCTGGCAGCCCGGGTACAGTGAATTCACAGCTATTCCTCCCCCTGCAGCGGTCCTTTCATTTATACTTACCTGGTTTATTAAAAATCAATAGCAAATGTTTGGCTTTGGGCTTTCAAATGAGAAATGCTTTCATCGGAGCGCTCAACTTGGTATTAAACAGAATTGCTTTCAGGAGGCGATTTGGTTCAGCTTCTCTTTCACCCACATCAGCTGCATTCACTTGAAGCTCATCATTCTCTGTGTTTCACCAGTGACTAAATTAGGGAGAATCCAGATTACGTATTGAGTTTGACTGGTGGGAGGCATCGTTTTCATAGGACACATCACAGAAGTCTGGCAGATGCCTTGAAGCTGCTGTAGGATGGGAGCAGTTTTTAAGTAGGGTAAATAAACTCCATCAGCTCCCAGCTTTGGCTTTTTGGTTTGCGGTTGTTTGAATAAATAGTTTTCTTAGAATAAACTATTTGCCTTTGAGAAGTTTCCCAGTTTTCTGCACGGTGAAATAACCTCAAAAGGGTTATTGCACTTGAAACAACACAGAATGATAATTTGGAGACAAACAAGGCTTTGTCTCACTGATGCATAAAGTAATTACTGGGCAAAAGTGCATCATTCTCATTTTAAAACCCATGGCTTGAGAGTGGTAACAGCTGAAAAATGGGTCATTTGCTGTACATAAAGTGGAAGTGCCCGACTTGAAATTAACTCTATTTGGGGTTCATTGTTTGGTTGAAATTCCAAAGCAGAAGTATTTGTTCATAATAACATCCATCTGCAAACATGCATCCGGTGTGGAGCGCGTTCCAGTGGCGGACATGGGGAATTCTACAGCGTCTTGCCACGCACGGTACATTTTAAGCAGGAGATGATTGTGCCTTGGCTGGCTGCAGTGAGCTGCTTAATGAGGCTTCCATTATGCGTGATGGGCTGTAGCTGAAGTTCGCTAATTTTCTGACCTGGTGAAATAGATTTTAATAAGCTTGATGTAACACAGCGTATGAAGACAAAGGGAAACACTTAATGGGGCTGTCACAAGCAAGGACTCTGGGTGGGCTTGGAGGTGCTAAAAGTGTTAATAGAATTGATCAAAAGCTTAGGAAAGCAATTCTCATTGCCACGGAGGTCTGCCCTGCGCCTCGCCTCGTCCCTTCTGCTTGCTGGCGTGTGGATGCTGCTATCCCACTGCTTTAAAGACAAACCAGGTGGGAAACATGAGACATTCCAAGCAGGGCTTGGAACTGCCTCTGCGTTCGATTCCTACAGCAAGAGCTTAGGGAGAGTCTTCAATCAAATCCCAAAGAGTTAATTGCTACTAAACTGTGATAATGAATTGTGAATGATTTGGTAGAATCCCGATCTTTCATCAATTCTCGCTAAAACTTGGTTTCTCTGGGTATATTCTTCTCTAAACATTGAGTGTTTAATCTAAAGCTTCACATGGGAGCAGGGCTTTTCTTTCTCATTCTTGTTTCCTTATAGAAAGTTGGGGGGAGTCTGAGACAGAGAGGCCTGAAAGATGAAGGGTTTGAGCATAAAGGGATTGTTTTGGGACGGAGCTTTCCCTTTGCGTGCTCACCATTAAAGGCTACATTCTGTCCGGTAAATTGGACCCACGCCTGCCTGCCTCCCAAAAAAAAGCCACCAGGCTCTTCTGCTTCATGGGTTTGAGTCTCTGATACTTTTGAAATGAAGCCTAAAGATCCTACAAAGAGGATAACGCTGCCTAATGGAAAGAATAATGCAAGCGAGAACCCATTTGAAATGACAGCTGTGAGCCTCACAAAGCTTTTTGGTGCTGATCAAAGCTGCTGGTAACCGTGTTTGAAAAGAGGGGATCGCTTTCCCCCTCTCCTTTTCCCACTCAACCTGCAGATGATTTTGTATTCCAGACTTAGCACTTTTTCCCTGGGAGATCAAGTGAACCTCCTAAGGGATGGGTGTTTGGATCAGCACACTGGGGAGCACCATTGAGGCAAGTGGTTTGGTGGGAGGTGCAGCCTCAGAGCTCCATCCCGTGTGCATAGGGCCCCCCAAAACCCCCACAGGGAGACATGGTGCTTCTGCTGGGGAGTGCAGATACTGCAAGCACTCCATAAACACAGAGGGAGGATTCTGCTTTGCAAGGCACAGTTTTATGGGGCCCTTTCTGTTACTCTCCATGTGTGTCCCATCATTTGGGTTGTTTTCTGAGGTCTGGTGGTGATCAGAGCATCTCAGCTGCTGGCTTTATTCTCGGTTTAGATCCTTGTGCTTATTGCTGGAGTATAAACAGATGCCCTTGTGTGCCCCAAGTGCTTTTGCCATTCCAAGCAGAGAAAAGTCTTTGCATGATATTTTTTGATCTAAGAACTAATTTCGTCATCTTTGTGAGTACTTTTGGGTTTGATTCTTATGGTCTGGCTGTTTGTAGAGGACGGGATCTTGTGTCCTTTGGGGCCACAAGACATTTGGGGTCCTCAGGGCCTGAGCAGAGTAGGTCTGAAGGAGTCAGTGATTGCTCATAGGGAAAGCCAGGGCTGCACAGGAGTCCTGGCAGCATGCCTGGAGTAAGGGGTTTCCAGTTGCTCCTGGTGGCCTTGGAGCCAGCTTCAGGCTGGGGTAACGGAGGAATCAGTGGTTTGGGAATGAAGCAATCCCACTGGAGCGGGAAGGAGCGTGTCCTTCCCCAGGAGCCCAGATCCCCTTGAGTCCCATGTAAGCACTGTGGCTGCCACCAGATCTGTTCACAAAGCCTTGGAAAATCCACTAAATCCCAGGCTCTTGGCGTTGTCTCCTGGGTAATGCCAAGTGCAGGACTGAGCAGCCAGCCCACATCCAGCCCTGCTCTGGGCTGCCCCTCAATCCCACTTCTCCAGGCTCTTGTGCCTTGGGGAGACCAGTTGCTTGCAGGCAGCCATTGACTAAATCCAGCACCTTAGGGCAAAGCAGGTGAAGCAGCTGTGTCCGTCTGCCCTGGCACAGACCTCAGTATTTAAAGTGGAACTGTTGAGGCAGGGAGCAGCAGAGTTGATCCGTGAAAAATGGAGCTCCAAACACCACCTCCAGCTCATTGGGAGCAATGTGAGAGCACGGAATCAGTGTGAATCCTCAGGGCTTCCCTGGGCAGTGTGTGAGCCCATTGCAATACATTTAGTGTAAGGTACCTTCTAATTGCAATGCCTACAGTGGGCACTTTTGTCCTGTTGAGCAGCTTTGGTACCTGGCTTTCTCTAGGCAGTTGTCAGCAGTGGATACACAAAGGACAGGGATCATTCAGCAGGAATCAGAGTGCTTTAAACAGGCACCGAATGAATTGATCTCTGCTTTTGATTTTCCAGTTGACTTCAGAGAGCAGAGGGCCAGGGGAGGGCACTGTGCAGGCACACAGCCTTGCCCAAGCATCACTGTGGTCTGGAGACCAGAACTGGGCTCTGTGGACAAGCAGGTTCCTTTGGGGGGGCTGGCAACCAGCAAAAGTGCTTGCTAATGCTTTCCTCTTCAGGACAGAGCTGCAGATAGCTCAGCTCTCGGATGTTCATCCCATGGTGTGGGAACACAGGCGGAGGGGTGGTAGAGACAGGAGCTCTTGGAGTACACAGAACAGGTTCAGTGTTTACTGTCACTGTGGTGCCATCCTTTGAAGTCTTTGCTGGCTTGGAAGTTTATAAACAATGGGAGGCAATAATCCAGCGTGACCAAAGTGCTTAAATAGGGCCCTAGGGCTGGTACAAGGGGAATTACAGAGATTAGTGCTGGAGCTTGAGACCAGAACCTGTGAGCATCCCTGCCTGCCTGCAGATGTCTTTCTCAAGTCGTTTTGCTTCTTTGTGCCTGGTTTGATCCCGTGTGCGACATGGGGACAGCATCAGCTGCTGATCACTGCTGCGAGCTTCAGGAGCAAACAGCACAGAAGTTAGCCCAGTTGTGAGCAGCATTAGTGCGAATGAGCTGATCAATGCAGTGCCTGGCAAATGTCATTCCAGTGGTCAGGATTGGTTACTTTCAGTACCTTGGATTGATTTCGGGATCCTCTGGAGATGGAGCCAGCCTGGGAGTCTGTTGGTGAGCAGGTTTTGCCAATGATAATCAATCCTGGTTCCATCTCCCGCTGTGGCTCTGCCCTGCTGCCAACTGCAGCGTTCCTGGGCAGAGCACAAGCAGCCCATCACACTTGAGTTGTTTGGAATGCCATGTCGTGGAGATGCTTTTATCTCAGAACCGGGATAATGGCTTTCTTTGGGGTGGAGGGATTAATTTTTCACACATCTGTCCCCTGGAATGCAATAACAGAGCCTTTGTTCGGGCTCTTTCTGTTGAGTGCCTTCTCCACCCTTGTTATTTCATCATTCTTTTGCATGGCAAAACTTTTTGTCCTGCATTTCAAATAGATACTGAGCGTCCCTGGCACTCGAACAAGAGAAACAAACTTTCCAGCCCCACTTTTTATGCTGTTTGCGAGGGATGCTGGGTGATTCGAAGGGGATTTGATTGGGTTTGGCAGGGGCATTTTATTCCATGGAAAATCCACAGCTCCTCTGATCCCTTATTGATAGTTTAGGGAGACCCTGGAGTCTCCAAATGCGATTTGCTGGTGGCCAGCTGGTCCTGGATGTGCCATGGGAACGCTGAGGACACTGCTCTTGTGACACGGACAGGGAGTGGTAGAGGAGAGGCTGTGGGGATGGTGCCAGCTCTGTTTCTGCCTTACCCACAGCAGGAGGGCTCGGGGCTTGGCCTGAGCATGGATCTGCATGGAAACAAAGACCCAGAGCCTCAGCCCTTGTCCTGCAGATGCTTTCCTGCTGTTTGGAGGTTGGTTTGACTCTAACACTGAAGTCTTCTTGCTCCAGTGTATCACAGCTCCAGCCCTAAATGTGTGTTGGGGGTCCCAACCAGGGCTGGTGGCTCCATCAGCAGCAAGGAGGAGTTTAGCACTTGGGTATTTGGTTATAATAGTCCCCTGTCTGGATGCTCGTCCTCCTGCTTCCCCCTCCACACACTGTTGCAGTTCATCACATTGTAAAACCAGATTCCCACTGACATGAAGGGACAGGGTTCACTCTGTGTTTCATGGGCTCTGCGCACAGGGAACATGCACCAGGGGTAGCAGAGCCTACATTTACCTCGACTGTTTTCTTCCCCCCCGCAGCCCTATTACCATATTTAAATGCAAGTACGTCTGGTTTTAATTGCTATTTTCAGTAGCTTCAAGTGACTGTAGTGTGGTTGTTCTCTGCTCCTTTCCTCCTGGTAGATTGCCAGTAGCTGAGATGATAGTGCTAGAGGTAGCAGGGCTTGTAGTGTGCTTGTGTCTTTGGGTCTTCTCTCTCCTATTGCCTCAGTTGTTCCTCTGTGCTCCTGCAGCATCGCAAAGCAGCTGTGGTCAAAGTCCTGGAGCCCTCTCAAGGGGCAGGTCCATGGTGGTCACTGCCCCCAGGGTTCTCCTGTTGAGAGCAGTCGGAGCTCCTCAGAGACCGGGAACAGCCGAGGGTTTGGTTGTGATGCAGTAACGGAGGTCTGGGGTTCTTGCTGGTCACTGGACCTTATGGCCCTCCTAAAATACCAGTGTTTGAAGTCAGAGCCTCCGGCAGACCTCTGAATGTTAATGAAGAACCTAAACCTGCACTCTTGCCAGCAGCATTTTGTTCCTGTGTCAGGGCTCGGGCCCCTGTAGCAGGGTGTGTGTTTTAGAGCTCCTTGATCCGCGGCTGGTTTGCTTTCAGGAGCTTTTCCCTTTCTCTCTTTTCTGTTTTAAATTACATTCCAGGGATTTTGGGTTTTCTGCATGATCTCAGTAAATCTGTGATCTCGCCATGAGGGCCTCCTCGTATTTTCCATTAGTGCTCTGTCTATAGATCAGCATGTTATTATCACTTGCAAATAAGCAAAGAGGAGAATTCCCTGTTGTTTTGGGAAGCGGTCTGACCCCAGCCGGTCGAGAGCACTGGGATGTACGCGGTGTGCTGTGGCCAGGCACTGCCAGCACATTCCTCTCTGCCAAGGGGATTTGGGCCACCTTTGGCCAGCAGAGACCATTGGCAGTGGGCACGTGGTGATGGCTCCATTGGTGGCATGGATGGCAACCTGCGGGAGCACCGCCCCATGCCCCGCACTGACTCGTGGTACCCGCTGGCTTCTGTCTTTACCCTTCTCCTTCTCTCCATGGCCAGGTTTTCCGGCAGCAGCCTATGGACCAGTAGCAGCGGCAGCCGTGGCAGCAGCAAGAGGATCAGGTAGGGGGGCCCATGGAAGAGCAAACCCTCAGAGTGCAGGGTCAGGTAAAAGCTCTGTCGGTATTCTGTGTGGCTGCAGCTCTCCATCATTTCTCTGATTCCTTCCTCACACTTATCCTGGGGACCTGAAAACAAACGATCAGAAACTAAAAATCATAGAAAAGCATTAAATCAATCAATCCCAATCCAAACCCAAACTACAAGCAGAGGCCATGGAGCACCTTGCAGGAGATTGGCATAAGAACTGCCAAACGCGGGGTAGATATTCTGATTTATTTCTTTCTTTATTCCTTTATTACGTTGGTTTCTTTGTTTCTTTGGTTTAAATTCGAGGTTATAAAAGACACCCCCAAAATAAAAGAGATTAATTTGTGGTTTTGAAGGAAAGCTTTGGCTCCTCATGGAAAGCTGCTGCTGGGTTGAGGTGGTGGCAGTGGCACTGGGTGCTGCTGCCATGCCCGGAGCTGCTCTCTTCTCCTCCACCATGGCCAGTGTGAGGGGTCCATGTCCCCCTGAGGACAATGCCTTCACAGCAGCTGGCATTGGCCACCCCTGTGTGTTCAAACCCAGCCTGTCTTCATGAGGAGCATCAAAACTTCCCTTCCTGCCCTTCTGAAAACCTTTATTTTTTTCCCTTTAAGGGAAATGAATAAATCGCTGCCAATTTACGACCTTAGGTTTGAAATTGAGCTCAACAAGTGAATTCTAGCACTTTGCTCAGGTGATGAAGTGTTCAGTGCAGCCATCAGTGAGCTGCCGGCCTCAGCTCAGCCGTGCCCGGCTCGTGGCTATGGCAGCAGCTCTGCAGCTCACTCATGGCACAGTCCTGCAGCGGGGGCTCCTCGGAGGCTTTTCCGGCATTCCCGGTGGAGAAACCCGGCTCTTCCCGAAAAGATCCGAGCGAACCGCTGCAGGAGGGGTTGCGAGGAGGGCGCAGGTGTGTCTCGAGTGCGAGCCTGATGCCATGGAGGCCAAAGAAAGACACCAGGAGAACTCCGTTCCATGCAAACTGGCACTGCTTGCAGGCTACAAAGGATTATCTGTACCAGTTTCATCTTGTGGCATGTAGAGAGCGCCTAAGGGGTGACTTGCCAGACTGGTTGTGGGCATTCCCCATCTCCCGGCTTCTCCTTCTGCCCCTTCGTGGAGGGGAGAAAAAAGCAAACCCAAAGAAAACAAAGACAAAAAGAGATTGATTTTCCATACGATTTCAGGCAAACAGACTTCATCGTTTCTGCCTCTTCCCCATGTTTTGCCCTTCAGGTTTTGTTTTATGTGCAAACAGAGCTGGTGAGTTGCCCCTTAGCAAGGCACAGAGGGTTTGGCTGGATTAACGTTGCTTCCCTGATGATTATTCCTTTTCTTTTTAATCGGAGTGCTTTTGGTGCCCATTACAACTGAACTGAGCATTGATCAATTCTGTGCCTGAAAATCATTTGTCTTTAATTTGAGTGTCTTTTGGTTTTCCTTCTGTTGGGTTTCCTGGTTTTGGTTTGGTTTCTTTTCGGTTTTTGTTCTTTTTTCATTTGAACTTGCAATACGAAACTAAACCTAACCCTAAATTAACAGCACCCTTTCTGGCAAGTTTAAAGAGCAGTATGGTGTTTGGAAATGTCCTTCAAGCCTCAAAATTGCCTGTGTGCACTAAACTGGCAAAACTGAATCAAAATGAGCCCCCATCCCGTCCCCAGCCCTGAGAGCTCAAGGAGGAAGATGGGTTTGTCACTGGCCTGGTTCACATTGGCAGTGGAACGTGCCCTGGGAGCAGTGATGTATCACATAGAGTCATTTCCATCCAAAGCCAGTTTTTGGAAGGGACATCCTGGGTTCGCCACTTCCATCCAGCAATGGTAGTGAATTGTATTCAGGAGCAGTCGAGAGCAATCGATCTTGTGCTGCAGTGTATGGGCCCGATTCATTACAAGAAAAATGGTTGGGGTTTGGGTTTTTTTCCTTCTTTTTCTTGGGTTTCTTTTTCCTTTGCACATTTGCACAGCCCTCCTTCACCCGTGCCTAATCCAAAAGCACATACTGGCCCATACTGGCTCCTTTCTGCCGGGAAATGGGAAAGAGCTGGAAATCATCCAGGCAGGAGCATCCCACCACCTCTCTGCTCACTGGGCAGTGCTTTGCTGAGAGGTCCCCATTGCTGCTGCCCCTTCTTGCAGCACTCCAGCCCCATCAGCTCACTCCAAATTGACCTCCTCTGCTCTCTGGCCCCATCCTGCTGGCTCTTCCCCACCTTCTTGGTGCCACTGCCAGCGCAGTGGGCACTGACCACCTTGGTTTCTCCCTGGGGTGTTATTCCTCCTCTTAGGAAGCCATCCAGCAAAAGGAGCCCACCCAGGGGCAGTTACCTGCACGGGGACATCTTCCCTGCTCTCACCCCTTCTTTTCCTATTGCAGCATGTGAGGATGCAGTCACCAGTTTACCGTGCTAGATAAGCAAGTTCTTTGATCTATCACAGCAGCTCCCTGCTGCAGCCAGCAGAAAGGGACATTTCCCCTTCCTCGTGCTCAGTGCCACTCATAAATTCAGGTCTAGCCAAGCTGCTCACGCGCTGGCAGGGTGAACGCAGTGATGCTTCTTATAAATCATATCCCAAATCGACATCCCAGTGACAGGGCGATAGCTGAGGTCCCTCGAGCAGACAGAGGGGCCTGGCCACATCCATTCACGCCGGGTGGGATTGTGCTGCCGAATCCCTCGGCTCCTGGTGACAACCTCATCCATTCTTGTATTTTTTTTTAATGAATTGGGACCTGAGCCATGGAAAATGAGCAAACTTGAAAGGCCGAATGTGCAAACTCCTCCTAAACAACTTCACTATCAGTGTCACGTTTCGTTTGCATTCACCTGACATGGTTTACGTGTCAAACATTCTTGTCTTGTGAAGAAATGCAGTCATGGGGGAGGGGGGCACACACATTTTTTGACATGCATTTGACATGGGAGGGATTCATTTGGCAGGAGAGTGAGACAAGGAAAATTTGCCAGCGGAGGGGTTTCATTCCTTCCTCTGTGGTTCATTGACAAGACTGAGATTTGTCCACTTCCCAACCTGTTGCCACCAGCTATTCCTCCCTGAGGGCTGGAGACAGAACCCGTAAGGCCATCCATAATCCAGCCCCATTCCCACTGCTCAGCACCAGGAGGAGCAGCACAGGCTCCCATGGGCACACTTTGCCCACCGAGATGGCTGGTGGCACACAGAGGTGGGACAACGCGGTGCCACAGCACCAAGAGCTGCTCCCCCCTACCCCAATCCCTGGCACATCTGGATTTTGGGCGCCAGTCCCCAGCTTGCCAGTGCTGCCTTTGAGCCCTGCGCCCTGACAACCCCTTACTGTACTTTATACTTGCCAGCTATAACAAATCTCGTAACGTGAGCTACTGACCTTGATGGTGAGTGTGAGCAGTTATGTTTTGTTGTTTTCTCTCTTGCTTGGTTGGGGCTGCTGTGAGAGAGGGTGTCTCTGAGGCATACTTTCCGGCCTCTCTTACACTCGGACGTGCACACCTCCTCTCAAACACTCTTCTGAGCGCTCTCAGCGGGAAGGTTTGTCCACACCTATTAATCCTCTCTCAGTGTCCAGCTTCTTGTTAGTAGCAGCTGGTTGCATGTTTTTTTGCTTGTTCGGACGAAACGGTTCAAGAAACGACTCATATCAACTCTTGAGAAATGTCTCTATTTTTTTGTACACTTTCTTTCTTTTGATGTTTTTATTAATTTCCCTTACTTAAAAAACAAAACACTTGTCGTCCCGTAAAACATTTCACATCTCCCCTTGCCTGTTCTTAGAGTGTATGTATCTGTGGGACTGAACTAAATGCATGCACTGTAGTAGTCGTACTGGTAGCAGTAGATGTAGTTGTAGAACATGCATTGTTGAGTTGATATTATAGGTATCATCAACGTGAACTAGCGTGGCAGATAAAAGCATAGCCTTGGTCTGATTGAAAGCGTAGGGCTATCAATACAGCAGAGAGCTGCTGATGGCTTGGATCCATAGTGCCCTATTTGTTAAATCCCATTATCTGGAAGTTTAAATTGAAGCCGGCTGTAGGTAACCTACACCCTCTGTACAAGAACCCGCACATGCTCTTATGTTGATAGGAAAATTGCCTCTTTTTTTCAAATTAACCCCCCTAGGAATTAAAACACTGACTATAACAATATTCTCTTCTTTTTATTTTGTATTAAAAAGAACCTGAGATATTTTTTAAGTCATTTTACAATCATGGTTTCTTCATCAGCCTGTTACTCGTCCATATTAGCCCATAGAATCATTCGTTGGCAGTCGTAGACCAGATGTGCCCAACGCAGATCACTCCATTTGGGTATCTAAGTGATAGTGTGTGTGTGAAGCAGCTTCCCACAGACTGTCCTGAGACATGAAGCCATTGGGTTTAGGTCATAAACCTCCAATGTTGTTATGCAGCCGAGACTCTGAGCAAATGATGGGTCCTACTCATTGCCATGTCACCCAGCTTAAGGAATGTCTTGAAATGAAGATGTAGCATTTCATGAATAGCAGCATGAGAAGGTCGAGGCAAGTCCATCATCTCTGCCATCGAGCCAGCACGTGTCTTTGCTTCCTGTGCCCAGGTTTCTGTGTTAAACTTCTTCCCCAGATGAAACTGCAGCCCATAAATTTAGCAGCTGGTAATTGAGACCCTGCATTAGGCCTTGGGTTATTTGTTTGGTTTGTTGCTTGACAGAAAGCATCCTGCTGGGAGTAGAAAAGATACTGTCTGGCATGGTCACACCTTCCTTCCTCCCCCCGGCTGTCCCTGTGATCCAGATGTGCTGAGCTGGAGCATCTTCCTGCTCCACTGGGGGTAGTCAAGGCAGGCTTTAGTGCACGTATTCCAGCAAGCGCTTGCAGAGGAGATAAAATATCCAGAATGGGCTTTCAAAATGTAATTAAGGATTTGTATCCACTCCTTACCTCTAATAGAACATAAAGTAAATCAACCAAACAACCGTGTGGATGGGGCTGACGCGATGCAAGCCTGCGCGAGGCAATCTGAGCCACCCCTGTTGCTTTCCTTAGTGCTACCAGGGAGCTGAGACACTTGTGCATCGGGGGGGGAGAATAATTTCCCCCTTAGATCTCAATCTGCCAAGGAGACGGGGGACCCACTGTTTAATGCGCCAGGCATATGATGAAGTGAGGAGTGTATCTGAAAGTCAGCAGAGCGACAAATTGCATGGGGCTTAGGAAGCCTTGTCTTACACTTAAAGAAGGGGCTCTAAAAATTCAATCTTGTCATTAGGCACCCATAGTGTTGGCAAATTACGGCCATAAAAAGTGGGACAACGGCTGGTCTGCGTGTGCGGAGGGAGAGGAGCCAGCACCAGCTCAGGAATGTCCTAAGGAGCGTTTCAAAGAGCCGGCGATGAACCAATTTGGGATTTATACAGCCCGTTGATAGGGCTCCCTTGTGGCACAGCAGCTCTGATGGAGCTGCTCTCCCTCTTTTATTGTACTATATAAAAGTACATAAAGTTTAAGGCGAGCTGTGTAATCTCAAAAGCCAGAACCTAACAAGTGGACCACTTGGGAGCAGCAAGCGGGCTGGAATTTCTCACTCCACTGGAACCGCCAGTAATTGTGTGACAGAACCTGGCGGCAGATGCATCAGGAAATTAATGGCTGCATCACATTTTATCTTTTGCTTATCTCCATAGCAGAGGCTCTGGGGAGCATTGCAGGGGGCCCGGCAGGGAAGGAGAGAGGGGGGGACCACGTGCCATGGTGGGCTTTGGTGAGGGATGGACGCAGAGGCAGTGTTGTGTGTTAAAGAGAAATCACAGCAGCGGGGCTGTAGTGAATGCACTGTGCATCTCAGTGTGGCGTGGCTCTAGAGGAGACCACGCTGCATTTCTTTGGGTGGTTTTGGCCTCATTCTGGGCAATATCCTCTTTTCTGTAGGCATTATGGTTGCTTTTCTGACTCCTATCCCAAATAAAGAAACAGAGTTATTTCTGTTTGAGTACAGCAGTGCTATGCTGGTCCAAGGTGGGAATCACACATCCTATAGTGCCACGGATCAGTATATCTAAAACAACTGGGCACTGCTGCTGTTAGGCCTTGACCACAGCAGCAGTTGTTTCACAGGGCTCCTGGCTGAAGTCTATTGTGGTTAAAATGCATCAGCTTTAATCGATAATTTTGTAATAGAAAACCTTGTGCACTTGCTAAATCATCTCCAGTGCAATTAGTGACCACCTCTGAAGTGCAAGGCTTAAGTACAGTGGAAGTTAATCTTGAACGAATTTAGCAGCTAACTTTTAATAGTCTTTTCAATCAGGAGAATTATTTTCAATGGGAAAACACTCCTCGAGCTCATCCCTGTGTCCCTGCTGCTGCTCTTGGCACATGGGAAGTGGTAACAGCCTGGATGCTGCCTTGTGCAGGCTCATTGCCCATTCAGGGACCGGGTTATTGGTGCTCTGGACCACACCAACCACTGGGCAGTTGTGCTCCAGCCCTGCAAAGCCCTGCAGCAGCCAGTTACCAGTCTTCCATTCCCTTTCTCCCAGTGGAAGTGGAGGGATGGAGTTCTTGGCTGTTGTAATTAGACTTTGTTCCATGGGAGATGCAGAAGAGTCATTGTAAAGTTTGAAACGGGGGACCTTCAGCATGAGTTCTGCAGTGCAATGAGATACTTGGGCCCGTGAGCACATCTCATGCATTTTAATCACCAAACATGTAAAGTATTGCCTGAGCTGAGGGGTAACTTGTCTGGCAGCAGTCACAGGCTGCTCCCCATTAGTGCAACACCCACTAAATGGGACATGACACACGTTTTACTGATGCGCTGTTGTGAGTGTTTTCATGCTGATTCTTTCCCCAAGTGCTTTAAAAGTTAATACATAATTACAGTTATTTTTTTATCCCCCTCTCCTTTCTGAAATAGAAAACTGAGAAAGAAGCAGTGGAGTTTTGCCTTGCAGCAGATGCTAGCGTGCATCTGGTGCTGGATTAGCTTGAGCGCGGTGGATTAGTGGTTGCCAGAGAATGCAGAATTGGTCTGCAGGTATAGAAACTCATGCAGCAGGGTCTTTTTAAGGGTGTTTCCTGACAGTGAAGAGCCCAGAGCTTTGTGCCATGGGGTGTCTGTGCCCAAATCCTCCCTTGCTGGAAGCTGGGGTATTAGGTGCTGGCAGCAGAGCCGGTGCCACCAGCTCTCCACAGGCACCGTGTGATGGGCAGCAGCTTCTCTTGGTATTTTCTCATCAGTAAGCTCAGGTTTTCCTCTGGGGAGGTGTTACCATCCACTCATGCCACTGAGGACCCCTCACTCCACCTTGCTCAGCCATGGCTGTTGATGTCTGTCTGGCCAAGCAGGGATGCTCGAAGTGCCAACTCCTCTCTCTGTGCAGGCGCCTGGTGCAGACTCTCCTACAGATCATTGCACAGAAGGCACTGGGGGTTGTGGGCAGGATTTCTCTTCTGCTCCCAGGATAACCCCTCTGTGCTCCCTCCCCTCCATCCATCCATCCCACCGGGAGTCCATCCGCAGTGGGAAGGTGCCCCCTGGGCAGTGCCCTCCTGCTACAGCAACTTAAAATATGCAGCAAAGCAAAGAGCAGCTTTTGTTTTAATTTTCCCCCTCTATTGTCTGTTATTGTACAAAAGGCTTCAATTTAAAATTAACAGGAGTGATAGCCAGTTAATGTGGTACAGTGGGAGGCCAGAGTTTCTGTTGCTATGGCAATGGAGTTCGGCTCATTTGTTTTGTAGATGAGTAATTACTACGCAATTAGAGTAGGCTAAAAATAAAGGGGCCTTTTGTTCCCTGTTACTCATTAATATTAATAAAAGACCTGTCCGGGCTGTGGTAAACAATTAATGCGGATGTGGTTGCCTGTGGTAAAAGTAGCAGCAGCTTTCGTGTTCCTCGGTGCGCGGTGAAAGCGCCGGCGTCGCCTGGCTCGGCTCTTCCTTCATTTTAAAGAGAAGAATTATTAGAGCGAGGTCTGCGTTAGCACAGCATCAACAGCTTGAGCCTTGTTTGCCACTTGGATGGATGGTAATAAGTGTTAGAGCTGAATGTGCAGGCACAGACAGCAGGTACCGTGCTGGGGTCAGGTCCTGCGAAACAGGGAGCATCTGAGTTGAGAGACAGAGACACACAATGGCAGCAGTTCCCTGGTGCAGAATTCTCTGCATGTATCCCCCCTTGCCTGGTGGTGCCCAAGGAAAAGCCCAGGACAGTGCTGCTGCTGGTGCCTTCTCCAGTGAGCAGCACGGGCTGCAGATGCTCCAATGCAGCACATTAACAACCATTGAGCACCAAAGAAGAGTGAAAGGAAACCATCACAAGCACTTGGTGTGAAGTATGTAAACATTAAAGCATGCCAGATTTTAAATTAACTGTAAAACCAGTTAAATTGACAGAGAAACCTGTTAGGAAGATGACTAATGGGATGGTTTAGTTACCTCTCTGTTTTATTTGCTTGGCACAAGGCAACTGATGAGCATCCCTTGCTGGCAGGGAGAGCAGCAGAGCTGGGCCGTGCCTGTCTGGTGGGTACAAGGAGCTTTGGGGTAGGCACCTCATGGCTCTGGGGTGCTGGGCACCCCTAGAAGTGGCCATAAGTAAGGTGGAGCCTCTCCAACAGGCATCAGAGACATCGAGTGTCCCTGACCCAAACCCCTTGAGCGCTGTGCTTGGGGGGCAGGTTGCAGCCAAATGGGAGCTGCATCCCTCCCAAACTGTTTAACTAATGGAGGGAAGCCTCGTACAGCCTTTGTAAGGTCGACATTTGTTTGTTGTTAAGGATCTAATTAGAAACATGAGAGGGAGCTGAATGGCTGCTTGCTCGGCTAATTAGCGACATGCACGAAGCCCACTTTGAACTTCAAGGACACAAAGCTATTAGCGCTTACATCAAAAATGGATTAAACTTCTGTGCTTTTATAATGATTAAAGATGAGCCGCTCGAGAGGAAATCCTTTTGTAAGGCTGTGACAAGAGCTGGCTCCCTGATTGCAGCTCCTACAAGTGCAGCTTTGTGTGGCCTCCGTGTAGCGCTGGGCCCGGCGCGAGGGTGACACGGCTAACTTGTGGTATGGAAAAGGTGATTAGGCAATAAACATTGATTGCTTGCAGAAGATTGCAGCCGAGCTGGAAGTGCATTTATTTGTGCTGCTACGTAACTGCAGGGCTTAGAAAAGATGAATGCGTTGAATTTTGTGTCTTTTCTGCTGCAAATTGGTGCAAATCGACAGCTTCCAGGTGCTGCTGATGCTTTGGATGCGTTAATCACAGTATTTCATAGAACCATAGAATTCCAGACTGGTTGGGGTTGGAAGGGACTTTAAAGCTCATCCAGTCCCAACCCCTGCCATGGGCAGGGACCCCTTCCACTGGAGCAGCTGCTCCAAGCCCCTGTGTCCAACCTGGCCTTGAACACTGCCAGGGATGGGGCAGCCACAGCTTCTCTGGGCACCCTGTGCCAGCGCCTCAGCACCCTCACAGGGAACAGCTTCTGCCTAATATTTAACCTAAATCCCCCTTTTTCATTTTAAAGCTGTATTTAGCAGAATCAGGTGCTGCTCACCCACCAGCAGCACGCACGAGAGGGCCAGTGGTTGAATTTCCAGCTTGCCCAAGCTCATGGGACCCCCCCAGCTCTTGCTCTCTGCTCACCTAAGGTAGTTCCGCAGTTAAGACTGTGTCCCTGCCGCCTGCTCCGCACCGTGCTGCTGCACAAGTCCCTGTGCTGCACGGGGGCCGTGTCAGGAACAGTTGCCACAAGATCCCAACTTCCATTATCACACTGACGTGTCCAGCTCGGTTCCCAACAGCTCGGGCTGCTGCGGGTCCGAGGGGTGCGAATGGCTGTCAGCATCCCTGCACAGGGGCTGTGCAGTGCTCCCTCCCCGAGCTCTGCTCACTTCCAGCAGTAATTGCTGAGCTGGGAACCTGTTCACCACCCACTGCTTTCTGTCGTTAGCCCTGCGATATTTTGATGTGTGAAGCTGTTTCCAAAGGGGCTGCAGAGGCAGAACAACCTTTTAAAGTGTGACTGCAGATAGAAAATAACGTACAAATAGT
This sequence comes from Melopsittacus undulatus, assembly GCF_012275295.1. Classification (NCBI taxonomy): domain Eukaryota; kingdom Metazoa; phylum Chordata; class Aves; order Psittaciformes; family Psittaculidae; genus Melopsittacus; species Melopsittacus undulatus. Next base: position 7,018,588 of record NC_047539.1, on the reverse strand, counting down.
ACCTTGTTACGGCAGATAGCTGCTCTCGGTGTCTCTTGGCTTCATCACCACTTATTTTACTGATGAGCCCAACACTTGCTGTATTTTTCTCCCTGCAGGACCAGTATAGCTGCAGAGGAGGGACAACAGCCGCTAACCCAGGGCTGCCTGCCTGCTCCCCATTGCAGAGCCATGTGGGGGTGACAGGGGAAACACAAAGCTCATGGTTTGATTTTCCAGAGTCAGGACTGAACTGGCTGTCAGAGGCAAGACATCTCCAGGTCTCTATAGTTGCAGAGGAGCTCTGTCTGCCACAGGCTTCTTACAGAGAGGTGTTTGCTTTTCAAGGCTGCTTGGGAAGAGCAGAGCAGGGAGGTCCCCATGAGAGATGTGCTAAATGGCACCTCTAATTGTAGCACAGGGTTTATTTGGTTTTCTGGTTTGTCTCCCTCATTCAGTTTCAGTTAGTTGGGAGCTGTTTGTACATTGTTCCTGCCCAGAATATCCGTGTGTGTGCAGCTCATTATCTCTGAGACATTTCTGAGTTGGAGCATTGATGTGAACTGGAGGTTTTGCCATGTGCTGCCTCAGACATAAAGCAATACTGTGTGTAAAAGCACAGGTACAAGAAAGTGATGCTTCAGCCTGACCGCAAACGAACGTGTTTGTGCCTCTTGCTGGAGCTGTATGCAGGGGTGGGTATAGAAGAGAAAGAGCCTGAATACGAGCATCTAATTCTCAGTGCTGTGCCTGTGCGCTCTTGTGGCCTCGACAGGCAGTGGAGGACCAGGAGCACTGACATCCTATTGCAGACTGGCATTAATTTGTACATCCAATCTTGGGTAAATCACATCTTGCTTGTTAGCATCTCCGAAAAGCAAGGGACAAGCTCCCATTAACTTCAGCCGTGAATGCACAAAGAATTAGTGTTGGCCAGGCTGTGTGTAACGCGGGTGCTGTGCTAGCTAATGGCATTCAAAGGCTCTGAGCACTAATGATGTTTGCATGTGGTGGTGAAGTTTTCCTGCAGTCCATACTGTGGCTTGTTATAAAGTGTCAGCATCCCACTGTGGTCACTGGTGTGTTGGTCACGCACACTGCAATGTGGTGTTAGTGCTTACGCTACCCAGGATCCCCAAGGAAGGATGTGATCTTCCCTGCTCCAGTCTCTGTGGGTTTACTGTAATGTCCTCTGCTGTTTGTGTGTGGGTCATTGCAAAGGCAGGGCAGCAGGCTTGAATGCTTGGGAATGGGGTATTCCTTCTGTGAAAATGTCCTGTTAAAATCCAAATGGCTCCAATTAAATGCCTCCAGGCTGTGATGCAGTCTCCTGTCCTAGCTTGGCTGCTCAGGACCCTGCTTTGCTGAACCCATCATGGGCAGAGGGATGGGCAGCAGTGGGCAGATAAATACCATCCACTCCCTGCTGCCACCAGGGCTGGGGTACCTGCTCCCCATCAGCTCACCCTGCCAGGCTGCTGCCACATGGCACCTCCCTGCCCTTGCCCCCGTGCCCTGCCTGTTTCCATCCCTGTCAGCAGCGTCCCATGTTGTTATATCATTTACTGCGTCGAGCTGGTAGATGATATTTGCAGCGTGTTATATGAATTTTTCATAAAGAGAGAAAAACAGCCTAATCTTGTGAGCTTTGAGTCTTGGTAGTGGGTAATGGCTTTGATTTAAAGCGTTTTGTCTTAATGATAGTTATATTGAAAATTTCCTGCTGCTTTCAAGCACATTTAGTTATTATCATAAACATTGATGGTAGAAATGCCTGCCAAACCGTGCGTGGCTGTTTATGGTAGATGAGAGAGTCATCCAGAAATTAGAGAGCTGCATCAACAAGTTGTCAGGAAGCCTGTTGGTACAGGAAGCCACCCTGGGGCTGGTGGGACAAGGCAGGGACAAGGAGGGCATCAGAGGACACAGGTGCAGATGTGTCTCTGTAGGGTGCAGGTAGGGACATGGGTGCTCGGGAATGGGGAGAAGCTGGGCCAGCTCCAACCAGCTCTGTTCTGCTCACTCAAGTGCCAAATGTATTTGTGGCTGGGATAACAGGGCTCTGTAGCTCCTCCTGATGTATCCTGGCTCTTCTCAAAGAGGAGATCCAGTAAATCATGTGCTGGTTTCTTGCAGTCTCGAGGTTTTTCTCTCCTGTGCTCTGTGGCTGGGAGGGCAGCCACAAGCTTCTGTAACCACGTTTTGCACTGCTCTTCACCTTCCTTCTGGTTTGTTTTGACTTTTGAAATAGTCTCATTTGTTACGTGTTAAAGACAAGCAAAACCACAGTAGTTAACAGAAGGAGCCAGTGGTGTTTTAGTCTTTGTGGTTTGGTGTTATAGGAGAGGGATCGGTGTTGTCACCAAAGGCTCCATGTAGGCTGTGTGCCTGGGACTGTTATCTCCATGCAGGGCTTGTCTTACACCTCAGAACACATTTCACCTGGTTTATTTCCTTCAGAACACAACATGCTCAAAAGCATTGCTTTGTCATCATGTCTAACAAGGCCCTAAGGGACCAACCATCAGCCCAGTACCAAGCAAGTTCTCCTTGTCAAAATCCCTACCTTTCTTCTCCCTTTCCTTCCCTCTTTCCCTTCATCATCTGTGGCTGCATTGAGTTTATTTGGGTGGGATTCCAGCATCCGACTGGACTGCCGGGTGCATTTTGGGCTCCAGCTCTTGGCTCCTTGACATAAATCACTTGTAAGAAGCATTGAGAAGCATCTTACACGCGTGTTAAATGTGGATAAAGGCAGCTCTGCTAAAGGACACCAAGATGAGTCAGTAATAAACCAGCTTTGCTTGTTGAAGCACTGTCTTGAGGCTATGGATGCGTGTTGAAATCCTCTGCAAATTCATCTTTATTTTAGCAGGAAGACTTTCAGCAGGTTCTCTTTCAAGGAGATGCAGCTTGGGCAGAGGAGAGGGTGCAGTGAACGTGCATGGTTGCACCAAACACATCCCTGAGATGAGATGGGCACAAGCTGCAGCAGGGAAGTACAGCAAACCCTGGCCTTTGCCAGCCAAACCTGACGGCTGTAAATACTAAACGCTGGCAGTTGTATGTGGCAAGGCACCAATGTCCTTTTATCCGTTTCCAGCCTTGGCAGCAGTGGCATTCCTCTGTCTCTTCCCATCGCCTCTGGAATATGGAGGCAGCACCACTGTTTGTTGTGGCTCTCCCCACCACCCGTTCAGACAAGGTCCAGCTCTCGCTGTGCCAGCCAACACTTTGCATTTTAAACAAGCCTGTTCTGGGGCTGCTTTATGAACCCACGGTAGCTTCAGTGTCTCGTGCCCCTTCTTGCTTTCCCTCGTTGCTTTCCAGTGCTCCCCAAGCCCCAGCAGCACTGGACAGGGTAGTGCCTGCGGCTCCCCAAAGCCTGTCCCTCTGGCCTGCAGGCAAGCGTTCACTCTCATCGACATTCAGAGGCCCAGAGAAAGTTAAGGTAGGAAAAACCACAGCAAATTCAAAGTGAAGCGAGCGCCATTAAACCTCCTTGTTCCCATCACTGCCACATCTCTTGGCTGCTGTCTCTTGATCTCCACCAGCATAGGAAGGAGCTTCTGTAACCCAGAGGATGGGGGATCGTTGGGGCTGAAGAAGATAAAAGTTGCTTAGCGGTGACTTACAGACACATTTAATCTTCTCCACATCTTTGCTGACTTTGATCTATTCCCAGGCTTCCTGGTGATACTTGGGATTGCAAATTATGTGTAGAGGAAACCCTTGAGTTGGAGGCACTGATCTGCAGTCTCAGAGCTGTGAAACCATCCAGTGCAGGGTGGTTTCCTGTGCAATTGGTTATTAAATTGGACCTGACCCTTTCAGAGCACATTGGAAATGGGTACTTTGACTGCCAGGCCTCTCTGAGTGCTGGCAGTGCTTGTAAGGGGAGGAGATGGCCCTGCCAACCCCCAGGCAATGGTGAATCAATCCAATGGGTCCTCCCAAACCAAAGTCAGGAGCTCAGATGAGGCAACAGGTCTATTGACTGGCATCAAGACATGGTCAGTGATTCCCTCCCCTTTCCTGGGACAACACAGTCCCCTGATGGCTTTTCAGCAATGTGCTTCCAAACTCCTGCCCTTAATTATTTCCCATTCCTACCACAGGATGTTGGTGGCCAGGAGAGAATCTCAGATTCCTTCCAGCCTAAAAGGCATTAATCTGAATGATTCCAGCATCTCGGAGCAGCCATGGCTCTTGGACAGCTTCTGCCTCCTCCAGCAGCTGAGCTGCCATTGGGAGCTTTGTCATACACATACATGTTCCCAGGGAATCTCACATTTTCTGTGAGGACTGGAACAGTGTCTGCAGGATTCAGGGTTTGGGGTTTTCTCCTTCATTTTAGTCCCAGATTGTTGCAGGTGTGTGTAAAACAGATTTGTTCCCAGGTATTACCAGAGCACATCATGGTTTGCATGTTGGGAAGGTTGTTCAAGGTCCCTTTGCTGTTGTTTCAGAGTGATGCTTAAAGTGCCTCTGGCTCCAGGTGAGCTTGTGTGCAGCTATTGGAAGAAGACAACTATTTAGCAGCTTGCCATGGCTGAGTGAATCATTTCTGAGGTGTGCTCACCCTCCAAGCAATTACAAGAGCTTTTCTGTTTCATCTGTTGGGGCTGGAGCAAAGTGTCAGCTCTGTAAAAGCTTCCAGCCTTTCCTGTGCAGCGTTCCAGGCATTGTCCTGCAGGGAGCAGGGAGCAGTGCTGGGACATCCCAAGGCTCCGCAGCAGATCCCGGGTGATGGAGCAGCGGGTGTGCTCTTGGCTCTCTGCAGGCACTCCTGTGAGCAGTGTGGGGTCCTCAGCTGATGTGCAGCAGGCAGAAAATTACCTTTTCCTTGCATTCCATGCCCACAGGCAGAAGGAGTTTTGAATAACCAGTTGCCAGCTCTTTCTGTGTGTATGAAAACCGGGATTTCCACTCTTCTTAGAGATGTAAATGACAGTGGCTGGGGTGGGATGTTTGATGGGGACAGAGCATCTCTCCCTGGCTCTGTTTGCTGTTCTCTTTGCAAGGTTTAAGGACATGACAAAATGTGTCCCCTTGTCACCCATGCACAGTCTATAATTGCAGGTTAAGGACACGGAACTGTCCCTCTGGATGCCACGATGTCTGTCTGTCTGTCCCGTTAGCCACAGCATCACCACGCTCATCAGCACATGGTGTGGACACAGCAGTGGGTGGCTTTGGGCATCATGTGAGCCAGGGCTGGTCCCTGCTCCTAGTCCCAAGGTGGTGATGGTGCCAGGGGCAATCCTGGTGCTGCTGTGGGGCTTCACAGGAGTACATTACTAACAGGATCCCCCCTTGCCTTGCCCCGTCCCTCTGCTCACACCGGCCAGCTGGGTTTTCTGTGTGCCTTGGCAGTAAAACTCACATCCATTTTATTGAACCAGGAGGAAGAAAGAGGGGAAGAAGTGCTAGCTTATAGTAATAAAGGGCTTTTGAACATCTCAGCTGGATGTTTTTCTTCATGAGTGAGCAGGCCAAATGTTATCTTGACATTTAATCTTTAATAATCAAAAAAGGCGCTTTGTTTGCCAGTGAATTCCAAAATCTGTTTATTCTCTCATGCCTTATTTCTTTTAACTTGCTAGCTTAGGTGTCCTACTTACTTTCCCCTGCTGCCAGTTCAGAGCTGCGTTAAATCAGTCATTTTGTGAGATTTAGTTCCCTGTCACTGCAGAGCTGCCAGCCTGGCTCTTTTTTGACTAGTTAATTCATGCGGTTGAGAAATGGGGACCTCTGGGGTGAGTGGTGCAGAGGGAAAGGGTCAGGGCAGGAGGGGTGAACCTGTCCCACCCCGGGCATGTGCACACCAGCGTGCTCAGCCTGAGTAACCAGGAAGGCCAGTGTTAGCTGTTTGCAGTGTGTGTCTCAGTGCTGCCAGTACCTGCATGCAGCAGGGATGTGGTGGGATGCAGTGGGCGCGGGCAGGGAAGTCTCCATGTGCAAGCGCCACTCAGGTGTAGCTCCAGCTTCCCGCAAGCCATTTCCATCCAGCTCCTCCCAGTCCGCTAACTTTCTGTTTGCATTGAAACTCCTTCCTCATAAATCCTACATCCAAAAGCAACTGTGAGAAACGCCAGAAGCCTGATCATCTAACATGCTTTAATACCGAACCTTCTTCTTTAGTGTCATCCTTATTTACATTGTTTTTCTGTCTCAAAACTATAAAAAAAAAGAAAAAAGGGAGGAAAAAAAAATCACATTTTCTTTTACTTCCACGTTAGGAGGTGAGTTCTCATCCCCCTCTGCAGTTCTTTTTTGCTTTTGATCTTTATTTCTTTGTTTGATTTTGGTTGATGTCCCAAGCATGGTTTTGGAGACGAAGGTAGGTCTTCGCTCTCCAAATCGAAAGGAAAAAGATTAAATAAAGCAACACTCTCCTTGGTTCGTATTGAAAACAAACAAAAATCAATCCAAACCGTTCCATTCCGTACCATTTAAAACAAACAGAAATGAACTATTGAGCTATTTCAACAGCTTTCTGATTGAAAAGGGCGGGTTTTTTTTCCCAAAGTATCAAATGGATCCAAAAAAACGATTTTCCTAGGCATGATTGAAGTTATTTGCTGTCAACATTTTAATATCAATATTACCACAATGTGTAGTCTCAAACTAGTTCCTTTGTAGTTTGCATGGGATGTGAATGCTGTCTCGGCGTGCCCAGACCTAGAGAACTTGTTACTACTGCATGAGCATCAAGTCAGATGTTGAAAAATACCTATTATATTTTGTGATAATTTGGTGAAAATGAGCACCTCCAGTCTCTGGTTGCAGTAGTGTGTTGAATGATTGTTCTTTTTTTTTCATATATATCCATATATATATATTTTTGGAGCTCTAAGCTTCGTAGTAGTACGGGCTGACTCTTATCCAGTACTTGCTCTCCTATCGCATGGCCTTGGTTAAGTGTTAGAAGTTGGGCCTAGGCTGTTTATTCTGGTGTTTGGCTTTGTAATAACGGTGCATGCCCGGCGTCTGGCCTCATACCCAGCTTTATTCTCTGCACACCAGTCTTGAATAGCTACAGTGCTCAACCGAATTTTGGCGCACCCGCTTCCCCGGCAGGCTCCAACCCAGCCCGACCCGGAGGCTTCCCCGGGGCCAACAGCCCAGGGCCCGTCGCGGATCTCTACGGCACGGCCAGCCAGGACTCCGGCGTGGGTAACTACATAAGCGCCGCCAGCCCGCAGCCGGGCTCCGGCTTCGGCCACGGCATCGCTGTAAGTACCAGGGTCAGGGCCGGGGGGTGTCTGTGTTTAATGATGGGGATAAGGGATGCGTTGGGTTGTTGGTTAATTCTGACCTGACGGCGAGCGTGGTCGCGGCTTGGCTGCTGTAACCTGCTAGAGCTGTGCCCAACTGGAGATGCCAACAGGCTGTGCTGTTCCAGATACCATCCGGGCTGGAAACGCCGGTCTGATGCCTTCTGATTTGACACGTTTCAAAAGGAAATAATTAATTATTATGGGCTTTAAAGTTCCTGCTTACCTATAGGGGCTTCATATCAGCCCAACCACCCATCCCAGCTGATGGGCCCAGTTGTAGACAATGCCCTGGTCCCTGCTCCCACTTAAACAAGCAAAAAGGGGCTCATTAATTTGGCTGGAAAAAGGAGCTCATTAATTTGGCTGGCAGGACCCCAGGGTGGCCAACAGTCACCCCAGTGAGGGGATGGCTATCCCACCACCGCCTGTTGCTCATCCCTATAACTGCAGCATCCCCATGCACCGGGTGGATGCTGGCGTTTGCTGACCTCCTGTGTCACATCCAGCCGGGTGCAGCATCCTTAAATCCTGCAGGTTACAAGTGAGTCGCTTCCGTTGTGTTGTCAGGTTGTTGGAAAAGTGCCTCCTGCCTGGCGCGTGGGTCTGCAGCCGCACTAATGAGGGCAATGAGATCTGCTTAACAGAGCTGCATGCTGGTTTTCGGATCGCACTGTTTTACCTGTGTGTGTTAGCATGAATGTGGTTGGCCCTCTTTGGTGGCTGTCAGTCTCCCAAACAGAACAACTGCAGCTGAAATTGCTTCCCTTCTTGTAGTAAAACAATGAGGGTTTTTTTCCTCTTGTGGTAAAGTACAGAGGGCTTCCCCAAAATCCCTCAGCTGAGCAGAGGGTTTCACTCTCTGATCCAATTGGATGAATGGGGGGAGCAGGAGCGTAGTGCAGACAAAGTTCCTGAGATTTACTATTCTTATTGTATAAGCAACCAGTGCCCCAAAAGACAAAACCCTCTGTTGGTGCCCCTGTGCTCAGTTCCCATCCAAATCCTGCCCCTCCCATGGTCACACCAGGGACTTGACAACCCCTTCGGATCAATTCTAATACCAAACAGGGCATATGACTGCTCTGCTAAGAGCTGCATCAATTTAAACTGCCATCTCTCACCACTTACAACACCTCTTATTTCCATTTTTCACCTAAGGAGAAAGACCTGTTTGTTCTTGAAAACTTGGGCACTTTGACCTCAGCAACATCCTGATCTTTCAAGTAACAGGATACGAGGTACAAGCCTGAGAGCCTGGATTTGTCTGCACTAACACTTCTCCAAAGAACTATTCTGTATTTGACTTGCAGATTGGCAGCCTCTTAATTCCCCCAATAACTGCAAAGAATCCTGTAGCTTTTTATATGTATATCTTTCTTTAACACTCGCCATTTACTAACTCTGGTTGAAAAAGAAAGAAGGGAAACCCCAAAGCTTGTTTTTGGGGGAATGAGAAGATGATGGTCTTGGAAAGGTAACCCTAAGGTGCAGCACACCAAGTCACTGGTGACCAGAGCAGCTCCTGGAGATACCTATTCATGCTGGCAACACAGTCCTTTCAAGTCCTGTGATAATTTCTTGACAAAATTAATAATCAGCTGTTCCCATGTACCGAGCACTGATGAACTTAACAATTGTGCAATTTTAGGGCCCTTTGATTGCAACGGCTTTTACAAATGGATACCATTGAAACGTTACACATGGTTGGTTGCCATCTCACTTGGAGGTATTACAGTATATACCATTTGTACTTTGTGCTAAACTGCCATCTCCCCTATATTTACTTTAAGTGAACAGTTTTTTGTATCTTCATTTTGTCTTTCCTTGGCCTTTAATCATTCCTTTCTGTGATTTGTGTTACTCAGATCGATCTCATGGGTTGGAAACTGGAAGGCAAACTGGGAGCTAAACCCCCCAAAGTCATTTTCATAGCCATGGCACTTAGGGCAATAATTCGGAGAGTCAGAAGGCCCACAGAAAACAGGTTGATCCCAAAATCCAGTGGGGAAACAACCAAGTGCCAGCTGATGGCATGCTGATTGGGGTTATAGATCTGCTACCAATACACTGCTCTAAAACCAGACAAGCCTTAGTGCTTTATTACAGAGCACCCATCACTCTTAATTAAGTGCCATACCTAATATTAGAGCTAAAAGATAACATTGGAACTAGTAACCATAGAGCGATTATCAAGATTAAACCAAAAATGAAACCTAAGCAAATGAAATTAAAGCCATTACCTGTGTAATGCCCCCTTGGAGCGCCGCCAGTTTCCTCCCCTTTGAACTAAGCTCAAGTTAATTAAATGTTTAATTATTATTACTTTACTTTCCTGGCCTTTGGCATGTTCATCCTTGCAAATAAATATTCTTACCCCGAGAGTAAGAGATGAGGAAAGTCACTGGTGAAAGCAGAGCTACCCCCATGAAGCGGCACAGGTTTCCCTCTAGAGCTCTCAGCCCATACAGACAAATGTGATGGATGTGAGAGATATCATTGCTCTGCCTTTTACCCAGCACATCCTGATCGATGTCACATGTTTCACATTCAAAATCAGTGCATGGAATTACAGTTATAGTTAGTCAAGGGGCTGGGAACTGTGGAAACTGTTTGGAGGCTTTAAATTATATAGAAATAGATTTATATCTGAATACTAGTGGATAAAGGGGGTTTCTGTTTGCTCTTCACCCACTCACACACTCCCCAGATTACCTGAAATTGTGCCATCAATTGATTTGCTCCACCAGGTAATATTTTTTATGGGAAAGAAGAAAGTGGCTCAAGCACTTTTGCTTTGATCCCTGTTATTATTTGCACGTATCAGTGTGTGTTCAGGGATCAATTTATTAGAACCCTTCACGTTTCCCGGGCTATCAGGTGCTGTAATACCACAGTGGTACACCCCACCAGTGGGGAGACCTCAGCACAACAGCCTAACTCGCACTAAGAATGCTGCAATAAAGGCTGTATTCATCATACTAATGTATTGTAATCATTTTACACTTACCACAACACATCAAACTGTAACCATCATTTACTGGCCAGTATTAAGATCCAAACCATTGATGACTTAAAACCAGAAAGTGCTTTTAATGGTGCTCATTACTAACTAAAATAGATTTTTGGCAAGGAGGAAATGAGCCTTATTATTAATTCTTCAAGGACCACTGAGTTTGAAATCTTTATTGTGGCTATGCATCCCGAGGCATCTGGTCCCTCGGCTGCCCCAGGGCAGGATGAGGCTGGAGAGGATGGATTTGGCTGAGCTGTAGGTTCCTGGGGCAAGATGTGACTATTCCCATAGACCTGTGAGTGCTGGGGGCACCTCACCCTGGGCACAGACACCTGGGGTGGTTTTGGAGGTCATCCCCAAGTGTGATTGACCAGGTGTTGTGGTTTAAACCCAGAAACACAGCTCATGCACTCACTCCCCCCCTTTCTCCCCCAATTCCCAGAGAGCTGGGGAGGAGAATGCAAAGAATGTAGCTCCCATGGGTTGAGATAAGAACGGTTTAATAACTAAGGTGTAACACAAATCACTACTGCTACCACCAATAATAATAATAATGATAAAGGAAATAACAAGTGAAGAGAATACAACACCTCACCACCCACTGACCCATAACTCACCCACCCTGCCCGACTGAGCACCGACCAATACCTTCTCCAACCTGCCAGACCCCCAGCCTTTCCAGGTCACTCTCGGTTACATCCTTGGTATGATGTGCTATGGTATGGAATACCTCTTGGGCTAGTTTGGGTCAGGTGTCCTGTCTCTGCTTCCTCCCAACCTCCCCTGCTCCCTGGCAGAGCATGAGGCTCACAAAGTCCTTGGCCAGAGTAAACATTTGAGCAGTAACTAAAAACATTGGTGCTACCAGCACCGTTCCCAGGCTGAAAGTCAAACACAGCACTGCACCAGCTACCAAGAAGGAGAAAACATGACTGCTACTGCTGAACACCAGGGTACCAAAAATGAGTGACCAGTCCTGGCCATAGCCAGCCCTGCAAGGGCTGCTGCAGAACTGGTCCCCCAGTATTTATTTCCATCCCAACATTAAGCACTATAGGAACAGAGCTTTAGAACCTGAAGCTTCTGTTACAAAATAAATCATCAGCACTGCAGTGTACCCATGTAAAAGTTGTTACTTTCCAAGTTCTTTAGCTGTGCCTTTAGAAAAAAAACTCATTTTAGCCAAGCTGTATAAATTCCTGGCTGTAACAGATGCCCAAGGAACAGGCTTTGTCCTTCTGATATATCAGGCTGCATTTTATTATTCCTAAAACAGACTAGCACTCAGCTAACCCATGCCTGCCCAGAGTCCAGGCTGCTCTCCACAGGGACTGGAAAGTAAGACCAGTCAGTACATTAAACTCATTCCCAGAGCTGGGAATGCTGCTGCATTTCAGCCGTGTCGCTCTAATTCACCCTTAGTGTGGATCAGAGCACACTGCGGCTTTGCAGAGCATCTAGAAACAACTGGGGGGTTAAAAATCCTACTTGACCTCCATGTCCTGTGTCTCCCTTCTCCCTGCAGAGTCTCTCTGGATGTCCGGGCAAGACAGGGCGAAGTTTCTGACGGGGCCCACGTTTGGGTGATCTCATCAGACTTTGAGCACATCATCATCACCGGTAACGCAAACTGGAGGTGGCACTTGACGGACTTAGGTTGTCTAAAACAAAACAAATCTCTCTCATCATCTCATGAATCTGCTGTACTATAAAAACAACAGCTTTTAAAAGTATGTATATAAAACCCATTTCTTGGTCGTTTTATTTTCTTGATGGGTCCCCCCCTTTTTAAACCTCTCCAAACCATGTTTTTTTCGTAGCCTTTTGACATAGTCTCGTAGCCACGTAGTTCTAATTCTTTGTGTATCTAGCAAGAGCCTAACCATAGTGTAACTGTTTATATTAAGAGGTTTCTTTTGTTTTTTCTTTCCCACCTCCCTTCCTTCTCCCTTCTCTTTGACGTAGTTGTTGTTGCTTAAAGGATGCTGAGATGGTGACAGGAGTCTCAGCCGCTGGTACCGGCTCCGCAGCCGGCAGCGGGCACGGTTACGGGGTGGCCTTGCAGGGCACGGGGGGGCACGGGTGAGCAGCAGGTTCTCTAGCCCTTCTTTTCATTTGTGGTGTCTTCTTTAACCTGTAATTCTCTCTATTTTGGGCAATAAGGCAAGGACTACAAACTTTTTGTGCGTCCTTTTTTTCTATAAGTGCTTTTTTTTGTTGAAAGAGGTGATATAAGGTTTTTTGAAATCGTGAATTCTGAAAAAAAAAGAAAAAAAAAAGAAAAATACTGTAAATACAATTCCATTAACTACATAGAAACTATTAAGAAAGAGAAATACAAACCTATTTTTGTGATGGAGTCAGCCTAAGGCAGTTTCTCTATGAAACAAATGGAAGAAAAGAGACAAGGTGTTAGAGGTTTGCCCGGCCGCCGGCGCTGGCCCGCAGGAGGTAGGTGATGCACACACTGCTCGGCTTGCTCCGTAGGCATGGTAGACCTTCCAGCTCTCCTAGCGTCATACCAGCATCTTCGCTATCAGACGTGCACAGCTTACAAAGGAACAGTCTAGTGGTATGGGTTATTTTCATTTCAAAACCTGCTTTTTTTTTTCCCAAGACTGAAAAAAAAAAAGAAGCTATGATTTTATTTTTGGTCCTATTTAATGCATTTATGGTTCAAAGCACACCTTTCATTATAGGGTTTTTTAAGTTGTTTTCAACTCGATCAACTTGCTGTCCAGTCATTTCAGCTGCTCTGGGTAGCCTGGGTGAAGGTGAGGTCCTTCCTCCTCCTCCTCCTCCCTCACTACTGCAAGCAGAGCAGCTTCCAAGCTTGCATGGTTGCCTGTTTCATCCATTAGTTTCCGTAGTAACAAATTAAGAAAGCAACTTTAGGTTGTGGTTTTTGGGTTTTTTTTTGGGAATACCTCAGTGCTACAAGTTTCACCCTAGAAGCAACGGGAAGATTTTTTTGTTGTTTTTTTTTTAATTTATTGTAGTTATAAACAGAATTTAAGAAAAAAAAAGGAAAAAAAAAAGAAAAATAAAGAACTATAAAACATCATTGCACTGTGACTGGTAGGGGAAAAACTGACAGTTTCCTATTTGCACATGTTTAATATTTGGCTGTTATATATAATGGTCCTCTGTCGGGGGAGGAAACTTAATGAAGGATGTTTTTTAATTTAAGTTTTGTAATATGGGGCGCTAGGGCCTGCAAACAGCAAACCTAGAAGTCCAGCCTGGGCGAGGTGGCATTACGGACATACTGTAGCGCGGATAGAGCTCTTCTGTTTTTAACGTACTCTGGACAAGGGGTTTCTTGCTATTTTTTTAACTTGTTACGTTTATAAACTTGGTACTTTAGGTACAGGCAGTACAAGACACTGAATGCGACATTTGTTAACAAGAGCTGCTGCACTCCTATTTTTGTAATCTTTACTAACGAGTAGACTTAACGTAGACGTTCACTAGACAAGGTAGAGCAAGGCATCTGTAACAAACACAAGGCACCATACTGCGACCCGGGAGGAGAGATCCTTGGGTTCTCTTGTTTTTAAACAACAAAAAAAACACAAAAAAAAAGAGAAAGAGTCATGCTTTTTATGTGATCTTTTAGGTTTTTTTCTTATTTCCGAACAACCAGGTTTAAGCAAAATGCTGGACGCTTTTTAACTCTCGAGACTTGATCAAGTCATAAAAGAAACGAAACAATTCTTTAAAAAATAAAAACTTTAAAAAAAATACACAAAAAAAAAAACAACCACCAACCTACAAACCAAATTCCCTGGAATTCAGTGTACTGTCAGGGAATTTTTTATGGCTATTTTGTCAATGTTGATGATGTACTGTACTACCAGTTGGTTTTCCTCTCCATTCCCTGTCACCTCATAGACTCTTCTTTGTTGATCATTGTTGTATGTTAATAGTGTATAAAATGCTATCTTGTAAGAGTGCTGTCCTGATGCTAGTGTAGTGAATTTCTCCCCCCCTCTTTCTCTCTTCCTCTTCTAGTACATATTGGTAGGTGTATCGTAATTAAGGTTATAAATTTAGATGTAGTTATTCAGATTTAGGACCAGTAAGGATAGAACTTTCTCTTATTTAAGGAAAAAAAAATGCTAATAATTTTGGGAAGGTTTTCCTTTCTTTTTTTCTTCCTTTTTTCTTTGATTTCTTTTATTTCCTTGGTTTCTTCTTTCTTTTGCTGATCTGATGCGGTTTCAACTAACCAAAGGTCTCACAATGTTAAAAAATGCTGGCAAACTCTTTAAGGCATTTTGTAGATCCCCCCCTTGCCGTTGAGAGGGGATGTGCCATACTACCTTAAATGCTAATGCTAGATATGCAAAACTGGATTTTTTTAGTTTATTTTTTAACAGAGGGAGGCACGGTATATTAAAAACGATTTTACTAAGAGAAAAACAAAAAATAAAACCATATTTTTTTAAGAATGCTCTGAAGAAATTGCTAATCTGTGTGAATATGTTTTAGATGTTTATATACCTTTTGAGAAGTCCCAGTGGCCCATAGCACAAATGTCGTGGAATCCGATATGTTTTGATGTGGCTACCTAGACTTAAGGTTCACGTTAGTCCCCCCCAGCTCATCTAGAGATCCATTTCGAAGGGGGTTTTGGTTTATTCTTTCTTTGTTTAGGGAGTTTGGATCAATTTTTTGGCACAAAGGTGCAGTTTCGCCTTTGTTTTAGTCAAGAACAGCGAGTGAAGGCTCAGCCTGAGGGATGTTGCCCTTCTCGGCATCCTGCTACCCTCAGAGTGACCAAAAAGAGCAAGTGTTCCATCTTAAGCTGTATGAAATGGGCACCCAAAGCACTGTAGGGGGGTCATTCCCTGCCCAGCGCTCCCGTGCTGTGGGATGGGCTGTATCCCAAACGCAAAGGACATTTAAGAGCAAGCCTAAGAGCTCGGGTACCCTCCCCTTCAAACTAAAGCAGTCCTTTGCCATGGGCTTGATTAAAATGAAGCCTGATCTGTCCTGTTTTAGTTTTTCTCTCCTCCATCATTGTTCATTCTAAGTTGAATTTGTAGCTTGGACTTTAAGGTAGCATGGCTCTCTTTGCTGTAAGTTGATTTCTTTTTCCATTGTACAGCAGTGAATGTTACACATCTTTGGTAGGCTAGTTCAACCATCATTGTTGGTAATACCGACCTGAAAGGTGTTCACATTTGTTTTCTTCCCCGCTCGGAAGCCTAGGATGCTGTTTTCATCTGTAGTGTGAATGAGGGCTAGCGACTCCAGCCACAGTTACCTTCCTGTTTCGTTTCTGCCATTTACTCAATGCAACATAATCAATAATAAAGCAATATAGTTTACTGCATTTTTACTGAAGGCCAGCCATGGTTATGTATGATATTGCATATGAAACTGTTTACAAAACCAAACAACACTAACTCATAGCTGTCTTTTATGCTATGGACATGTCTCTTGGGTGGAATTTTCACTTTGTTTTAGTGGTTTTGGGTTGTTTTTTCTATTTTTAAGCGAATTAGTTCAAAACAGAGAAGTGAAGTTAGTGTAAGGTGAAGAGACAGGATGCATCGAAGACACACCGGCAGATCCCAGTCTGCGCACAGACACTGTAGAGTTTCATACGTACAGAATCCGAGTCGAGCCCGTTGCCGTGTGCGAGCACTACGCCAGGCGATTCTGTAAGCTAAGCAATACTTTAATACTGTAATTTAAATTACCAAAAACGGAAAAATGCTCACAAAAAAGAGTAGTTTGAGAAGGCAAATCCTCGTGATCTCGGTTCCCAAACAGTCCGACCGTGTTGTCTCGAGAGCTCCGTGTCGGAGCAAGGGGCAGTCCCGGCTCCGTCCCTACCCGTAACACCGCGCGCGGGCTCGTGTGTCGCGTCGACCGTCGTAGGTAGCAACCCCCCCCATCATCCCCTGTTGTACGAGGTCTGAACTCCATCAGTACTAGGATGCAAGTCTAAAGCATTTCAGGTGGTCATAAATGTACCTAAATAAACTATGGCACAGTGGCAGGCCTAGCCCTTCCTTTTATACTTTAGTATGAACTGATGAGAACTTTGGTAGTGACTTTTTTTTTATATATATACATATATATATGTATCTATATATATCAAGCATCTTTCAGGTCTCTGTGTATGGCTTTCTAAAGCCCTGTTGTAAAATACTATGTGGATGGGGGTCTCTCACATCACAGATGTGGAAAGTATAATTTTATATTTGTATTTTCAAATAAATAAGTTTGTGAAAGGTTTCCATCCTCTACTGTGGTCCAGAAATCAATGTGTTTGTCTGACAAAAAATACAATAAACTGTTTTGAACAGATCCGTGGAGTCCCTGTCATTTTGGGGGTGAAATGCCTGGGGGATGCTGGTGCACAGCTCCATCATCCCTCCTGCTTCCATAGGGCAGGGCTGGACCAGCGCATCCCTGCCTTCAGCCCCCTTCCCAGTGTTCCAAGTCTAACCCCTTTGTAGTGTGCACCGGGAGGCACCATTTTGTCATCACATCCCTGCCCCAGGGAGTGTGGCCTTCCCTGGAGCAAGCCCAGATTAAGGGGGATGTGGACATGAGTGAAAATGTCACCATTTTTAATGGATTTCACTCAAAATCCTGTTTCTAACCCATGTCCGGGGGGCTCTGCAAGCCCTGAGAGAGCTTCACTCTGTGGCTTAGACGTGTTTCTATCCAGGCTTCTCTTGGTGCATCTGTTTATCAATCTCAGTGTGTCCTACACAGGTACTTGAAGGGGAAAGACAGAAGCCCTGCCTGCTCTGTCCTTGCCTTCAGACCGTGCCTCGGAGGGGAGAGTAAACCTCACCCAGGTGAGAAGGGAAAACAGCCCCAACCTCCCCATCCAGGGCTGAACTCCAGGCCTCTGCCACGGAAGGCAGCAGAGCTGGGATGGGAGCTCATCCTTGCTGCGGCCACTCTCATCCTGCTTCCAGGAAGGGCAGCCGGTGGCAACATGCTCCCAGTCCAGCTGGATAAATTGCTTGGCCCGTGCACATGCTCATTGCTTATTTTTCCCATTAAGACCACATCCCTCTTCCCAGCTCAGCTATCCCACCAGAGGATGCTTTACTTTGGCATTTGAAGTGTAGCACCAAACCCCCTTCCTCCTATCTTAAGTGCTCACCTTAATCCATCCCGGATAAGGTTCCCACAGGCAGGGATGCAGGTTTTGGCTGGGATGGAGGGAACGGTCCAGCCCCACTCACACCTCCATGGGCATCACCTCCAGGTCTATCCCTTCCATGGGGTCCAGAGGGGGGGGATGTAGCAGCACCAGGGCTCCGTTGGGCTCATGCTGGTGAAGGTCACTGTGCAGCAGGATGCAGGACAGGCTCCTTCCTCTGTGGAAAGCAAGCAGCGCCCGGAGCCCGTGATGGGATTGCTGATGAGCGGAGGGGGAAATGAGATTAGCAAAACGAATGCAAAGCCTTTTGGAAGCGGTGTTCATTGGGGGTGGAAGGAGCCTGCAAGGCAAGGGCCACAGGAAACTGTTTGACTGCAAGCCAGAAGGAGAGGAGCGCAGGTCTGGAGTACATTAGTGTGGTGGGAGGCCGGGAATAGCAGCCACTTAACCCTGTCATTCAGCAAACATTAGTGAATTATGAGTGTATTATGTGCTGGGTTATGTGCGTTGTGCAGGGCCTGGGGGCCCACGATAGCAGCACTAAAGCGGGAGCAGGGGCTGTGTCAAAATGTAGGTTTTTATACCGATTCCAGACTAAAATCCCCATTTTGAGCTCACCTCCAGCCCCTGGACCAACCTGCAGCCAAACCCAGCTGTAAAACAAGCGGAAAGTTCCCTTCCCTGTCAAATTAGTGCCCCGCTAAAGCAAACAAGGGCTATAAATGTGATTTACTGCTTTTCCCTCCCGTCATAAACATTTATGACCCAGCCGTAACGACGGCTTTCAGGAGGCAGCCGGGGCTCTTTGGGGTTTTGCCATAGAACCCACAGAAGCTGAGCCCTGGGCATGGTACCACCAGGCTGCGGTACCCACGGGGGGCTTTGGAGCCCCTGCATCCCCATCCTGTGCCCCGGAGACCTCCAAACCTGCACCATGGGGCACGGCTGTGTAGTGGATAAAGCCCCTCCGCACAGCCTGTCCTGGGACATGGCTTTATTAACCTGCACCAGCACACTCCACCGTTGCAGCAGAGCTCTATATCCCCCATCAGGCATCTTGAGCTGTAGTTCATTAGCAGAAACCAAGCCAGCACTTATTAATTATGAGCTTAAGCACTCCCTTTCATGGCTATTTACAAGGGCTGCCTCATTATTAATAACGAATAATAAAATAAGAGGTTTTTAAAGCTCATTTGTTCCGCAGGGCATTGATCCCTGCGTGGGCCCGAGCCCGGATACCACCCAAGAGCACTGAAACTCTGAGTCTAAAGACACCTCAAAACCCACCCTTTACCCCATTCTGCATTCCTGGTACAAGACATGAGCAATTCCATCAGGCTCCACGTTCCAAGGGTGCCTGGCTGCGGGTCTCAGCTGGGCATGAGCTGATGGCTGCTCTGTGTATGGAGAGCTACTTGTCATTCACCAGCTATTTGCTAAGGGCACCAATACCTTCATTCCCGAACCAGCCGAAGCTGCTATTTACCTCCATGGCCGTGGCTGTCATTAGCACTGGCTCCCATGGGCCAGGCTGGTGCCTGCCGCCTGCATCCCTCGCTCCATCATTTCTCCTCTGCAGAGTGAACAAACACAATTTAAGTGTCTTTATGGTGTGAGTGGAAGAGCCTGGTCCCAAAACTGCTCCATCCCAGCGAGGTGGGTCCCCAGCACCCAGCCCGACCTCACAAACACTGATACCTAAACCGTGATGGGGCTGGGAATGCTCAGGCACATCCCTACTGATTAACACCAGCTTAAAGAGGCAGTGGAGACTGAGCATGAATTAACTGAGAGACCCTGTCTTGAGCCAGCCATGGAGGGATGAGAGCAGACACAAAATCATCACTTGCAGCATCTCCAATGCTAATCCTACAGCCTGACCTTCCCCAGGAGTTATAGTGATGCTGTTTGGAAGGAGTTTAAATAAACCTGAGGAGTGCACAGCATCCTCAGCGCTGCATGGGATGCACCCATGATGCTGGCAAGCCCTGTGCCCAGGATCCCTCCTCCCATCCCGTCCCTGTCCCATGTAATGCAATGGCAATCCAACTGTGCACTTCAACAGGAAGAACAGCTTCATTCCCAGCTCCAGGCTGCCACAAAACAAGGGTGGCATTAGCCAGGGATACAGGAGGACAAGCAGGATGGGAAGGGTGCTGGTGCCTGCCCCTCAATGGGAAAATAAACGGAGGCAGTTGCTGCTATTTCTTACCCTGTAATTGAAGGGACCAATCTGTGTGGTTTGGCAAATTGGGCAGAACAAGAATCCTTTTCTTAGCAAACCCCCCCCCGGGATGCAGCACCCAGAGCTGTGCTCAGCATCCCTGCCTGCACACTGGGCTCAAGCAACCAGTGACACCCCCACACCCCCCCCCACAGCCCTTTCCATAGGGCTCAGGCAGCCACTGGGGCATCAATAACCCGGTGCTGGCAGCCCGAAGGACACACACCCGAGCTGTCAATATCCATGGCTGTGACACTGTGTAAATGCAACCTCCCTGCTCTGCTCCACGCTGGCCCTATCGATCCATCCGGGAGCATCCCAGGAGCGTGGCCAGCAGCAGGTCAGGCACAGGAAGGGCACCAGCACATCCCAGCCCCGTAACCCTTTCCTGCACCAGCAAAGGCAGCTCCGGGTGCACAGCCTCCCCCTGCACACCCCCCTTGTGCCGTTTGCATCAATCAGACTCAAACGAGGTCCCAACCGCAGGCCGTGGCGAGCGGGAGATGCAGGCATCCCACCCCGAGCCGGCACGGAACAATGCGGTGCCATTAGCAATCAGCGCGGCAGCGCGGCCCGCTCCATACAAAATCAAGAGGCAAAATAATTGAGTCAATAGTGACACGAAAGGATTGCTCCTTCTGCCCTATTCTTGTGCGAACAATCCTGCGGCAGAGCTCAGGGATTCAAAAGCCCAGGGAATCAAAAAAGGGAATTGATTTGATTCAGAGCTGCAGCCCGGGCTGTATTTAACACATCATTCTTTGCTTGCTCTACATAGAATAGGCGCTGTTTGAAGGCAGAAGGGCTGCCTTCTGCACACGGAGAGCAGGAAGCACAGGGGCAGGAGAACATTCCCCATGTGCTGCTTTCCAAAGGGCTGCTTGGACCCACAGTGTCCCCACTGATGGACCTGGGGACCCTCCCCATGCAGTGACACCCCCCAGGCATCCCCCAGGCACCCATGTCTGCAGGGTCTGTCTGGGCCAGTGTGGAAAACGGGAGCAGGGATAATGAGGGAAGCAGCGAGTGATGTGGATGGGTGCTCTGTGTCCGCTCTGCTCCACCGGAGCCACTGCAGCTCCATCCATCAGGCTCAAGGGCAGCTGCTGTGGTTTAAGGGCGCAGGACATGGACAGGGGACACTTCCCCTTGTGAGAAGGCAGAAGGTGCCTTTGGGTCCCCCCCATACCCAGGCTCTAGCACAGGGTGACAAAACCTCCCTCTACATTCAAGCAGCACAAGCGAAAATGCCCAACTCCCACCCAACCAGGGGGATGCATTCACTAGAGCTCCCCAGCAGGTATATGGGTGCTGCAGCACTTGGCCTGCACCCATCTTCTGCTCCCCTCAATGCAGCAGCCATCACCAGCACTATGAAAAGCAGCAAGTCCTACACAGGACCAAACCCAGCAGCATTTAACAGAAGAGGAGCAGACAAAGGAGCTGTAACCACTGGAGCAGCTGCTCCAAGCCCCCGTGTCCAACCTGGCCTTGAACACTGCCAGGGATGGGGCAGCCACGGCTCCTCTGTACAACCCATTAACATCCTGCTCCAGCAGCCTCCCAGCATCCCAGTTACAACAAAGACAAACCAGGAGGTGCAGAATCCCCCTGGATTCCAGCAAACAGGAAGGCAATGACCACTGGGAGAGGTCCAACAACAAGAACAAGCCCCAGAGTCCAAGGGGTACAGAGCAAACCCACACCTCTGGCAAAGCCATTTCAGCATCAGCAGCACCAAGGCAGCTCAGAGCATCCGGTCTGATACAAAATCAAAGTTAATTGTACAACAAACCCCAATATCCAACACTTTGGGCAGAGGAAGGGCAAAGCACTGAGACCATCCCAAGGTGCGGGAGCACCCGCAGGGTCATTACACCCTGATACAGCAGGGACATGCTCCCCACCACCCAGGCCCTATGTGATGCATTGACAACCAATCTGTGCTGCTGGAATGGGAAGTGTTTGGATGAATAACAAGGTCAGAAGTTGAGGAGTTGGTATTCCACTCGTGTGAAGCCATTTGCAGTGTCACTAATAATTAAAGGGGCTTTTTGCCTAATCTGGTTGCTCTTCCTAAATATACCCTGCTCCGTTCAAGAAACTCATCACAGCAGCCAAGTGATCTCCGAGGTTATTAATCTCCTTTGCTCCACAGCTGGAGCACATTTATTTGCTTGAATTAGCATGTAATAAACTTATAATAAAGCTGCCATAGCCCTCTCTTTAGAGATAGAGTTTGTGTAATGGGGAGTTAAATGTAGGTGATGCAGCAATAGTCTTTAGGCTCGGAGAGCAGAGAGGTATCACTGCGTTACTGCCAGTGCTGGGCTTCCAATGGGAATCCTTCCAGGTCAGGCTGCCGAGGAAAGGCAGCCTTGTTAGAGACCACTGGAGGGAGAAGAGGGGAGCTTTTCCAGGTGGGAATTCCTGGCTTTGCTGGACCCCACCATTAACCCACACTGAAACAGAGCTCAGGGACACTGCAAACCCAGCCGGGTGTCCCAGCATCCCGACCAGAAAACCAGGAATGCCTGAGAGCTGTTTAGCAGTGCTCCCACTACTGCAAAGGGGGATCCTTTCTGGCACCTTCCCCAGCCCAAAAGCAGAATTAACTCCCCAAAAGGCACCCTCAGTGAGGACCACCGCAAAGACCTGCTTGGAGCACTGTGGGTGCTTGGGTTAGTACCAAAGCCACCAACACCAGCAGGACACATGGAAAGGGAATGCTTTGGATGGGGCTGAACTCAGCACAGGGTGTCCAAGTAAGAGCAATTAATTTGCTTCAGTTCACTAAGTTGAGCCTTCATAGTCCCACTTCCCTCAAACACTAAATCCCATCTCTTCTCCCTCCCCAGCAACTACTGCACGGTGTTCCAGCCATCGGGAATGGGCAGATGGAGACAAATGTGGGCAGAAACCAAAGCTGAGCTGTGCAGGGGGGGCTGGCCCCCCACCCTTTCTCCTCAAAGGCTCTTATTCATCACAGGCAGTGAATCATTTCTCTCTCTATCTCTTTCCATTTCGGCTCTTTTCTGTTTCTGCAGGCTGAGAAGGGCCTGGGCATTAGCCAGAGGTGTCAGAGGTGTTAGACACGGTATTAAGGAGGTGTCAATGGTGAAATAGCTGGGATTACAGTAAAGTCTAAATAAGGTGTAAAATAAAACCAAAGGTGATAAAGGCGTTGATAAGAAAAGCTGGAGGAAAATAGGAGTGCAATTATTTTCCATCCCGGTTGTTCACACTTGCGGTGCTTTATCTGTGGCTTTGCAAAGACTTAAGTAAGATGTTTTTCCTGCTCTATGGGATTTGGCTGGGCTGCTGCCTGCCCTGGGTGAGCACATCCCATTGGAGCGATGGGAGCCCCATGCACATCCAGCACCCAGATGGCTCTGGGATCCCAAGGAGACCAGGTGAGGGGTCCCTCTCCACCAGCACACGCAGACCCATCCCAAATCCCTACTTCTTCCCATACAAAGCAGCCTGGAGAGTCAGCACCTCTCCAAGCACACCACATTACTGCAGCATTCAGCATTCCCTGCCTTGGAGATATCCCAGCATTCAACAGCTGGGAAAACCCACATGTTTGTTACTAAAGCCACCTCCAGACGCACATTCCTTTCCCTCTGCCACATTCTTTTCCATCTCTGCTGACATCTTTTCCCACCCAGAACTTACCAGGACGTTAACCCATCAATTTGCAGGGACTGGTCCTATCCTGACTTACTTCAGCACCCACCAACCCACTATGGAAATGCTTCAGTGCATCCAGGCAGGTTCAGCATCTTTGGGGCCAGAGGTTTGTGTCCTTCAGGCAGAGGCAGAGGGACTGGATGCAGACTGTGTTAAACACTCACCTTGTCCCAGGGCTCAGCCGTGGGGACTCACCTGGTACAGTGGAGAGAAGCATCTGCTATAAATACTGCAGCAAAGGCAGCCTCTGCCCAAGGAGGTGCCAAACAATCCATCATGGAAGCGTTCACCTTGCCTCTGCCCTCTGAAGGCCAAGTGCAGGGCTGACCTGGCTGCTCCTGCATCCTGATGCTGAGGATGCCCCGTCCGGTGGCAGTGATGGAGCCACAGACCAGCTCTGCAGTGAAATGGATGGGGAGGATAAACACCTTGAGGGGCTGAACAACAGAAATTACTCAGTTCCTGCATGTCCAAGTGCAATTACTCTGTTTCTGTGCCAGCTCTGGCACCTGAAGTCCTCTGTTAGGAGTGCTCACCCACTGCAATTTGGCTCCATCAGCTCCTCCCTTTGGGGGTGCTTCAGGCACCCGCATTTGAACAGCTCAGGTGATGGATGCTGCCCCATCTTCCCTTCCACCAAGGATGGAGCACATCCAGCACCAGCCCAGGGACCAGCCCACACCAGCCCTGGCTCAAGGCACACATCTTGGAGCACCCTGTGTTTTACATCCCAGTAACAGGGGATCCATCCCTTGGGGCTGAGCATCCCATTGTGCCAGAGCCATCCCACCCCTAGGAGCTCACCTCCCGAGCAGAAGATGCCCAAGCACGGGTTTCACCATGGTCACCAAACCTGATTGCACAGCAGCTGGAGGAGCGAGGACCCACAGTGTTCCTGCTGCCACAGCCCTGCTGCCTGACCTCAAAACCCACATCCCATCACCAGTGTCCGAACCAATCCATCACCATCAGGCAGAGGATGGGCAGAGCCCTCACCCTGCAGACACACAGAGACCTGCAGCAAGGGGCAAGCCCTGACCTTACCACAGAGCTCTCTCCCCCTCCAGTCCTTACCCACGGATCTAAGGGGCTGTTTTGGACAGGACACCTGAGGTTTGGATGCTTTGACCTTCGCAGGACACACATAGAGCCCTGGCAGCAGAGCCTGGCATTGTCCAGGGTGGAAAATTCCAGGTACTTGAAGGGGAGGGTGCTGGCGAGGGCTGGTCTCTCCCGGCTGTCACAGCCAAGGGACTCACCTTCTCCTGCAGGAACACATCAATCATCCTGACAGCCCTTAATCAGGCAGAAGGAGCTTGCTCACAGGAGGCAGGGATGGAGGCTCCCGCTTCCCCTGCCCTCCCCAAGGCAGGCAGCAAATTGTGTGGGATGGGGGGGGGGGGGGGGAATAATGCAAGGAATTATTCCAGATGGCAAACCAACAAATGAGCCCCCATAACCATCCGGGTCCCAAACCTGCTGCTCTCCGGTCCTGCAGGGCTCATTCCCATGCTGGGTGGCTACAGCATCCCATGGGGGAACCACCAAGTAGGGATCCTGTGATGCTCCCATTGGATCCTCCTCAGGGGGAGCCACTCTAAAGGACAAAGGTGCCTTTTCAGGAGCCAGCCTGGTGCTGGATCAGGATGCGATGGTAAAGCTCTGCCTGGCTCTGGGTTCTGAAAGCAGAGCCCTTTGTGTGAGACAGAAACCGAAGTGAGGGTTGGGTTTTTCTGCAGTAAAAATCCTGAGGAATGGTTCTGATGAGGAAAAAAAAGTTATTTAAAACCCTTCATCTGCAATTCTGCCGCCGCAGTGAAGTGTTATTCACTGATTGGGACCCGGCGCATCGCGCTCTGCTGCCGCGGAGCCTGATTGTCCCCTATTTGCATTTCCCTTGGACAAGCAGCTCCATTGAGCTCCATGGAGGTCCCGGCAGGCACCAGCCCCTGCTCCCCAGCCCCACTCCTGTGCCCTGTGATGGCAGCGGGAGCTTTGCTCCATCACACCACAGCTGATGCATCAGGAACAGCTCCATAGGGACCCCTAAGGTCTGTGGCCATTCCGGGGTCCCATCCCCTGGGATGCCCCTTGCCCACAGCCTGGGAGCAGGGACGCAGCCACATTTCAGACATGGACTTGTTGAAGTTAGTTTGGTTTGATCCTGTCCAATGGCACAAGGGGGACAGGCAGCTGCTATCAAGTGAGGGGGCTCTCCACAACGGGTGAATCCAGGTGATAGATGGATGTGCTGGTCCAGCACAACCCGGGCGAGCTCAGGTGCATGAGCTGGGTGCACCCTCCCCTCTTAGAGCCTTCATTAACAACGTCTTTACAGTGAAACCATTTCCATCATCACAGCTTTGCAATCGACACCACAAGGCAGCTCCGCATCCTGCTGCTATTCCAATCTAGCAGCAAAACAAGTGAGATTAAAACCCAACAGAAACAACCTTCAATGTGTTGGAGGGGGGAGCTCTTTAAGCACAGGTTAAACACCAAGATCCCAGGCAGAGGGGAAGGCAGCAGGGGCTTCACTCCCAGGTCTGGTGGCCTCATGCATGGAGTCATTAGAGATGTGACATTAAATAACATGAGCAAGACAAGGCAGGTACTGAGGACCTGTCAGACCAATGGGACCACACCAAGCACAAGGGAGGGGATGCCAGGAGCACCCCAAACCTGAGCCTCGAGGTGCTGTAACCCTGTCCCCAGCAGCTTCCTTCTGCTGCAGCCCTGGCTCCAGAGGAGACAAGCTGAGACCCATCATAAATCTGTGCTTCACCCTGCTCATCCATCAAACCCGACCGCCCTTCCCATCTCCAGGGCTACGGATGGGAAGTGTTTGCGCACCGAGATTGTAGGTGCCAGCTGGGCAGGGATGAAGCCTCTTCCCAGCCCCATGCATGTCCTCACCACAACCTCTTCCCAGGGAAACCTGAGTTTTACAGTGCATGGGCAGCAGGAAAAGCACCTCCTCCTGCAGGGCAGCAGGGATGCGCTGCAAGTGCTATTGCAGGCACTTGGGGTGGGTGTAAGCACATTGAGACCTCCCCAGTGTCACCAGGGATGCTGCTTTCATCTCCCAGCACTGGAAACTGTCCTGGCTTTTCAGACAAGAGGTGCTGGGTTAAAAACAGGAGGTACCATTGAAAAGGCCAACGCAGCAAACATGTTTGTATTAGCCAGGTCTGACACTCACCAGATGAACGGCTCCATCACAGCTCACGTGTCCCTCAGCCCAGCAGCGTGTGACCCACCATGGGCTGGGGTTGTCACCCAGCACATCCTCACCCTCACACACAACACGAGCGGAGGGAAGCAGCAATATTAAGTGGCTGATTTACATAGTAATCTGCAAGGGGAGAGACGTTCGGGGCTGCAGCTCAGCCTTAATCATAACACTTGTCATATTTGTGCTTCAATTTGAGGGGGGAGGAGAAGGGGAAATAAGTCCTTATTGCTTTGCACATGTTATTCTGCATGAAAGCAGGGACCTGCTGCAGCAAATCACACCCAGAGTCCCACCAGCACCGATGGCTGGATCCCAACAGCCCCCATTGGGGGCCCATGTAGCATTTGGGTTCTTAATGAAGCAGGGGACTCATCCT
Source organism: Melopsittacus undulatus (assembly GCF_012275295.1). Taxonomy (NCBI): domain Eukaryota; kingdom Metazoa; phylum Chordata; class Aves; order Psittaciformes; family Psittaculidae; genus Melopsittacus; species Melopsittacus undulatus. The sequence continues at coordinate 6,991,647 of NC_047539.1, read as the reverse complement.
GCTGCCCCAGGTTAGCGCCTGCACCAGCCTGGGGTACATGAGCAGCGAGGGGGGCTGAGGGATTAGACAGAAAATGATCAACATTGAAGTTCTCAATACAACAACGGGTGTCATCACACAGCCACGCTGAGGCTGCACCCATGGGTGCCCCCGCTCCCCTCTCCAACACCTCACTCGTGCTGTTAGCAATGCATTCCCACATTTCCCTTTCTAAACAGAAGAGCATTGGTATTTATGAACAGCTCTGTCACTACCATATGTCGTGCTCCTCTCCCATGTATGAAACAAGCTGTTGTCACGCTTTTAATCATACAAAATTGAGCAAAGTCTTTAGTAGAACCATCAGATAAAGGGGAGGAAGGGAAAATCATTTCTCCCTGTTCCTACAAGCAGATCCAAGGGTTTCCATCTCCTCGCAAGGACAGTTATGGGTCAAATCTGGGGCCAGATCTGTGGTCACTTCAAGAAGAAGGGGATAATTCTAGCCACCATGCGATGCTAAGCTAAGAAGGGAGATCTAGACTGGATATAAGGCAGCTCTTCCTTGTGAGGCACTGGCACAGGGTGCCCAGAGATGCTGTGGCTGCAGGGAAGCAGCAGACACAGCCCAGGGCCATCAGAAGATGAAAACCACCACCTTACCCTGCTTCTGGCCCTAAACTATCCGGGTTGTGTGGCTTCTTCTCTCATTTAAGCCCGAATTCCCATCACCCAGACAAGTGCAGGAGCAGCCCTGGCCACATCTGGGACCTGATGGTTTCGGTGGAGCCACCCTTTACAGCTCCAACCCCTAAACTGAGTCCCCACACTCAATCCCATAGCCCAGGCTCTGTCCTGATTGCAGCAATCACAACCTGAGCCAACGCAGATCAGCTATTTCAAACCTGTCAGCTCTTATTAATGCAGCTCGAGCAAGCCAAGATAAAGCAGCAATTTCATCAGTGTCTATGTGTGTGTTGTGTGCAGGTGTCATGTCCCACCCCAGCCCCACTGCCCTGGGACATTAACAGATCACAGTGAGGATGGAGAGAACCCAGTCGGGGCCCAAGGGCTGGAATGGCAGCATCCCCAGGCAGGAAGCTCTGCAGAGCATCCAAGCCTGTGCGGTCAGGGTCTCACCCAGTTTAAATGTAAACTCCCTAAATAGGTGTGCACCAATGCTGCACCCGTGCACAGAGTGCCGTCCCACCAGCTCAGAACACCGACATGGCCACCATGGACCGGGCATGCCACATTCCACTTCCCAAAACAGCTCCTGGATCCTGCAAACCCCAAACGGGAGCTGAGCTGCATCCCCATCACTGCAACACCGGCTGCCCCATCAGCCCTGGAGCAGCACATGAGTGATCAGTACTGCACATAACCAACAAACCAAGGGCAAAGCCAACGTTTCAGGAGGAGAGGGCCCCACATCCTCAGGGTTACTTTAAGCTTCAGAAATGCCAGCTCTAAATAATCAAACCCCGCGGCTGCGACGCAGAAACCACCACCTACGGCTGATGCTCTGCTCCAAAACACATCCTCAAGCCAAGCTCTGTAAATTCCACATTAAATATTGATCAACCCCGGAGGGCTGGTGCAGGGTTTAGCATGGAGGGGCCAAACGGCAGCAGCTCAGCCTCAGCATTTGTCCATATCCTGTCCCAGGCCACTGTCACAGCAAGGGCTCCATGGCAGGGAGGTGCTGAGCAGGGACAGAAGCCTGGATCACCAGCACTTACAAACACACAGAGGAGAACAGCAAGGAAGCACCCCCAGCATCCCCATCCATCCTGGAACTGATGTTTAAAGAGCCATAAGGAATACGTAAACATGGACACAAGAGGAGGAAGGAGGCTTTCTATATACACCTCAATTGGAGGACCACAACCAGCTCTAAGTGTATACCATCCCCTGCATGGAGTGACAACTGCACAGCCACACAATTCCAGTTACACCATCAGGTGAGATGGGCAATCACTCTGATTCCCAAATTCACCCTGTAACAGAGACTCACAAGGGGGAGGTCTGAGCCACAGACACTTCCAATGATCCCATAGAGATGGGGCTTAACTAGAACATGGTTGTTGGCAAATTATGCTTTGATTTCTGAATCCCCAAGCACTGCACATATACATACATATATATATATATATGCCTCTAGTGTTATGAAAATCATACTTGAAGCCCAGATTCCCACTCCATTTCCTATCAAATTTTCATTACAGATTACTGCCCTGTGGTGGAACAGAGGGCAACTTTATTAGGAGCAGCAGCAGAGGAGCCTGGCAGCAGCAGAATGAGCCCATCGACAGCTACAGATATTCCTCTGCGAGATAGAGCAGAGTGCTGGGAATGAAACAGATTATATATGAAAAAGCAATCAGAGCAATTCCTAGTAAAGAGCCAAAGACCCATTTAATTCAACACTTACATAGACAAGGCTTCAAGAGAACTCTGTTCAGAAGAGGAGGACTGGAGGTGATGGTTAGAAACTCTGGCTTGATTTTCCCCTCGTTTTATGCATTTCTTGTTTAATCAGCCCTGCTGGTTTGTGCCACCCTTGGTCTCCTGCAGGAAAGATCCTGTCAGAGCCCTCAGTGCCTGTTTGCTGCTGCCTCCCCTCCTCTTCCTCCCTACCTGACACAGGCCCTGTGTTTCCTAAAGACTTTGCCAGCAGCAATGTCTTTGTGTACAAGCCATGGGGGGGATGATCCTCCCCAATGCAACCCTGCTCTTCCCCATCTCCCCCCCATTTATCGCGCTATAAAAGGAGCAGAGCAGACAATCTTCCCTCTGTGTGATTGATGGAGGCCATGGTGGGGCCCCGAGGCGCGGAGCATCCTCGGTACCTGTATCCTTTCCGAGGTGCTGCAGCTGCAACACCGCACCGCAGCCCCGTGACTTCCCCCGCTGTCATTTGTCATCGCCTGACACTGATAAAGAGCTTCTCCAGCGCCGTGTCTTTGCGAGGGAACATATCCATATCAAAGCTGCTTGGATCATCCCTTTGCACACTATAACTACTGCTGCTGCTGCATCTTCTGGCCTAGTTTCCTTTCCGATCTCAAACTCTTGTTCTTTCCCTCCGTGAGCTCCAATACAGACACACACCACTGCATCCATACAGACACGCACCACTCCATCCTGCCCTGGAATGATGCTCCTCCAGCACCCAGGGCTTAAAGGCTCTTGAGAAACACTAAGGGGTCACTCAGCTTCCACACTGCTCAGCATGACATCTGCTAACTCAGGTTTGCCATCATGCATCAGCCTCAGACATGCTCCTGTATTTTAACTGCAGCATGCACCCAGGTGTGCCCAGGGGCTGGGGCTCCCTTCCCTGGTCAGCACATCCTTCAGATGCGTTTGGGCCTCAGCACTTTAGTCTTTCAAATGGCATTAAAATGTTTCCATGTGCAATGAAGACCCATTCTCCAGCAGCATTTGACATGGGATAGGGCTCCCTAGGACGTGGGGATGGAAGTGCTGCAAGCAGGTACAATGGAGCCACAGGTACAATGGAGCCACAACTGTCTGGGGGAGGTGGCCTTGTGAGAACAGCACCTAAATCCCAATATTCCCTCAAGTCATGGTGTCTGCTCAGTAGCAAAGCAAACACTCACATCCCCTGGGATGCATCACAGCTATAGGAGCAGGTTTGGGCAGCAGGAACATCAACGGTGTAGTTATAGCCATTAGGAAAGTCATCTCCTGCCTTTCAAACAGAGCAGATTTCATCTGGAAGACCTGGGAAGGGAGCAACAAGGAGTTGCAGCATTTCTTTTATAGAGAAATGCTTTCCTTTTTATGATGGCACTTTAACAAGAGCTTAATGAAGAGCATTTTCTTGTGTTTGAGAGGCACAGACAGGCCAGATAAAGCTACCAATTCATTAACATCCCATCATGAATGTAGCCTCCGTATTCCCCAGCCATATGGTCAGCACGATATGCTTCCAAAAAACAGGGACATCTACAAAGGCTTTATTACCATCAGCCATCATGTTAAAGTAGCCTGTGGTTATATGGGGATGGAGAACAGCTTATTTCGGGATGCTTTGGGAGTGAAGGAACACAACATGGAAAGGGAGGCAAGGTGACTTTGTGGGATGTGAGCATCCCTCTTACTGCTGGCAACCACCTCTTGGTCCTGAGCAAAATGATCTCCAGGGGGAATGGATACACATCTTCAGGAGCTACCTGCCCAGGTGGGAGACACAACATCTGCTTCCATCCCTCTCCAGATTAATTCCCCATATGATTAATTAAACTGCCCAGCAGCTGAATCCTGTGTCCAGCAATTAGCCATATCCGAGCTGAAACTATGGAAAACCAAGAGGTTCTCCCCATTCCCACTACATGCAGCCCCCAGCAAGCAAAAGCAGCATCTGCAGGCAGCATTAGGTGGCCATAAATAGATGTTAAGTCACCATATGCAGCTGCTGAAAGTAGTAATCTGTAAAAGGCTCCTCACTCTCACCAAGGCAGGCACAGTGCCATGCAAACCCATGTGGAAAAGCACCCAGAACCAGCGCAGGTAATTATAGCATCCTGAGATGGCAGTCATGGAATGGCTTGGGTTGGAAGGTAAAGCTGATCCAGTCCCAACCCCTTCCACGGGCAGGGACACCTTCCACTGGAGCAGCTTCTCCAAGCCCCTGTGTCCAACCTGGCCTTGAGCACTGCCAGGGATGGGGATGACCACAGACCATGGGGGCTCTTCCCGGCTTTCCTGGAGGAGCAAAGGAATTTGCTTTGATGCATATGGACCAACTGCAGAGGAGCACATGGGGGATCCTATGGCCCAATTCCTCTGCTCACGCACATCCTGGGGACACTTGTCCTTGGAGCCCCCAGGAACCATCTCCCACCCTTCCCAAGACCAAGCCACCGTCTCCTGTCCACAAGCACCATCAAAACCTGCCTCTGGGTTCCCAGCACCAGGCTGTGAGTTTCCCAACAGACAAATCACTTCTTCCTTACTCCGGAGCTCTGTCTGCAGTTCAGTGAGGCACAGCGGGAGGGTTTGTGCTCCTCCTGCATCAGCCAACCTGTGTCAGCACTTCATTCTGCAGCCCTGTGGGGTTTGCAGTGTTTTTAAAGAAGAGGAGTTTTCAAAGCTGTAACGGCTTTGAAAACAACGTGGAGAGTTCTCCTTACTGCAGGAGAGGTTAATGATCCCCCTCTGCTACAGAACTGAACTGGACATCATCATAAATAACCATAATAAGACATAAAGTATCACCTGGAGTCATTCAATACAGAGAACAGGTAGGAGTCACGATGCGTTTCCATTACTCAGGGTAACTGCTAGGTGGGAAATCTTCAAAGGAAAGGCAGTCAATTAAAAACTGAAAAGCAAAAGCCTGCAATTAAAATATTACTTAAATAGAAATAGATTCTATCATGTCTTGTCTGGGAAAACCGAACACTCTGGCTCCTGCCTGTGGCTGCAATGCACAGGGGTCCCTTCCCCTCCTCCCTGCATCCCAAGCTGGAGCACCAGCAGCGTGATGCTGTGCAGCCCTGTCACCAAAGCCCATAGTGGCACTCGCAGATGGGTTTCAGACCTCTCCTCTCCCTGTGGTCCTCACTCCAGCTGCCCTTGGAGGTGCAACTGCCTTGGTTACATTCCCACACACTGGTTTTATTCAGGCACATCCAAAAGGACATTGCATAGAATAGTTTGGGAAGGGACCTTAGGGCTCATCCAGTTCCAACCCCTGCCACGGGCAGGGACATCTCACACTAGAGCAGGGTGCTCCAAGCCCCATTCTACCTGACCTTGAACACCAGGTATGGAAGAGACCTTACAGGAGCATCCCTGTTTGGGTTCCTAGGGATCAGAAGCACATTGCTCCAGTTCCACAGCCACTCGGCCCCATCCCTATGCCAGGGATGAACATGGTTTTGCAGGGGTAACACAACGGGTACCTGGACTCCAGGGGAAAGCAGGGTTTGAGTGCAATACAAACTCCATCAGAAACATCAACAGCAGCACTGGGGAGCAACACAACCTCACAAACCTCAGCACCGGGTGACAACCCCACTGCCACCACCCTGGCCCCTCACTCATGGACTGGGAGCATGAGTCCATCCATCACCAGCAGCAGGAGGTACCCCATGCACAGTGTCAGTGAGTGGAAGGGATCAGGTCCATATCTAATGGCATTAATCACCTTTTCCAAGGCTCTGCACACTCTGGACAGAACTATTCATCAGGGCCATATCAGCCCTCCAGCCCAGCCAGGGCCCCTTTGTGCAGGTCCCTTCCCATCACAGCCAGATAAGATTATCAGTGACGAGCAAGACACCCATTGAGGAGCACCCGGCTTGAAGAATGGGATTATTTTGATGTTATTTATCCCCCTGTCTCGGAGATGAGCTGTTTCTTGTCTTGTCAAACCACATCCTTTTCTTTCAAGAGCCAGCTTTAAGAATCCAATTTGTCAAGCTGGACAATCATTGGAGAATCCATAAAAAGCCTCAGTGACTTTATCAAAAAAAATAAATCAGAAGGTTTTAAATGGTAACAGAAAGGGATTTGGAAACGGGTTGAGTGGCCTACATCAATTAATCTTCAGACAGCCAGGCTTTGTGAAGCTCAAGTGGCAGAGAAGTGTCAAAGGCTGGGTACCAGGCTGGAGGAGATGGAAGTTGTTGATATTTCTCCTTTCCTTTTCCCCTCTTTCCTTCTTTCTCTGCCTCTACAGAACATGGTAAGGTAACAACCCCTGCGACAGGGCACTGAGAGGCAAGAAGGGTTGGGTGGCCAAGGCCACTCTTTCCTGGTGAGGTTCTCCTGCAGTCATTCCAGGTCTGGATAACATCCAGACCTGCTCTCCCACTGAGGTGTCTGACACTGACACAAGGCTTGGAAGGAGCCATTGGACACCGCTGACACTTAAAGGCAGCTGGGGATCCCCATTATGAAAGCTGAGGGTCCAGCCACCTCCATCACCAGCTCAGCTCCATCTGAGGAGGGAGGTAAGAAGGGGACAGAAATGCAAATAGCTTCAGCTCAACCCCAGAGCTTTACAGAGCATTGCAAACCAACAGGAGGACACTGAGGCTTGGTAAAACCCAAAGGAAGCAGCCAGTAAAGGAGGTATTTGGCTGAGCAGACACAGACCCTGGAACAGTGATGGGTTTCCTCACACGTGTAATGAAAGCAGACAACCCCTATTGCTCTTCAGCATCCAGCTACGCCACCACCCTGAGGCACACATGGGATGCACTGATGCTGAGCCCCCACAAACACAGTCAGGAATTAGAGAGACTCTAGAATTAGGGGACACACAGATGCAAACCACAGACTGGAGAGTTTGCTGTAGGGAGGAATCAAAGCACTGCACAGAGAAGGACCGCGCTGCCACTCTCTGGTACCCAAAGCAGGATGTGAGATGCTCCAGATGGCTTTTTGGTTTAGTGCAATAAAAAACCTAATCTGACAGGCGAGTGTGGGGCTGGGTAATAACAACACAAATAATTTCCTTTAAAAAATGGGAAAAAAAGAGGAATCTAACAGCTCAAAGATATCTTCATCTGCTGCAAAGAAAAGGACTCTGTTACTTACTGCAGTTGATCCTGTGTTCACGAGCTCTCAAACGGCATTCTGCTGCAGAAGTGTAACGTAAGGACACTTTACTCACTTCCCAGTCTGAGGAAATAGATCTGCCTTGGAAACAGGCCAGAAGGGCTGGAAGTTCAGGCTCTGAAGTGAAGGTGATAACTTTGCCAATTAAATATGGATGTGGTTTTTTTCCCCTCTCCTTCCCCTGAATACTTTTGCACTGTCATTAGGTGATGATATAAAGACATAGGCCTCCTGGTGCAGCTTAATTGCTCACATATAGAAAAATGATGAGCTCTGTTGCACTGCACAAGCACTGCCATGGCTGCTGCTGCCTTAAGAATAGGTGATACCAGCACCAGCTTAATTCTTCTGCCCAAGGAAGAGCAGAGACATCGCAAACCCCATCCAGGAGCGTACTTCAGCACCCACTCAACTGCTCTGCTCAACAGCAATGGGCTGAGAGCAAGCTTCTATTTGATCACACAGTTAAAGTGGTTTGCTGAGTTGATGCTTGGTGTGCAGGAGATGGGATGGCCTTCCCATTGAGTTCTCACTTCCATATCCTTATATGTGTTCTATTGTTATACAGTGCAGATGATCCTGTGTTTTGCATCTGGTGCTGAGTGATTTCTAGTCCAGGTTGAAGCCTGGGCAAGCTAAGGATGAAAAAAGGCTGTTGTTTTAACCAGCATGGACCACAGCACTTCAGAAGGGGACAGACTGAAGAGGCAGAACACTGAACTGGAATGCCTCAAAGCTTGGATGGCCAAAGGATGCTGCCTGCTTAATAATCATCATAATAATGATGTTGATGATGATGCTAATATTAATAATTAGTAAATAACAAGAATACAACCTTCAGGAAAGCAATGTTACTACATGTTTTCAGTCTTCACTTCCTCCGCAGCCAATAGGGCACTCCTGAAAATCCACATCCGTACCTGCTTTGTAACACTCTCTCTATGGGAAAGCTTTTAAAGGGGTTGATTCTCTCCCCCCAAAAACTGGGAATTGCTATGTGCAATTCATGCTGTCTGCATGAAAAGCTGATGGGCACAGGCTTGGAAAGCCTGGCTGCAGGGGAAGGGGATTTGCTTTTACATCTGCCAGGGCTCCGAAGGCCAAGTTTCATTCCCAAATAAGCCATGGTTAGCATGGGAGGGAGCAGGGAGAGGCTGCAGCTAAATTGATGGCAACAGCAAAAGCAGGAGGTACAAATGGCTTGAGAAAAGGCGTGATGAGATGTGACTGCTCTGGGTCCTGGGACTGGGAAGAGCAAAATGGGAAAAGACCACCTGGACGAAGCCAAAGTGCTTCTGATTGCTCAGGGAAAAACGGAGTTAAAGATCATTGGAATGGACAAGGCAATCTGGCAGCAGCACGGAGCTTTGATTGCTTCCAGCACCATGAGGGATGCAGGGAGAGGGCTGCAGCCCTCTGAGGGTGCCTGATGCTGAGGAGCGATGGAGACAGTCACCAGCACAGGGCATCAGCGCCTGGAGGTGATGGATACGTGGGTGCTGGACCCATGTTTCAGGGTGCATAACTGAAAGTCCTGGTTGGGATGGACCCATGCATCTGCCCCAATCCCAAGTGATGCTGCTGTGCATTCCGGGAGCATGCGTGCTCTGGGCTTTGGATTCACACATGCAAAGGTTTTCTAAAGGTTATGCAAAGGTTGCCACACAATTAATGCATAGAATCAGCACGCTGGCTCTGTTTGCCTAATTTCCAGTGTCTGAAGGCTACCAGGCAGCTCAACAGCACGGCACAAAAGGCTCCAGCTCCCCCCGTGCGCTTGTACCGACACTTCAGTCCTAAACCGCATTCCAACACACAGGGAGATTGCAGTTATGAAGATAACACGAAATAATGATGTATCCATTCCCTCTACCTTGGGCATTTTTAGGTTCTCATCTCAGAAATGAGCCAATTTGAGCACTTTGCATGATGACCTGTTGGTCTCTCTCTCGGTGACAGGCAGATGGTTGGGTTTGCATCCATACAATACCTCTGATGCTGTTAGACAGGCTGGGACCCCAGTGACTACTCCATTCCAAATTGACCCAGCCTTCCCTACCTCATCTGCCTGAAGGCCTCCGAACTGCTGCGTTTCAACAGGGGAGGCAGAGCCCAGGAAGATGGAGCATTGAGTTTGCTGTGGGTTACTGAATAAATTGGCAGCAGGTTCAGGAGCCTGACTGCAGCCTGTAGCTGCAGGGTTAACGTTATGAGCAGTGCACGCAGAGATGGATGGCTTCAGAATAGGCACAATACATATTCTTTTCCAATGTCCCTACTCGTGTTATTAATTATATGTCTCGGGTTACTAAGCACAAGCAAATTAGGCTGATTTCCTTCCCAGCACCACCAGCCTGCAGCTCCCGATTCCCTTTCACTCAGGAGCTTCATTCACTTTGCAAGACAATCTCCCTGTCAGGCTTCCCATGTACGAGCACAGCTTCCCAGCTCCCAGCATTCAAACCCAGCCAATCTATTCTCATTGCAACCCAAAGTGCTTCACAAACTCTTTGACTTGTATTTGCAATTGCACATTCCTAACTACCGGCTTTAATAGGAGAAGCTGCTTCCAAACTAAATGAGCCAGGAGAAAAAAACATTCCAAACCGTTTTCACTTGGGCGTTTGTATTGTGAAGGACGTTTTAAAGGCAGAGAACATAACCTGGCTCCTGCTGGTGTTCATAAGGACCTCATCATTTACTTGAATGAGGAATAACAAGTGGGTATGAGAGTGCAGCAAGGAGGTGAGGTTTGATACGACGTTAAGAGGATGCAACTTACTTCTCCAATCATCCCAGATGTCCCATGGAGCAGGGCAGGCTGGGGGCCATGGCTGTGCTTTAACAGGTCCTGTATGAGAAAAGAAAGAGCCATGAGCAGCAGCAGATGGAGACCAAATAACCTCGTTTATCCCAAGGAACTGCAAAAGCACGTGCATCTTTAGCATCTTTATTGGGCCCCACCATAAAACCGCCTGTGAAGAGCCTCAAGAAGCAGCTGTGAATAATGGAAACATTCCCAAAACAAGGAGCAACAATGGCACTGTGGGACAGGCACCACTGGCACGTGAAGGCAAACTGGATCTCAGACTGGACACTTCCCAGGAAGAGCTTGGATTTCCTTCCAGCACTTCCTGAGGTGTCACAGGCTGCAGAAGCCACATGGACAGGAGATGCCCAATGAAAGAGCTTGCAAATGTCTTATGGTCAAGCCCCATAGGAGGTCAGACTGCAACACCCAGCTCACCCAAGGGACCCACACACATTGAAGACACCCTTCCTTAGGTATGTCTTGGCTATTACAGCTGCTTGATGGAGGTTATCATGTTGCTGGTTTCCCCCCAGCACCTGAAACCTGGTGGGTGCAGGTGGTCCCCAAGCCCCCCAGAACACCCCCATGCACCCAACCTGCCCCACAGAGCCAGGAAGGGCACAAAACAGTGTCAGAAAGTGGAAAACTTTCCATCTCCCTCCTGTTAATTAGGACCTTATTTTGCGCACAGAACCCGTCACTCAGGCTGCTGCAATGGGCAGTTTCTATTCAATTCTTCCTCCACCCTATTATCTTTGATCAAATCCAGCAGGATCAGGTGATGGGTTGATAAGAGCTGGTTCTCTCAGAATGGCTCTCATGTGAGCCCAATTTCTGCATCACCTTAAATATTCCACTTGTTGGAGATCTTTATTTCCCATTTCGATTTCCTGCAGTACAGTGAATTTATCTCAGTCACCCAGTCAGGTTCTCCCCAAGCCCCTTATCTGCTCCTCCTCTGTACAACCCAGAGCACCTTCGTTATCTGTGCTGCCAATAGCGGCTGTGCCAATCTGCAGATCGCACCCAAGACAAAAGGGGACCTTGGGAGCCACATGCTTGGAAGTTCATTGCTCAAACCCAGCACCAGCTCCTCCTGGGGCTGCCTGAGGACCCCGAGGGATGCAGGGCAAAGGCTCCCTGGGTCTGCAGTGTGAGGGATGCTGGTCCCCATCCCAGACAAAGGTGAAGAGGATGAGCTCCATCCCCCTCAGCAACACTTGCTGCTTCCCAGAGCTCAGCAATGCCTCATTCCTCATCCCAGCTCCTCCAAAAACAAGCAGTTGCCTCAGGTTTTTAGCATTCCATAAACATGCACAACCACCTCCTGATTTTCCTGCCTATTTGCACAGCCAGAAACAACACCAGAGCTTCCCATGGGCTTCGGAGGACAGGAAGGGGCTCCTGGGGTACCCCAGCTATGGAAACTGAGCCAGGGCTGACAACAGCAGTGCAGGGGCTGTGCACAAAGGGCAGACCAAGAGGGATGCTCTGGAGCAGTGGTACCACAGCACTGCATGAGGGAAAGGGTTAAGGCACAGCATGGAGCATCATAGGGCACAGAGAGAGCCTGCACGTCACAGATGACATTTAAGAGTATATAAAGATCCCAAGATACGCGGCTCCTTTGTGCTCCCTCTGCCCAGCCCTGGCCTGCAAGGTCCCAAAGGGACCAAAGAGGACACAGTGACTCCACACTGAGCCTTCCCCTCCCTGCTGGTGCCTGCAGGGGTTTGCCATCACCTCCATGCCTGTGGAATAGAGGGTCCCTGCAAGGAAAATCCCATCTGGGACCATTTGGGATGCCCTCAGTGGAGTGGGCTCTTCCTAGCAGAGGGGTCTGCAGCAGCCCTGCTGAAGGCTGCTGGAATGAAAGGGGTATTTTCCCTTAATAGACTACAGAAGTTTCAGTATCTCAACAGCAGGGAGAGCATCCGTGGGAATTCCCATCGGAACAGCATCCTCATCACCCCGGGGTAGGAACCGGGAGCAATCCAACAAAACCAGCAATAAGAAAAGCCACAGCAAACAGGTAAAATGAAGTCACCTTCTCGCTGTTCCACTTTGGCACTGCAGCATCGAGTGTGATCAGGCAGCACCCCCTGGTGCCATCACCATTGCCCAGGGCCGGCTCTGCCGTGGGGTACCCCGGGCTGTGGGGATGCAGCTGGACCAGGCTGGGATGGGGAGAGCAAACCAGCAACCAGAGAAACCACAAGGCAAAACCTCAGGGAGCCATTAAGGGAATTAAACCTGGTTTCTCACACACAGACATGTGCCCAGTGAATGCTTCAGAAGTGATGGGTATGAATGTGGCCTGCCCAATTCCCAGCACACACACTGGTTCAGGACCGTATCCATCCCAACAAGTGGGAAGGATCCAGGGGATTTTGATGGCTTCTGTACTGGGTCCCAGCTCCCACCTTGCTGGTTACAGCACAAGGAGCTGGGGTCCTGCCCTCGCTGTGCTGCTGTGGTGAGCAGCAACTCATGCGACAGCACCAGGTCTTTTATCCAGGGTGTAAAGAGGAAGGGATGCTCACACATCCTCTTGCAGCATCATGAGGCTGCAAAGAGCATGCTGGAACTTGACTATGATTATAGAGCAATAAACTGTTTCTGAGTGTGATGAGCAGGGGTTTTACACACTTCGAGGTGTTTGTTGCAGTGGGAAGAGGCAATCAGACTTCGCTTCCAGTCTGCTCACAGCTTTCCAGCCCCAGCAAGGCAGGGATGTGGGGAGGAAAACTGACTCCATCCTAAGCTCATGCTCCAGACTTTGGTCCATGCTTTAGTCTCCCATAAGGACACCCATCCAGCGCAAGCTTTGGGGGTGACTTGAGTCCTCGTGGACCCTTGGGAATACGGGAATGGGACCGAACCTCCTCGCACACCAGCCAGCAGCTGAATGCAGCTTTAAAGGCAGGCTACACTCAATGCAGCAGCCTGAAGCGAGGAGCTCAGCAGCTTCCTTCCAGCTCTTGCAGTGATTTTGTCCCCCGGGCTCTAAGGCAGCAGCAGGACACCCAATAAACGTGTCTGCAGAGGGGTGATTTATCCGAAGGAGAAGCCATGGAAATTCCCAAGCCCTCTCAAATATCTGCTTCTTGGCTGTGAACAGTCCAGGACTTGCCAACTGGGGAATGTGTTTTTCTGCTCCCTTCCATCTATTCTCTGCTTTTCATTATGGTTTGCTAAATAATACATGACAATGAGTTATTCATCATGCTCCTCCAGCCAGGGGAGCTTCACCCATAAACCCATGGCACCAGCAGCTGTGGGCATTGCTGCAGCCCCAAGGGTCTTTTCCCCTCTGTATTCCCAGCCGGCTCCCAGGCCCTGCTCTGAGCTATCACCCAAGTTAAACACCATCTCTTTCCCTTATCTGCCTCTGTTGCTCTTCTCCTTCATGTCCAACCTGGACAACAGGGAAAGGGGGAATAGAAGGAATAGAAGACACCAACCCAGATAAAGGAAGCAGAGGAGAAAGCTCCGTTTCTCCCATTTCTGCAATTGAGACTTTATCGGTGGGAGAAGCAAAAGTGGCACCAAGAGGTAAAGGAGAGTAAAACTCATTGGAATAAGGCTCTGAGGGTGTAAAAGGACCTTGGCTATTTCTGACCCTCAACTCCTCCTGTATTCAGAGGACACAGGGATCCAATAGTTTTCCAGAGTGGGTGCCTGGGGAATTCCAGCCTGAGTCATGCAGCAGGGAAAAGGAATCAGCATTGCAACCTCCCCAAGCTTTCTCCCTCTGCCTTGCAAAGCAGTGTCCTCAGGACACTGCGAGGGAGCCTTACAACACCCATCCCGAACAGGCAGTGTCTCAGTTTGCAGGTGGGGAAATCAAGGCATGGAAGGGGACAAAGAGCAGGAACGGGAACAGGAACAAAACCCTCTCCCTGTGCTTTAAGCACAGAATCATCTTTCCTCATTAGCAGCTAATCAGTAATAACAGAGGGGAAGAGATTCCAGACAGGGTGGAGAGGGGAGTAATGGAGAGAAATACAGATACCAAACCAGATCTTCATTTAGGTACACCTACATCAGCACAGGCACCAAAATCAGCAATTTGGGGCCTTCTTCCCTCTCTTTTTACCCAAAAATGATTTGCAAGACCCCAAGTGCTTTATTTACTGCAGGCAGAAAACATCTCACCTTCAGACTCCTCTTTCCTTATTCCATCCTCCATTTCCATAAGTGAGGAAACAGACACAATCCATGGCATCCGTCTGACCACAACCACAGTGCCACGCTAGCCCCAAGGCATCCAGAGGGAAGAAGCCTCCATAACCCAAACCAGCCCAGGATGCTCAAGCAGGTAATTTCCTGCAGCATTCCCAGCCTCAGGCACAAGCCCACGCTGGGAAATGAGGAACATGTATTTAAATAAGAGGAGGAAATGGTGTCTTTGTGTCAGGCAAGTGGAAGAAACATGGGACCAAGAGACTGCGGAGCCTTTCCACTTCAGACAGCAGGTGCTCTCCAAGATGTGGTTATGGCAACAAAATAAATGATGGATAATTGCTTTTGTGACAACTTGCCAATTAAATTAGACTCAGCAGAATAACATAATGACAATTTGTTATGCTCTGGTGGGCACTAACACACCAATCATAATTAAATGCTATGACTGAAATAGAATGCTGCTGTACACAGGAATATATAACCCCAATTCCCTCCCAGTGAAACATTATAGGTTCAGACTTGATTTCAATTTCTGGAGGATAATAGCATTAGTGCACATCAGAATGAGCTTGCAATATGCAAACAGGCAGTGGCAGCACAGGGAGACAGAGCCAAGGACAGCTGAGCCAGGCCCAGGGAGAACCCTCCCATGCATCCCTGATGCTCTGGGTTGCAAAGCACCAGGGAACATCCCAAATGTGGGAAGATGTTGGGATGCTGTGGTCCCATCACAGCCTGACCGAGCTGTGGGATGGACACGACACAGTCAGCCCTTCCTTGGGTGGTTGTTATATGTTCATTACAAGAGCCACTACAGCACCCAGCATCGCTTGTGCTCACAGATGGGTCCCCGTGGGGCTCAGCCCTTCCATGTGGTCCAGACACAAACTGGGGAACAAAACTGCTGCTGGCCCTTGTCAACCGATGGGAACTGAACAGGGAGCAGGGCAGGTCCTGGGATTGCTTAAAATGTGTTGGTTAAACAGCCTGAGCCTTTGCTGTCCTCATGGGGATGTTCTGACCCTCCTGCCCTGCCCAGGGCTATTGTCCTGCATCTTGTTCATCCCAGAACTGCTGGGCTGGGGATTACCACTGCATGGGCATCTCTGGCGCTGCAGAAGCAAAACACTACAAGGAGCATCAATCCCTATTCATTGAAAAGCATTAACAGAACCGGGCAGATGGCAGGAATTGATGCTGTCGAGATCCTGCAACCCTCCCATCCCAAAGCAGCAGCCACCTGTGTGCCATCCCCTCTGGAGAGCAGCACCAAGCCCTGCTCCTTCAGCAGAGCCAGCAGCTTATCCAAATAAGAGGGATCCATCCGGGTGATGCAGAGGTGGCTGTGCCCCAGCCCCAGTGCCTCATCCCTGGGTTGCCCAGGCCACCATACCCCAATAGATCTCAGCATGTCTTTCACCAGACACTGCATAAGGCAGCAAGCATAAAACCATAACACAGCCAAGCTAAGATCCTAGCAGATACAGGTTTCTGGAACATTCCAATATGCCTGCATCATTCACTGCCTCTCCAGCCATCCACCATCAGTGCAGGACACATCACTGCACAAGGTGCCATAGCCCAGGGTCAGAAGCATCCCTGAGTGTTGGTCTCCCAGTATTCCATATGGAAAAGGGCAGGAGTTTCCCCTCTCAGCAAAGCCACTTTGCTGGTTTCATTGCTAACACCACTGGGTGAGCCAACCACAAGAGCAGCAGACTTTGCAATCCAGACTTCTCTATCCTATGATAGGACCCAATAGGGAGCACTGTTCTTCATCCCGAGGTTTACAGATGAGGCTCCCAGCTTTAGGAATCGACCTTGGAAAACCTTCAGCCCGGCTTTTGGAGCTGTAGACGAGTCACCACCTGCCTGCAACCGTCTTTGTGATGCCTCAAGGAGTAAGGAACCTTGTAACTGATCCTTTGGCATTTATTGTCCCTTAAAATAGCCTGGCAATCAGGGAGCGGAACTGCACGGGAAGGAGGTCAGGAATTCAGCCCAGGAAGGTCACACAGCCCCTCCAAATGGGGTGTGGGATGAGAGACAGCAGAAGCTTTGTCCTAAGGCATTAACAGGCATTACAATGGGACAGAGCAGGTTTGCCCAGGGAATAAGGCAATTCCTTGGTTGCCCCACAAAGCAAAGTGCTGCTCCCATTCTGGATCCCACAGCGTGGCCAGTGCCAGGTCACCCCCACCAAACCCTGCTCCTGCAGAGCCACTGGCCTTTGCCTGGCAGCAGGAGGGGAAATAAGGGCTGATAAAGAATCCACAACTTCCCCTCCTTACCCTCACTGGGGCAGCTTGGTTACCCTGAAGCCGCAGGGATGGGATTTCAACCTCACCCCAGCTGACACATCCATCAAACCAAAACCCCACCAAACCCTGGCCCTAACTGCTGTGTTCACCTTGCACCAAAACATGAACTCTGCAGGCTCACATCCTGTACCCAGCGGGTTCCCCATTACCCACCAGCCATAAGGAGCCCGCAGCACAGAACACCTCTCCCTGCTTCTCCTCCCAGATCCACCCGGATGGAAGCAGCCCTCACCACAGGCAGCCAGCAACCTGCCCGAGCCCCAACAGCTTCTGATCAATAACTTCATAGAATCCCAGCCTGGTTTGGGTTGGAAGGGACCCTAAAGCTCATCCAGTCCCAACCCCTGCCACGGGCAGGGACCCCTTCCACTGGAGCAGCTGCTCCAAGCCCCTGTGTCCAACCTGGCCTTGAGCACTGCCAGGGATGGGGCAGCCACAGCTTCTCTGGGCACCCTGTGCCAGCGCCTCAGCACCCTCACAGGACAGAGCTTGTGCCTGAGATCTGCTGCACAAATCCAGGTTTCTTTCTGGTTTCCCAGTCCCAGCTTGTGTTGATGGGCTCCCTGGGTCTGGGCTGGCAGAGAGGCAAGTGCAACAAAGCAAAAGGAAGAGACAATCAAGCTCAGCCAAGCTGCAAGGCTGAAGCAAATCACAGCAGATGATAAGGTAAAAAGCTCTTTAAGTAATGCTGGCAATTGTTTAGAGAAGGAAGAACAAACAGGAGGCCACCAAGCTGTGACTAAAGCAAAGCAGAAAGCTCCTGGGTTACCACACCGGGCTCTGCAGCACTTCTCCATTTAAAGCACTTCCCTTTGCAGTCTTTGGCAAGCAAAGAGCATCACCAACAGTTGAAAACACAAAACAGGGTGCTCAAAACTGAACTTTTACCTTTAAAAATCCAGAGAAGACGAAGACTTGGAGCTGCAGCCCAGGAGACCCGGAGCTGTTGGTCCTTTCCCTTGGGCTGGTGGCAGTTGTTTGCCCGAGCAAGAGAACAGGGTCCAGGTGATGGCAATCACATCACAGCTGCAAGTGATTTACTGAGGAGGGTCTTGGTCTGCTCCTGAGGGGGGAACCCCACCTGCAGGTGAGCAAAGGGCTCTTTGTGGCTCACCCACAGCACACGGCTCCTCCCGGGGCCATCTCAGACCAGATCCCATTTTAAATGCTTGTTTGTTACCTGTTTACATTCAAATTCGAGCATCCCAATGGGCTGGGTCAGCCTGGAAAAAGAGAAGGCTCCTTAAGGGGAGACCTTAGAGCAGCTCCAGTGCCTAAAGGGGCTGCAGGAAACCTGGAGAGGGGCTTGGGACAAGGGGAAATGGCTTTAACCTGCCAGAGGGGAGATTGAGATGAGCTCTTAGGCACAAGCCCTTCCCTGTGAGCTCCACATGGAAGAACCTCCTTGGGCAGGCAGAGGGAATGGATCCTCCAGAGCTGGCAGCCCCATGGTGCTGGGAGAGGGAAAGGACCTGCTGCTCTTTGGCATGAAATCCTGCTCCCTGCTCAAGTTACAGACCTAGGAATAAAGTCTGACCTTCCAAGGATAACCAACGAATTCTGCTGTAGTTACATTGCTACTGGGAAGCAAAGGAAGCCACACAGAATCAAACCACCAGCATTTTTAAACCCTCTTATATATATTTATTAATATAGAATAACACAGAAACCCTTTTTGTATCATATTTTGTATAATCCTTTTTGGGTAACAGTTTTCTTGCCTCCCACGGCAGCAGTCACCAAATTGTGTTGCAGAGAAGCAACCAAATTGCGTCTGGAAGAAAGGCACGAAACCAAAAGGCAAAAGCCCCATTTCCATCATAGGGGCGAGGCAGACAAAGGGGTGGAGAAGAGATCTGGCATCACTTTACCTGTTGGGTTTTGGTGGTGACGGCAGTTTGGACTTTTAAAATGGGAAATACACAAAGGAGAGAAAGCCACAAGCAGTAAATGGGCTTCACATAACCCAAAAGTCCTTAATAAAAAGCAAGGCCCTGGATCTCCCAGGCATGGGAAGATCTTCCAATCAGCTCTGAATCCCTGTAGGATTGTTTCCTTACATTGTTCTATACCAAGGTTTCTGTGATTGTCGTGCAGCAGCACTCAACTTCCTCCACAGCAAGCATCTGTAACACTTTGGAGGTGACCAACTTCATTAAGTCACTATAAATGTGCAAAGGTCCAAATTACCTGGTATTGTTGCACTTTATCCTATGCTGAATTTAAGCAGGTGATGGACAAGGAAGATCTTATCACAACATTTATATTAACAACAACTCTCCTCCATAAAGAGCTACAAAAAGGACATTTGAGGCAGCTGCTAGAGAGCATCAGGCCAATGGTACCTGCCACTTCCAACAGCAGGATTGACACTAGGCCTGGCCCATCAAGTGCAAGAAGTTAAGAAACATCTTTCCTACTGCAAATAAGACACCCGAAGAGGCAGAACTTCCAATTGTTTAATTTTACATGTTTAGACTCATGTTTTCCAGCTCACAATTGGAAAGAACAGTCTTTAACCCCCCCAAAATAATTATTATCTCCAGATTTTACAAATGGGGAGATGGAAAAACATACAGGGTGTGCCACATACACAGTCAGGGAAGGCACCAGAGCTCCACAACTGAGGCATATTCCACTCATCCCATAGAAGCTGGGTTGTGGAGGCAGAATGCTGGCTCCAGGGCACATCCTGCAGCTGAGCAGCACAGGACAAGAGCACAGCCCTTAGGGCAAGGGGTTCTCCTTCTGCTTTTCTGCTGGCTCTGGTGTCTGCCCCTCCTGATCCTTCTTCTCCTGCATCTCTTCCAACACAGTTTTGAGATGCAGGCGTAAGCCTGAATCCTTGGTTTCAGCATCCTGATGATCCTGGTGTGCTACCTACAGGTGAAGAGAGAAACAGTCACACAATGGTTCTGTCGAAGTGTGGCTGCAGAGAGCAATGAATGGTAACACCCCAGCCCCAAAAAAGCTGATAAAAAGAGTTCCAATTCAAGCTTAAATTGTTGTGAAGGGAGAGAGCAGTGTCACGGTGTCACAGGGCAAGAAATATTAAGTGAGACTGCTGATCTCAAGCTAAAAAGATGACCTAGAGTGATTCCCTTTCCACCTGCTCTGCAGCCAATGCACTCTAACCAGACCCAATTTCTGTCCTTGCAGCCTCTCTTATTGAGGAAACCAGTACAGAGACTTGGCCCAGAGATCACTGGCGATGAGGAGGATGGAGAGTGTATTACAAAGGAGAATAATAAATGAAGTTTGAATGTTAACAGCTCAATTTTGAACAATTTTAAGCTCCTTTTCAGGGTACTCAACTCCCAGGACAGCATTCTCCAAAGAAATGGCAATCAATTGTAACAAGGCAAGTTCCTACCCCTCACAGAGCAGCCATGCTCTGCTCTGCTTCCTGGGCTGTTCTAGAAGCTTCTTCAGGTTGTTTTTACCCTGTGATATGTTGAGGGTTACCTGACATCTGCCTGAAGGAAGGAGGAACAAGACTCCATGTGCCCAGGAGCCGGTTCCTCTCTTGTACACCCAAGAAAACAGAAAGCAGTAGCAGAACACCGTGGAGAGCTCTTTTGGACAGCTATTTTCTTCTCCTTCAATACCTTTAAAGAAAATAAACCCCAAAATCCCCCCCAAAAACCAAACCACAACCACCCAAACTGCAAGATTTAGGCAAGAAATTCCACTCTGGGATCCAGACTGAAGAACAAGACCATCCCAACCATGAGGCCTGTGTGGCTGCAAGTTCCACTCACACCAACTCAACATTAAGGGCCTGGAAATGAAGTTTCCTAATCCACTGGCCAAATAATACGTGATAGAACCACAGGATGAATAATCATAAACATAATGAATATTTCAGCCTTACTTTCTCCGTCCCTCTTCTCTGCAGCAGTATCCCACTGGCTAAAAGGGCTTTTCCCGTTTCTTCAAACAACTTTTCCTCTTCAATTTTCCCTTCTTCCTTCAGTTCATTGTATTTCTCAACAAACCTACACGGCAGGGTTGTAGTTTTTACTCTCAACACCATTGTGCTTCAGTCACTTGGGGGGGGAACGGGAGATGCTTCAGGAGTACTTCCAGTTCATTCATACATAAGCGTTACCTCTGGCACGTAGATTTGTAGTGTGATTGTGACAGGTCAAAAGGTCTTGGGCCACTGCCATAAACTCTGTAAAATCTCCTATTTGAGGAAAAAGACCAGTTTAGTTTTGCAAACCATTTACAAGTGATACTTTGGAGTGAAGAACATTGCTAATTCTGCAAGGCTGTAAGGAGGAGTACTCACGTAACTACTTCTCCTTTTCCCATAGCTATTATATTATGCAGAGATGCTTCTCCCACCATTCTGAGTTGCTTTAACAACCCTACAATGGTTTGGGTTGGCTCCAATGGCTCCAACCCCTGCCACGGGCAGGGACACCTGGGAGCAGGGTGCTCCAAGCCCCTGTGCGCATCCTGGCCTTGAGCACTGCCAGGGATGGGGCAGCCCCAGCGGCTCCGGGCACCCTGTGCCTCCGGTGCCTCCACCAGCGACTACAAACCCAGGGCATGAGGGCACGAAGCCGTTTCTCTGCCATATAAGCCGGAAGCGAACATCTCCCACCGGCGATGGGGGAGGGCTCCGGCCCCGCTCGGCGGCCACGTCGGCTCACTCACGCTCGCACTTCATCCTCGGGGTAGAAGACGCTCCGGATGACATCCTGCACCCGGCCGTAGCGCGGCCGCGGCACCCGGTACAGCGGCTCCCTCCGCGGGGGGAAGGCGGCGTACACATCGAACCACAGCGGCTTCTTCACCACACCGATGCGGAGCAGGTTCCGCGTCCTGCGGGACACAGGGGCTCACTGACCGCTCATAGACCGCTCACAGACCTCCCTCACACCCCCGCCCCCCCCCCCCCCAGCCCCGCTCCGGCCCGCACCGGCTGAACACGCTCCCGATCTTGTGCAGCCGGTTCCCCGCCATATTGGCCAGGCCTCCCTTAGCAACGCGGCCGCCCTAGCAACAGCCCGGCCTCACACCCGGAAGTGGAAACGCGCCACGCGCCGCCGCCAGGGCGCGCAGCCAATGGCCGAAGGGCGGCGGTGGAAGGCGGCGCTCAGGCAGCGGCAGCCGATGGCCGAGCGCGGCTCAGCCGGATTGTGCCCCCTCCCCTCTATTTAAAGGGCCAGCGCCCTGCGCTAACGCGAGCACGTGGATCCTGGGGGCTGAGGGATATGGGAATGGGAACCTCTTCCATAGGACAGGGTCTCTGGAGGAGCCATTGGGGCTGTGCCAGGCGCTGCAGTGACCCAGGGCCAGGACACGGTGCTGAGGGGAGGAGGAGCCGGTGGCACCCTCGCTGGCCGGGGACACGTCGGATGCTGCTGCCTCAGGGAAGGGGTTTCTCTCCATAGGCAGGAACGGTGCTCCCGAAATCTGGAGCTCATCCTCTCCACTTTACATCTGCTGTCCCACAAGCACCACTGTGCCCCCAGTGCAGCTTGGGTACCAGTGGTGACATTCAGCTACAAACCATCACCAGCAGCAGGACCGTCGAACCATGGCATGGTTTTGGGTTGGAAAGGATCTTAACATCAACCAGCCCCCTCCCCTGGCCACCTTTTGGTGCTGGCTATCATCCCTATGGGATTTGCCACCATGGTTTGTACAAGCCCTATCTGAGGAGCTCATGGCCTGATCCTGCGCTGACCATGGCGCAGGAGGTGCCCAGCACAGAGCCCATCCTGTGTTCTCCACCTTGGTTGTTAACCCAGCAGCCCCATCCCTGCTCCCGGTGAGCCGCGTTCCCCCATCCCGACGGGAGGATGCGCGGCAGCGAGCGGTGCCTGGTCACTAGGTGCAGCCCTTTCCTTAGGAATGAGCTAAGCAGGGAGAACAGCGCATCCCTGCTCCCATCTCCCGGCCTCGGGAAGGGAAGGAAGGGGGCAGTGCATTCCCACCGCAGCTCCTCTGTGCCAGCGCCAACACCTCCAGCGTTCACCCTCATCCCACCTCGGGGCTTCTTAATACACGGGTTCCAAATAGCCTTTCCCCATAGAGCATCATTCAAAAGGCACTGCTGGGACCGCTCCAGGCCTCATCCGAGCTGCTTAAAGGCCTCGGTCCTTCCAGCTCTTTGGAAAAGCCCTGGCAGGAGCATCCAGGGCTCCTCCAGCATCCAGATGCTTTTGGCATTTAAGGCAGGAACTCCTTGACTTTTCCCTTCCTCCGCAGGGAATCTTTCCAAGCCACACGTGAGGATGGGGAGCTCTGGGCTGCTCCTGGACTGCTTGTGCAGGGAAAGAGGCTCCAGCCTCAGCCCTGCGAGTGAGGGGGATGCTCCACAAGCACCACAGCCCTGTCAGTGCCAGCCACGGGCTGCACATGGCAGGGGGAGACGGAGGAGTGGAGCAGTCCCCATGGCTCTTGCTCCTCTGGGAAGATGCTGCCTTGCTAAGGATGCCCAGGTGGGTGTTTGTCAATGACAGCACAGCCCGGACAGGCTGAAAGTCCCCAAAATGAAGGGTTTGAGATGGAGGGGCTGGATGCTGGCTGGGGACACACAGGGCAGCTCCTATAAGTGGGGTTTGAGGGGTACCTGCCCTTCCCTCACACCCAGCACAGACCCCTCATCCCTGCATCCTTGTGCTGCTTTTGAGCTTCCAAGGAGCTTCCCACCGGTTTTCCCCCTCCAGCCTGTTGCAGGGAATGTGAAAGGGAGGAGAAGCCCATCCCAGCACAGAGCAGGCAGTTCCCCATGGGAGTGATGCTGGGATGAGCCCCTGCAGGAGCAATCCCATCCTACTGCAGAACTAATTCATTATAACAACGTGTTTCATCCCATCAGGAAACACTGAAGGAGCTGGGTTGCCCCTTGGCTTGTGCAAGAGCTGATGACCCAGCTTACAGCAAACTCACACTGCCCCGAGGGGCTCCATACATTCGGAATGGAACCACAGTGGTTTTCCCTTTCCGCTCTTCCCACACGCATTGCTGGCCATGGGCAAGCTGGGAGCTTCCATAGGGACTTGCGGGTGTCAGGATGGATTCCTCCTTCCAGCCTCTGATCCCAGCAAAGCCTGTAGCATCAGATCCCGGCTGAAACTCCAGCATGGGGACAGTGGAGGTGGTACAGGAAGGAAAGGGATGCCCAGAGCATCCTCAGTTGTGCGAGGGCTTTACCTGAATCCTGGGCTCTCCATGAACTACCGGTGCTCTTCTTGCCCTCTCCACCTGCTCCTGAATCATGTGGAAACTGGAATTGCTCCTGGATGGAGACAGCAGCTCACCAGTGATGGGTATCCCACAGCACCCGCTTCCATAAGATAATCACTGGATATGAATTCAGCACTGTCAGGAGCAGGAGGACACGAGCCAGGGCACCTGCAGCCATGAGGGGCAGAGCTAGAGCTGGGCTAGAGCTGGCATCTCCCTCCCCATCCCAACTTCTTTGTTTCCCCCCTGGAAAGAAACGGGAGCAGAAAAGCACAACGCCCCCGAGTGTTCAGAGTACAACGGGGCTTTATTTGTATGAATTACTATGAAACATCTGTAAGAAAAGAATCACGTATGGAAATAAACCCTGAAGTAGCAACACTCACAAACATCACCCAGTTCTCTGCTTTGTTTAACCCATTTTGCACAGAAGTGACACAAACATCACCGAGGATTGACCATCTTTATGTCACAAACACATTTTGGCTTCCGAGCCGGTTTCAGTGGCTTTTCTACTTGTTAGAGCTCATGATTTCCTGTGTAAGGGACACAAACCCAACCCCTCTTCACCCTCCATTCCAATGATGCTTTGTGCCTCCCCGATGCTCTGCAATGGCTACAAATGGAGTGGCATCATTCAGAGAGGCTTCACCTTGGGGACCAAAGGGGGGTGAGTTGTTAGAGGGGGTTAGCAAAGACATCCCCGAGCCCCTGTGAGGCACACAGGTTGGTGCTGGCACAGGACCCTTTGTGGTCAGACCCACTCAATGCAAGGCTGGGTTGGATGAGGCTTGGAGCAACCTGCTCTAGTGGAAGGCATCACTGCCCAGGGCAGGGAATTAGGATGAGCTTTAAGGTCCCTTCCAACCCAAACCTATGGATCTATGGACACAAAACCTTTGCTGGCAGGGTAGATGGAATTCAGCCACGGGTTCGTACCCACCACATGCATGGCATCCATCCCATCCCTGTGCTCCAGCTCCCTCTCCCTTCCTCTCCCTGTTCTCTCCCTAGGCTCCAGGTCCTGGGCACCATCGCAGGGAGTAGAGGATGGACACTGGGGATGTGCTCAGCCCCAGGCAGGAGCAGAGGCAGCCTCATGGCTCCTCTCCACCACCAAACACCAGTGGGGTTCCAAAGCTGCATCCACTGACCCAGGACCCAGGAGAGGATTCCCCACCAGGCCCTTGCTGTGGTTACAGCCAGGGGTCAGGCCCAGCACCACTGACCTGTGACGTGATGTGCAACGTGGCTCTGCCCAGCACCAGAGCTCACCACGGTCCTCCGCAGCCACAGCACCTATCCTGCACCGAGGATGGGGAGCACAGCAAACACCATGGGCTCGGCAGCGCTGGAATCACCCAGGGATGCTGGAATCATTGGGATACAGGCGCTTTCCTGCCCGCACAACAACCTCCTCGTCTGGGAGAAGTGGAATTCCCTTCCCAGCAGAGCCTGGGCTCCTGCCCCAGCGCCTGTTGGAGCTTCCTGCCTTCATGGAAACTGTGCTGGGAGTTAAGCCCTCGGTAGCTGAGAGGAGCTGGAACACGGACAAACGGAGCCGGTTCCAAGCTTGATTTTCTTCCAAATATGCAGAAAAGCTGCTTTGGAAGGGGAGGGAGCAACAGCAGCCTCCTATAGACCCCAGAGCCCGCGGAGGGGAGGGCAGGAGCCCCTCCTCTCTATCCATCAGTGTCAGGCTGGGAATAAAGTCCCACACAGGGGCTCAAAAACCTTCTGTTCCCAGCTTCACACTTTCCCCTTGCAGACAGAGCCAGGCAGGGACATGCCCCTCCAGACACCCATCTCTTGCCATGCACGGTGCAGCTCCAGCACTGGAGCCTGCACATGCCAAGGCAAGGCCAGTGTGGCTTGGGATGGCTCTAATCTGCTGGCCAAGCAGCCGTGACTCGAGGGATGCTCCTCAATGCTTCCTTCCAAAGGAAAGGAGCAGGCACTGACACTGGGATGGGCTCAGTGGGTGCGACTTGGGCTGCTTTGCTTTTAGGGAACCCGAAGCTGCAAGCATCCTGCAGTGCTCCAGCCCAGCGCATCCTGCCCTCACCCTTCACACCCTGGGCTTGGGTCCAGGGAGCAGGGAGAGGGTGAAGCACCCGCATCCCCACTGATCCCAGTGCATCGGCTGCACCACTCACAGGGAATGGAATCTTGGCACCCACTTCAAAGGCGTGTGGGCTGGGGGGGGGGGTTAAAAGGAGCCTGTTGGGAGCCAGCGCCTGCAATGTGGACTTTTGTTACCAAACCCCATGGAGAGGCAGGGAAAACAGTTTCATGTGTGTTGGAGGGTTGGGTGCCTGCGTCTGCCACCTTCGCAGCTCCCGTCTCACAACAGTTGTGTTGCTTTGCAGGAGCCAGGAAGCGAAACAGGCGCGTCTAGAGCCACCTCCTGCCTTTAGCAGTCAACAGCTTCTGCCGATAAAGGAGAAGAAAATGTGCCGGCGGGCGCGATTCCTGCCTTGAGGCTCATGACTTACACAGGGAAGGAATCTGTTGACATCATTATTTTTAGCCTGACAGCATCCCTGAAAGCTGCAATGATTCAGGCACCGCCTGCCAGCCCCACGGTGCAATCAGCCTGGGATGGGCGCAGGGAAGGATGCTCCTGCCACTGGGCCAGCCCCAAACCCGGCGGCGCTCACAAGCCCTTGTGCAACCCCTCTGTGCCCAAACACCACCGGCCTCAGCTTGGGATCTGCATCTTACCTATGGCAGGGGCATCCCCGGGGCCATGGGGACCCTGCTGGCAGCCAGGATCACCACCAGCAGGATGCTCCCGATGGGATGTGTCCAGCTTCGGCAGCGAGGGTGACACCGGTGCCAAGTCCAGCCCTTGGTGCTGCCCCACCGGCACAAAGCGTCTGTAACTTCAAGGCAGTTTTAGCAATGCCGAAGGCAAAGGTTTAATTCCAAGTAAAACACCTAGGAAAAGAAGGCCTTTCCTTTTAGAAGCAATTTACATATCATCTGACTATCGCCTGATCCGCATCTCCGCTCATTACTCCTAGCAAGAATAGACAACGGCTGCAGGTTCTCCCTCTCACATGTTCTGTGTTGGTCTCTTCCTGGGTGCGCAGAGTAAAGTCACACCAGATCGCTACAGAGATATGGTCAGGAGTGCTCCGGCCAAGCAGATCCCACATGGAACACATCCTCCTTAGTACAACTGATCCCATTCCTCCTGCGCCGCCGCTCGCGCTGCTCCTCCCAAGCCGGAGCTCCACTGGCTCCTCACAGCAGCTCCCGACCTGCCTTGATCCTCATTTTGATTCCTTTTTGGCTGATTTGCTACATAGAAGTCGTTTCCAAACCCCGGGTAAGAAAACTGAGCCTCAGCGCTTTGTACTTCCGAGGAGAACAGCAGCAGAGGGGGAGCAGCCAAAACTCTGCGGGATTTGGTGGGTGTCTTTTGTTCCTTTTCCAGCCATCTTCTCCTGAAGCTTTGGGCACGTTCTGTGCCAGCACTAAACCCCAGCGCTGGGACCTGCAGGGGAGGAGAAGGGGAGGCATGGGGAGATGCTCAGCCTTAGCTGCATGGGGCTGTCACCAGCTGCTTCTCCCCATGTGGACACGCTCTGGTCCCAACCCAGAGCAGCCAGGACAGATGGATGGATGGGACCGTTCACATCCTCATCCCCAGGTGCCTCTCACCATTTACTGCCCTTCCTTCAGCATCTCCTCCTCCTCCCGGAGCGGCTGCCTCCGCACTTGGAAGTCTTCATCTGAAAGGAAGAATCAGGATGGGGCTGTGGGCAGCCACAGCTGCTTCCATGCCAGGACACCGCTCACGGCACTATGGTCCCAGCTCCAGCAATGAGGGACCTGGACTTCCTCACCCAGACAATTCCCAGTGACTGGGACACTGGGGCTGTCAGCACGTGCCTGGGAACACTAGGAGGAGGTTTCAGCCCACAGGGGCAGATTTGCCAGGACTATAACTTGACCCCAAGGCTACACATCCCACAGGAGAGCCACATGGGAGCAGGGATGAACCCAGAGCAGTGGTGGCCATGCTCCTGATGGGAACCTCCAGCAGAGCCATGGCATGGGGCACAGCCCACACAGCTCCACGTGCCACATCTGCCATTTCTTACCACATGAATGTCCCTCGACATCATCGAGAAGATTTGCTGTGGAAGCTGCTGTCCCCATCCTGTGCTCTCTGCTAAGGAAAACCAGGACATGGCCGGGGTACCACCCCTGCCCTTCCCAGCCCATGGCCCAGCCATGGGAGCCAGCCAGAGGCTCCGGCCAGACCACAGCCATAGGGAGTCCCCATGAACACCCGAGTGTGGGCACTCCCACAGCCCCCCCAGCTCCCATTGCCTTGCAGGATACACTTGGTGCTTCAACAAGTGTTTTCTCTTCGATTTCCTCATCTTTGTCTTCTCGGAGAAGGCTCTGGCGAGCTCAAAGAGCTTCTTGCGCGTGGCTGGGGGGAAGCAGACACGAGAGGGTCTCACCCAAACCCCTGCCCAAAGCTGCCACGGGTGATGGGCAGGAGGTGGCAGTGAGAGCAGCCTGCATCCCTGCACCCTATGGTGATGCTCTGGGTTTTCCCAGGTACTGCCATGCTCAGAGCCAGGTCCTGTCCCCAACAGGGGACACACTGGTCCCTGGTTGGGGGGGGGGCTGATGTTTTTACCCTTTCAGTGGGGTTTTCATGACCTTCCCCACCGACAACTGACCCACATATCCCAGTGTCTCAGTGGGCCCACACAAACTGCCCCAAGACCTCGGTCTGTTTTGTGATGGGAGAAGGGGGCTGTGACTTGCTAAGAGGAAAGGATCAGAAAAGGAAGAGTTAAGCAACCCCTTGGCTTGCTCTGATAGGATTCACACAAACCCCTCCCAGCAATTCCTCCTGCATCCTCAACTGCCATGACCCACACCAGGGGCACATGGAAAGGGGAGAACTGGGGCATCAAGACCCAGGCCTCCATCTCCCATCTGTGCCCGCACCCAGCCTTGCTGTGCAGCACCAGAGCTCCCTGCCACTGCTGAGGGCCAGGAGGGGAGCACCACACGATGGGGATGCACCAGCCCAGGGCTGTAAAATGCATTCCCCTATGAGGGATGCACAGAGCAGAGAGCTCGGGTGATCACCCCTCAATGCTGCCGGCTCTTCTCCTGCTGCCCCATTCCCACCTCCCCTCCATCCCTGGCAGGATCCCGGTGCCAGCCCCCAAACCCCACTCACATTTTCCCATGTGTTTCAGCTTGTCTCTGAATAAGGCATCGTCAGACACGGCACCGCCGGCCTCGCTGGGCACAGAGGGGGCTGCATCACCTGGAAGGCAACCATCTGGTCACTGCAGTGTGTGTGCAGGCAGGGGGATCCACAGGGATCGCTGCCGTGACCCAATTCCAGCCCTGCCACAAGCGGAGCCGAGCGAGAGCAGGCAGGATAAGGGCATAGGCACACCAGGGATGGTGCTGGAAGGGGACCCTTGGTGGATGTAACCTAAGACCACGGGTCCGGGTGCACCTGAGCACCATGGGTCTGGCTGGAGCATTGTCACACCAACAGGGCCATTGATGGACACCAGCTCTAGGGGTGACTCTGGACAGCTGCTCCACTCACTGAGGTTAATCAGGATTACCCAGGAACACTCATTACACCTCCCAGGCACAATCCCCCCCTCTGGCTATGACCAGACAGGGCTTTGACACCCTTGGGAACTGGATCCCAGCTCCCACCACAGGAATGGAGAGAAGCAGGATGCAGGACTGGGCAGAAGCAGGATGCAGGAGCACCTGCACATAGAGAGGACAGCATCAGCCATCACCCACCAGCCCCTCTCCCATGCAGAGGGATGACAGAAGGGAGGGATCAGCCAATTTCCCTCCCCACAGCCACTTTGGAGGGCAGAGGGCTGGGAACAGAGGAGCTGTGGAGCATCCCGCTGCCGAGGGGTGATGCTCAAATCCAACTTGGAGGGTACCTGGTAACACGGAGGAGCAGCCGGAGTCGCTGCTGACGGCAGCACTGGATGACTTGGACTTTTTTGACTCATATTTCAAGCGATCTGAAAAACAGAAAGCCCATGACCAGCTGGGTCAGAGCCCGGAGGCAGTGCACACAGCGCGGATCCCCTCTCCTCCATGGCTGCAGAGGGCCAGGCTGGCAGCAGTGCCAGGGAGGGGAAGGGCAGCTCTGCCCAGCAGCAGATGGGGAGGGCACAGCAACCAGGCTGGGCTTGGAGGGCATTTCTGAAGCTCCTTGCTATGGATCTTTACACACAGGGATAAAACAAAGGGGAACGGCTTCAAGCTGACAGAGACTGAGCTGAGCTCTGAGGCAGAAGCTGTTCCCTGTGAGGGTGCTGAGGCGCTGGCACAAGGTGCCCAGAGAAGCTGTGGCTGCCCCATCCCTGGCAGTGCTCAAGGCCAGGTTGGACACAGGGGCTTGGAGCAGCTGCTCCAGTGGAAGGGGTCCCTGCCCATGGCAGGGGTTGGAGCTGGAGGAGCTTTAAGGTCCCTTCCAGCACAAAGGATTTCAGGATTCAATGGTTTTGCTGGGCTTTGCCAGAGAAGTGGGCATGGGGAGCAGAGCCTCACAGCAGGCAGCTGAGCACCACGAGCAGCCCACCAAGCCCCATCCTGCGCTGGCTCTGCTTTGGCAGGAGCCACACTGCCACATCACTGCCCTTCCCACCTCTCTCCAAGGCGAGGAGGAAATCCCGGTTCCTCTGGAGCTCCTTCATGAACTCCTCGTTCTGCAGGAAGAGCGCGATCCGCTCGTCCTCCAGGTACTGCTTCCAGCGCCGCTCCTGCTCCAGAGAGCCCTGGGCCCGAGGGCTGAGCCCCCGGGGCAGGGGCTGCCGGTGGCCAGGGGAGCCCTGCAGAGCAAACATGACACAGGTTGGTCAATGGTCTTGGTGCCTGCACAGCCCCGGGCTCAGCTTGGCCGTTTGCACCCTCCTATACCCAGCATCTCAGGGCATCGTCCTCCCTGGCTGGGCTGCGCTCGGGATGGTGCTGCTGCAAAGGGGACAAAGAAGGAGAGAGCCAGACATCCCACATGGGAACAGGGATCTCTCGCTCCGAGACCAGCATGGAACTGGTGCCTCCATTGCAGAGCACAGACCTGCAAAGATTTAGGACTTAAAACCATGGGGTTAAGCCAAGACCAAAGCTGGGGTGGAGGTGAGCGAGAAGGGTCCCAGCCACTACCTCTGCTTCTATTCCCCCCTGTCTAACAAGCAGAGAGTGCAATTTCCCCCTGACAAGCATCCCTGTGGGAAGCACCTCGTGCTCTCCGCCAGCTCCCAGGGCAGTCACACCTCGGGAGCAGCAGAGCTGCCTGCTCCTCACCTACACTATTGATCTGATTTGTAGCTGCTCTCAGAGAGCCATAAAAAGCAAAAGCACACAATTACTGGGGAAAGAAAAGGGCAGCTGCTGCTCTCCTCCCCCTGAGCCCAAGGAACCAGCACGTTCCTATTCCCAGAAAGGTAATATAGCCCGTGAAGCTCAACTTGCAGGGCAATCATTTATGGAAACGTGGCAGGCTGCCTTTGGAGCCAAAAAGGGAGGGAGGAGCTGATGTATGGGGTAGGCAGGAGGCCGGCAGCCCCCCAAGTCCCTTGCTGTGGCAGGAGGGTCTTGACCCCACTTGCAAAGGGGCCAAAGAACACCCTCGGGATGTGATGTGCCTGGAGCGGAGCTGGGTGCTGCCCGCTGTGGGCAGAAAGGCACCCACAGTCCCAAGCCTTGTGGCTCTGAAACCACCACAAAGCACATGGGGATTCTGGCTTCCCAAGGGCAAATCCTCTGCTCACTTCAGTCTCGCCTTGAACAAGAAGATGCACTCCAAGACTTCCAGTTTAATCCATAGCCGGTACCCAGATGGCTCAGAGCGCTGGCACTGCAGCTCAGCGTGGCTGAGGACCGGGTTTGGTGCTCCATGCACACCATGGCTGGAAGGGCAGCAAGGCTCACCTGGGTGCCAGCAGTCTGCTGGGGCAGGATGCGCAGGAAATCCTCAGGGAGGTTGCCCAGCAGCGGTGGGTTCCAGTTCCTGTAGTGCCCGGACACTGGGGTGCTGCCAGGCCCTGGCACATCCGTCCTGTGGGACCAGCACAGACAGTGCCTTTGGCAAGGAAAACCCTTAGCACAGGGCACAGGACACACCGAGCTCCCTGCCTGGCTCCACCGGCGGTCCTGGGAACCAACAGCTCCCATCCCAAACCAGCAGCATCAGCTCTGGAGAGCAGAAGGCTTTCCTAGCGAGTCTGGAATCTTTGGGAGCTGCTCTTCCAGCCTCACCCCATCACTTCCCAGGCTAGATTCCCTTCTCCTGCCCAGAAACCATCCCTGTGGAGCCCCAGCACCGCACCAAGGTCTCTGGTGCCAAGAGCCCAAGGTGCAGGGACCCCGGCTGCCGGCACCTGGTGTTTCTGAGCGGAGCCAAGCGCTCCCCACCCCAGGAGCTGATTTTTGCCATTCCAAAGGCTGCTGGAGCAGCTTCCAGGCCCCACAGCTGCTCCCTTCTTAGGGCCTCGTGGGGATCCTTTACCCAGCTGTGAGCTTCATTCATGTCCCTCGGCTTTGTCTCGCCCGACCCTAACAGACAGCTGCCACAGCCCCCTTGCTGGGGGGCTAACACACAGCAAGGCCCCCCAGGCACCAACACAGGGTGCAGGAGGCATGGGGCTGGGGGCTCACCTGGGTGGTGGGGTGGGAGGTGCACGGGGGTAGCGGCTGCCCAGGGCCTGGCTCTCGTAGGCAGGAGGGGAGTAGACAGGAGGGGGCTCCTCGTCCGAGCTGTCCGGCTCCAGGGTCCGCTCCAGGATCTGCAGGGAGAGGATGGGGTGAGGATGAGCAGGAGAAATGCTCCCTATTGGGCTGGACTCAAAGCATGGCAGCAAAGCCTCTGCAGAGAGGAGGGGGCAACCTCCTGACACTGGTCCCCCTGCATCAGGGGGCTTTTGGTGGCATTTGGATGTGCTGCTCTCAAGGGACGAGGCATCACATTTTGGTTGCTGGAACTGGATGATCTTAAGGTCCTTTCCAACCCTAACCATTCCATGATTCTATTGGGCCTGTTCCTGGGTTCACAACAACTGACTGCAACCTGAGTGCAGCAGAAGGGTCTCTGCTGGGTTTTGGTGTGGGAGGCAGGGAGGGAGGACAGCAGTTTGGCTTTGAGCCTCAAGCACCATCCAAGACAAAACCACCCAGGCTGCACATTCCAGACCAGCTGAACTGGGCACTCAAATCTCTGCCTGCCTGTACCAGCTGAGCAGCACCACATCCAGGCAGCAACGAGGCAGGATGAGACTGAGCTGCCTGCTCATGATGGAGCCAGGACCCCCACCCATAGCCGTGTGTTGGGGACCCCTGTTATGCGTCACCTCGGGGGGGATGCTGTCCTCCGAGTCCGAGCTGTCATCGCACCCGCTGCTGTCCAGGTTCATCTGCAGGAGCTGGTCGATGGTGGCATCCACGGCGCCGTTGTTGGCTCTCAGGACACACTCGATGATGTCGTAGTCCATGGTGGGGAACATGGTCTTGAAGTCCTCCATGGCCTGGTTGAACTCCAGGCGCCGGACCTGCCTGGCGGGGCGGCTGTTGTTGAGCTCCTGCGCAGAGGAGCCGGCGCCGCGGGCGCTGCCGTTGCTGCTGCTGCGGCGGAACAGGCTGGTCATGGTGGGGCGCGGGGCACGGGCACCGGGGCAATGGCTACCACGGGTCACGGGGCACGGCCCCGGCAGCTGGTGGGGACCATGGCGGGGGCAGCAGGGTCCCGAGGCTGGCGGCTCCCGGCGCGCTGCAGCATCCTCCCACCTGCGGGGGATAGAGAGGGTCACCCATGGGATGCAGCACACACGGGATCCCCCGTGTCCATAGGGGATGTCTGGTTCAGTTCCATTGCCCAGAGGAGCTGTGGCTGCCCCATCCCTGGCAGTGCTCAAGGCCAGGTTGGACACAGGGGCTTGGAGCAGCTGCTCCAGTGGAAGGGGTCCCTGCCCGTGGCAGGGGTTGGAGCTGGAGAAGCTTTAAGGTCCCTTCAACCCAAACCATTCTGGGATTCTATGACCCATCCAACCACATCCTCATGGGACCATCCCATCCATGCAGCAGGACCAGCACACCGGCATTGGATGTTGTACAAACACTGTGCACGGTGCTGTGCAAACGAATTGCAAGATATGAAAAATGGTATTATCTGCCCCTGCCATGGTATTACTGCTCCAGGTACTACATTTCCAGGTGCTGACATGTATTTATAAAGGCACTAAAATCTCTCTTTAAAACACAAGGAGTGAGCTCAAGAGGGTTTCCGAGCAGGGGCTAAACCACTCTGCAGGAAACGGACCCTTGGGAAGAGCCATCAAATCCAAGATTAACATTCACTTTAAAACCATAAACAGATTATACAGCTACTGCTTCTCATTTGGAAATGCAGGGCCAAACTCAGCCCTGGATTAACTCCACTGTTGAAAAAGGAACACTTCTGATCCATAATATCATTTCCAAAGGCTTCTTCCTAAATGGCAGGCAGGAGTTCAAGATAACTGTCCCTAACAGGGAATTTCATCCAGAAGAAGGTGCCAAGCACATTTCTTAGTGAAATAATCACATTCAAAGCCATTGGTGGAGCAGTCACCTCTGAAGGGCACCCAGGCTCTCCCCTGCCCCTGGCCATACGTGACAGCCATATCCCCAGTGCTCCCCCAGCCGCAGCCATCCCAACCTGCTCCAAGGGGCTTCCAGAGGCTGCTGAAAGCAAAACGCACTTGAAAACCATGGGAAAGCTTGGAGAAGGTTCCGTGGTGCTGGTTCATCCCCATTCCCATCCCAGGGACAGCCCTGCCTGGCTCAGCACCCAGAGGCATTGCGGTGCCTCCAGAGGCTGGGGGATGATTCCTGCTCCATGGGCATGCTCCGCTTTCCTTCCCTGGAGTTTTGTGATCCTGGATGATCTGTGAGGGGCCTGAAGAGCAGCCCCATGCAAACAGCAGCACCAGCCCAGACCCGGCCCCTCGGCCACGTATGATGCCAGTGCCACTTCCCTATGGCATTCACTCATCCCACAGGACAGGGTGCATGGAAGAACTGGCAAAACCATTGCTCTGCATGAGGGGAGGCTTCCAAACCACACCAGAAGCCCCAGCTCGCTCCCTGCTCTCTAACAAAACACATTTAACAGATCACTCCACTGGGGACTGTCTCCATGCCGGCAGATCCCAGGATCCGCTCCTGGTTTGGGAGCCAGGCTGGGAGCAGGAACAATCCCGACAGCCCAGCCCAGCTCCATTCACCGAGGACAAATAAATCTGCTGGAGTCCATTAATAAAACACAGCCTCTCCTCTGTGCTCCTCCTCTGCCACCACGAGTCCCTGCCAGCAAAGAGCCTGCGTTGTTCACACCTTTAATTGCAGTACTGCATGGCTGCTCTAGCCACATCTTCAGCTGAGCTGTAACACATCCACAGGGTATCCAGGCTCCTGAAAGCATCCGGCTACTCCAAAGGGATGGGGAAAGATCCTGGGCATCCAGGGGAAAACAGCTCATATGGAATACACTGTGAACACATGCATGGTCCACGTAGGAGAGCTCCTGCAGAGAAGCACTAGCTCAGCAATGCCACAGTAGCCCAGATAGGAAAATCAGCCCCGAAATCAGGAAAAGGGCTTGGAAAACCCTGGATCTATTTAAAAATCTTAAGATCTATAAAGTAATGGGGGGGGGGGGGGGGGTGTTGGCTCACGGCATTTGACCTTTGAGTCAAATAGTTCAGTATATTAGATACAAGTAAGGATATTTCAGGTCTTCCCTTTAACCAGGATGAAGGCCACTGCCGTGCCGGAGAGGGACCAGCTCCTCCTGATGCAGGCACTGACACTGTGTGACATGAGCATGGGAGCGCTCCTGCCCCATAGCGTGACCGAGCATCGCACCCACGAACTGCAAGGTCAGAGGATGAACAAACTTAGGGAGAGGACAACAGATTCATGTGCCAAATGAGCTCTGCTGAACATCTGCCTTCAAACAACCCCAGGGATCGCGCTGCTGGGACCCTCCCAGCCATGGTACATCCAGAGGCTGCTGGGAAGGGCTTGTGGGGTAAAGCTGAGGCGCAGAGCAGGGTGGTTCCATGTGCCCCATGGGCAAACGCCGCTGCAGGCAGAGGTGACAGCAATGAAACGCTCCAAATTCAGGCTTTTAAACCTATTTGTTGAAGTGCAAGTGGTAATTCAGAGAAACGCAAACCATTACACTGGCATGAGCCAAAATCAGAGCAAATCAAGGCCCTGATCAGCAGGAGTTAGTTTAAAAGATAACCCATTAGTTGTATGTGCAGGATCTTCCCCAGTCCCTGCTTGTCTGCATCAGCATCTCCAGGTGAGCAGCGGGGAGGACAATGGGACCCCAGCCACCAGCATGGGGAAGGGGCTCGGCACGTTTCTGGCCCTCATTCCTGTGAAGGGCTGGGAAGATGCCAGGAAAAGCAAAATCCTTTGGATTTCCCAAAAAGGAAAGCACAAAGCTGGTGTGTGTGTGCCAGCCTGGGAGGGAGCACAGGGCACAGGGGTGCAGGCCGGGCTTCCCTTCGCCTCCTGCCCCTGTTTGCAGAATTAGGCTGAGATGCCTCCTTTAGCTGGTTCCTAATGAGCCCAAAATAGTCCTTGCTCTGCTGTCATGCAGAGGACCCTGAATGCTGTTATTCATTCATCCAGACCCAGGCACATGCGTAATCCTTCACCCTTCTGCTGCACCCATCTCTGGAGGAGCTTAAAGGCTTTGCAAGCTCCAAGTGCTTGTGTCCCCATCCCGAGGGTCATGGAGAGCAGCGAGATGGGAGCAGGGACATTGATGGGGCTGGCGCTGCCCCTGTGCCCCCTGTGAGCCCTGGGTAAGCCCTCGCAGGGTGAGGGCACTGCTTGGCCCTG
This sequence comes from Melopsittacus undulatus, assembly GCF_012275295.1. NCBI lineage: Eukaryota > Metazoa > Chordata > Aves > Psittaciformes > Psittaculidae > Melopsittacus > Melopsittacus undulatus. The sequence goes on along the minus strand of NC_047539.1, from coordinate 6,954,621 downwards.
GGGACACGGTGACAGCTCTGCATGAGCCACCTCCACACGCAGTGGCCGTGGCTGTCCCGGTGCTGCCCTGTGCCACGGTGGCATCCCAGCACCATGGTGCTGCTGTAGCATCCAGCCTGCAGGAAAGCTGCCATGGCCACACCGGCTTTTAGCCAAGCAGAGAAAGCCCACGTAGGATTTGCCACCAGCACAGAAGCAGGACGGCACGAGATGCTCTTGGGCACACACCTAGGGCTGCTTTCTCCTTTAGGTCCAGCTCCTGCCCTTAGCTCACTGCTTAGAACACATGAAACAAGACCAAACGAAAGCTGTTCTTCAGGAGGAGCTCAGCCCTGCCAGGCCATGGGTGCACTGCTAAGGACTTGCACAATCCCGATCCACCCTCACTGAACCAGAGCCAAGAACAAGACCTCAGTGGCTGAGAAACCCTATTAATGAGGCTCATCAGGGAGCTGATAAGATGTGCACAGCCTGCGGGAGCATGTCCTGCATCCTGCCTTCCTCCCATCCCTGGGAGCAGAGCATCTGGTACCTCACAGAGATGGACTTTCCACATCAAGGGATGGCCTGACAGGCTTGAGGTCGGTTCCAGCTGGGAGCAAGCACGGAGGAGGCTGCCTGAGCTCGGCATCAGCCATCCAGGAATGGCGCAGAGGAGCAGCTGGATAATCCCAGGGCTTGGTCGGACCGGTCATGTCATGCTGGGAACAGCAGTTGCTCAGCTCCGGGAGGAGCGCAGCCGGATGGGAGCAGCCAGCAGCTGTAAAAGCACCGGATCGCCAGGGAAGAGCCTTGGCACCAAGTGCAAACAGGAATATTCCTTTCCCCAGCGTCTGCTGCAGCCCAGGCACCAGATGGGATTGCTCAAACACGGCTGAACCGGCCCCTTCTCCCCTGCTATTGCCATGCGGTGTCTGTAGATCATCCCTGCAGCCATGCTGGAGGTGGGGTCCCCTGCCTGCAGCCAGGACTGGGGGGAGACTCCATGGAATGCTTGCTCTCCACAGCCCAGCACTCCCCCAGTGCTTGGCAGCTGCAAGCCCAGGCCTGCAGTGACTCCCTGGGGGATGCTATGGAAGCACAGGAGGAATTTCCATGCACAGGGATATCTGGAGACAAGGTCTGCCAGGGGAGGGGAGGCTCAACAGCAGGGACAGCTTTGGACAGAGCAGACCGGCCGAGTTCTGCCTGCAGCCAGGGATTGCCCAATCCAGGAATGGGAATGCTGGGTGGCTGCAGGTGTGCCTATAATTGGATTGAAACTGTGATGGGAAGTAAATAATGGGAACAGAAATCACAACAGTGTCCACCAGCAAAGTGAAAGGCACAGCACACGCTGGGGATGTGCAGGATGGGGCCTCACAGTGTCCCCACATCCCCCTTTCTGCCCACCTCACATCGGGATGTGTGTGCTCACCTCCTGGGAAAATTGCTTGTGAGCAAATCCTTTTTTCCTGGAAACAAACAAGGACCTGAGGATCCCCTTTAATACCTGTTCCATCCCGCATTAAAACGCCTGGGTTTAAGCCCTTTACAAAGTAAACAGCAATCAAGGGGCAGAACAGAAGCCAGCCCTGCTCGAGAGCCTGTGCTGCACGTACCTCTGCAGAGCGTTTAGGAGCAGAGGACAAGGGAGAGCCATGGAGCACTCCTGGTCCTGACCCCGAGCATCAAGCTCAAGCACTGATGGCTTCAGTGGGGAGCCTGTAGCCAGCCCTGCACTGTGAAACACACAATAACCATGGTAAAGAGAAGTGGTGCTGCTGCCTGGGGCACTCTCTGCTTGCCCAGCCGCAGCCATCGATGCCATCATCCCCCTGGTGATGCCAGCCCCTGCCCTATGGTGTTGTGTCACCCTAATCCCCGGCTTTCACACCATTTTCCATGCTGGAATTACAGCCCCCACCCCAAACGGAGCCTGGATTAATGAGGGAGCACTAGATCTTAATCCAAACGTCGCCTGCTTGCGAGGCTGCCTTGCGCTGGTTCCATTGAAGGTAATTTGATCTTGGTAGGACGACATTCCTAAAATAGTTGAGGGAATTCAAACATGAAATAAGGTTTCCAGGAAGGGATTAAGAAAAAAATAGGTCAAGCAAGTGTGAGTGATTAAAGTCACCCAGCATCCCTTTGTAGGCTTTAACTGCACCCCTGTTCCACTCGATCTTGTATCAACGTGTCAGGAATTAGATGCAAGAGGCTGCCGAAAGCAGGGAGGCTGATAGGAGATTATTCCACGAGCTGGCTGAACATCAGCGACCTTTCATCCTCGGGCTTTCAGTGCTGACATCAAAACACACACGTCCCAGCTGAAAAAGCAGCTCAGAGCTTGTTTGGAATGATGAGGAGCCAGTGCTGCCTGGTGTGAAGAGCTGACAGCAGCGTGGTCCGGGTACCAGCACTGCCTCCATCCCATAGGGATGCCCTGCACCCATCATCCCCCTGCCTCAGTTTACCCACTATCTGAAGCCTTGGGCACTCACATCCCCGCAGCCATCATGCAAAGCCCTCACACCATATGTCACACAAACCCATCTCTAACTGCTTATCCCTTCTCCCTTTGTGCTCCAGCTCGGCACAAAAGCTCCGGGAAGCAGCAGGGAATGGAGGCAAACACAGGTTCCTGCAGGGACAAAGGTGTGCGGCTGGAACCACGGCAGGAGGAGTCACCCCCAGGCAATTTGGGCTTGGATTTCGTCAGTGAGCACCTAACAGGGAGTGAGCAAAAGCAAAGCCAGGCCCCTGGTAACTGGAGCAGCTGACTCACAAATGCTCATTTGCCATTTTAGGTTAAGGGTCAAAGAAATTAAAGGATGAGAGGGGGGGAAACAGGGAAAGAGCCTGAGCAGAGGCAGCCCCTTCCCCTCCAGCCCCAGTGGGAATGGAGCGGAATGGACTGGGATTAGACCCGGTGGTGCAGAGCATCGCTGCAGGATCTGGCCCTGTGCATCCTGCAGGAACAGGCAGCACAAATCAAGACCAAGGCAGGCACCAAGTGCCACCCAACCACCAGCATCTCCTGCCACTGGGGTTAAGGGACAGTGCTTAATGTGTGAAGGCAAAAACCCCATATTGATTCACCCGAGGCTCTACGGACCACATGGGTTCCTATGGAAACAAAAATTAGCCATAAAACTCTGGCTGACAATGAATTATTCACCAGGACAGGCCCCTGGCCATTAGGGGCTGGTGAAGAGAGCTAAGGGTGAGCACTGCTGGCTTCCTCTGGGCACTAAACCACAGCAAGGAGGAAGAGGAGGAGGAGGGTTCCATGCCATGTGCATGGTGAAAGCCACCATGGACACTGGGGACCTGCACGGGAAGGTTCTGCACTTCCATCACCACATCTGCAGCTCCTGGTGTCCCCAGGCAGAGGATGAGGGCAGCATGGGGGGCAATGAGGTTGATGCAGTGATGGGGAGGTTGCGATGAGCAGGCAGGAGGGTGGAAGAGCTGCAGGGGTCTGAAGCCGTCCATTGCCAGCCTGCCCTCCCAAGCAGGACCACTTGCTTCTCCCTCCTCCCCAGCCCCTTGCTCCATGGCACAGCAGTGATGCAGGGCATAAAGACAGTGAAAAGGTGAAAAGGCTCCTGCCTGATGCCCACTTGACACCCACCCCACACAGTCACCCACCCCTCAGCATCCAGGATGCTGCTGCCACACCGAAGGCAGGAGCTGCAGCCCCCAGTGCCTCAGCACCTCACTTACAAGTCGGGATCGCTGCAAACCGAGACCAAGAACCACGGAAGAAAGGAAGAAAGGGATTCATTAAGTTGGGAATGGAGGAGCTCTTTTTCCTCTGAGTCACTAAGCCACCGGCTGACGCAAGCCACACACCAAGGAGCCGCGCTGAGGATGGGATGCTGCCGTCCTCTCGCTGTCCTGGACACGGCATCACACTGTAATTGCACTGGTCTTTTGTCCTTCCTCGCACCGGGTGATGTTGCTCAGCAGAGGAGAACCTGCTTGAAGCACTACCCCTCTCCAGGGACAGGTATTCAGTTAACAACAATACATCAGGCCCCTCCATGAGAACAGGCTCCTCCATCCTCAGCTTACAGGGAGAAGCAAGCCCTCGAAAGCTGAAACCTGAGTTTGCTCCGTTCCTTCTGCTCCATCCCAGCTCAGCACACTTCACACAGCAATGACACAGGATGCTAACCTGGTTTGGAGCCAGACAGTGCTCGGATGAGCTCTCGGTCTCCTTTCAAGCTCAGCAGCATTCGGGTCCTTCACCCTCCTCAACAGGAGGGAAACCCAGAGCTCTGCTCACTGCCCCTTCACCCGCTGCACACAGCAAGTGGGGCACATTCTTCTTCAACTTCCCACCTCACTTCCGTTCCCACCTCCTTCTGTGCTGTTGTTTAATGATTACTAATTAATAATTAACCCTCGTACAACCCCATCTCCATCCTTTCCCAGTTGCTTTGCACTGGAGCCAGGGAGCTTTGAGGGTTCTATAAGCAACACTTTAGGGTCCATCACCAGCGTGCCTGTGTGCCCTTCCTAGGGAAGCCAGCAAGGGCAGGGATCAGCACTTCCAGGAGTCCGGGATCACTTCCCTGGGATAAAAGCAGGCTGGGGCTGCGGGAAAGCACCGCCAAGGGGGATGCACATGCTGCATCACTTCAGCCGCTGGTAGGAAGTGATCCAAGGGCTGCAGCTTGAGCATCAACAAACACTCGGTGTTCAGTATAGCCCTAGATTGGGCTCAGATTGGTGCATAAAGGATTTGCCCTTCCCTATAGGGATTATTGCTATGGGTGATGCCCTCCACATGCCAGCCTCATATCCCTGGCTCCTCGCTACAGCTCCTCCAGCAGACAGGAAAGCAAACTTTACTGCTTCCTCCCAGGGCAGGGAATTGCTCTGATCAGCATCCTCCCTTCCGCTCCATCCCCTTCAGCCCCATTATCCCCACACACACTCCTCTGGGAACCCAAGGAAGGGCCAGAGCATCCACTGCTGATAAAAGCCATCTGGACATGAAGACCTGAAACGTTTGCGCTCCTCCGAGTTATCTGTGGGTGGATTTTATCTCCCTTCCCATCACAGTGTGCTTTGGCAAGGCCGCCTGCCTTCCCCCTGCTCACCATCACCCCACACCACAGCAGACAGAGGCAGCAGCACCAGCGCCAGGGCCAGGCCAGAGCCCTGACACACACAACGGTGGAAGGAGGGGACAGTTCCTGCAGGGCTCCGAGCTGGGAATTAAGACACTTGTTTGTTTCTTTGTCACCGGGCAACAGAGGATGGAAAGAAGCCTCAATGTCACATTGTCACCTCTGAGTCACTGCTGCTCCTCCCGCTGCCAAGACCCTGAGGCACCCCAAAAGCAGCTCCGGGTGCCCCAACACCTTCCCCGTCGGTGGCACAAGGACAACTTTCCAAGCGCTGGGATTTGCATTTCCTCCAGTTTCCATGGCAGGTTTTGTGTGCACCCCGAGGACCGAGGGACGCACAAAGGGGCCACAATGGCCCTGCCACTCACACACATCAAAGGCAGGCGGATGGGGCACTGCAGCCTGTGTTCCCCCCCCTTCCCAGCACCAGGGTGGACACGGGGGTACCCCAGTGCAGCAGCACTGGTGGGACAGGAGGGTTTTAGCACTGCTGGAGCAGTGATGGGGATGCAATGGGGCTGCTTGATGGATCTGAACCGCTGACACCCGGAGGTGGGAACCACCCCGTGCCCATCAGAGGTGGTGCAAGAGCCAGACCCAGATGTTCCCTTGTTCTCATTCCCTGTGTTTCCATCCAGCTGGGGAAGGTTTCTTTCCCCTTCCATCCTCCCCGTGCCTGCCCTGGCTCAGCTCACACACTGCTGTGCCCATCCAGCTCCTGCGCTGACCACAGGGAACCACAGACCACACAAAGCAGGGACCAAGGAGGGGAAAGCCTGGTCCCAGCGCCATCAATCAGAGGCAAGGCTCCAGCCAGCATCAATCCACACCCTGGCCACGGTGACGCTGCCACGCCGGCCACAGCATCGGAGCAGAACCCATTCCTGCCTCACACAGCCCCAAAGGGCTCCGTGCTTCAGTGCTTTGCTTTATAGCTTACAATTATCACCATCATCCTTCACTCACGCTGCTCCAAAGCTTCCCAGCTCTGACCACAAGCACCCCGTGATGCTACAGCAGCAACCGCCTCCCTGCGGGTCCCACCCTGGGATTTCACCCTCATGGCACAGCCACTGGACATGAATGACCTCCAGCTCCTCTGCCAGCAGCTCCCAAGCACACAGCACGCAGCATCCCTGTTATCTGCTCCCTCACACGGGGTGTTTGTGAAGGCAGATAAGAACCAAGCACTCCTTATCATGCTGGGAAGCCCCACTTGCTCTCATCAGCCTGGGGTGAAGGAGAACCAGAGCAGTGCCATGGGCAAAGCCGGCTCAGCCATGGCATGGATCCGGTCAGGGACAAGGCTGGGTGTTGGTGCATGGGTCAGACACTGTTTTGTTCCATTCTGTCTTAAAGAAAAGCTGATTTTTAATAAAAAAGCCAAACCTTTCCTGGGAGCTTCAGGCTGGGAAGAGGACGAGCGCCTTTACCGTGTGTTTGACGTGCTTTTGGCAACCAGCTGTTCCAGCACCAGGAGCACCCATGGATGGTGTGTAGGGCTCTGCTGGCACCGCGCACATCCCCACTACAGCACTGGTCAAACGGGGCAGGGAAGGCAAGGCCACAGGAGCAGGGTGCATGGTAACAGAGAGCAATGAGAGAGGCCCAGCGCGCTGGTGATGGGCTGGGTCTGCTCTGCCATGAGCACCACCAAGAGCTTGCCTCTCCCCCACCACCAGCACCAGCAATCTCCCTTCCCAGAGGGGCAGGGCTCCCCTTGGGTCTCGCTGCTCCACTCGGGCACTTCCACACTTCCCACATGCAGGAAAACCCTCAGCGGAGCAGATGCAGCGGCTGTGCTGTTAGAGATGCAGGAGGAGGAGGTGCGGAGAGCCACAGCTTCCCCCAGCAAAGCCCTCGCAGGTCACCCCGGGATGGCGGCATTCCCGCACGGATATCCGTCCCCCACGTTTGCTGTCAGAGGCAGCAGCAGCAGGAGGAGGTGTGAGGAGGAGGTGAGACTCCGATGCTGTTTCAAAAGTAATAGAAAGGAACCTTCCCATCCCGCATTGAGAGCACTGCCTGGAGCCGGGGCTCCCACCGGCTCTGCCTGGAGCCGGGGCTGCCATCGGCTCTCAGCCCCTTCTCCATCGGTGTCAGTTTCAGCGCTGGCCGGGAGCCGCCCGCTGGGTCAGTGCCCTGCATCCTTACGGGGTCCACAGCGAACCCCGACCCCGGGAGCCGACACCGAGGCCGTGGTCCCTGCCCTGAGCTGAGCCCCGAGTGCGGAGCTCACCGTGAACCATCCCCCGGAGCAGGGCAGCGGAGCGGCCGCCATCCTGCAGCGGGGACCCTGCAGCCCCAGCCCTGCCCCGTGCCCGGCGGCCACGTCCCGCTGGGACCCCGCACCCTGCGCCCGGTGCCCGCGGCCGGAGCGGGGCCTCTCGCCGGGCCGAGGGGCGGCTCCGGGCGCCGGGATCGGGGCCAGGCCGCGGGGCTGCGGCCGCAACAGGCGCCGCTCCCGGCCGCGGGCCCCGCCGGAGCCCGGCCCGGCCGCACCCCCGCTCTCCCCGCCGGAGCTCGCAGCCCCGGCTCGGCCGCAGGGCCCGGGCTCAGCCCAGCGAGGCTCCGGGCCGCGGCCCGCACAGGCCCTGCCCGCCCCGGCCCTGCCCGGCCCGGCCCCGGCGCACAAAGAGCCCCGTCCCCGTCCCCCCCTTACCGGCGGTGGGCGCCGCGCTGCGGGGCTGTCGGCGGCGCCAGGCACCGGTCACACCGGGAACCATGGACGGAGCCGGGACGAGGCGTGCGCGGCTGCGGGCGGGCGGGGGCGGCCGTGCCCGGCAGCTGGGGGCGGCGCGGCGGGGCCGGGGCCGGGGCCGGGCAGGCCCGGGGCGGAGGGGGGGGGGCGCTGGGAGCGGGGCCTAGCGGCGGCCGGGCCGAAATGCAACGGGGACGGGCGGGGGGCGCTCGGGGCCTGAGGGAACCCCCCGGGCTGGGGGTGCCCCCAGGGTCCGCACTCTTCGGTACCCCCGGACCCCTCGGTTCCTCGGTGCTCCCCATGCTGCTCCCAGGCTTCCCAGCACTGCATGGAGTGAGGCACCCCCGGCATCCCGAGCGGAGCCTCCTTTACTGTTCCAGGCTCCGGGATCCTGGACCCCCATCCCGGTGCACACACGGGGTGAGGAGGAGGATGCAGCGCTCCTGCCCCGAGGGCTGCACACGGGAGGCGGATTCTAACAGAGCATCACTTCGACCACAGACAGAACGCAGCCGTCTCCGGTCTCCAGCGCCTGACAGCTTGCAGCCACCCCGCAGCACAGCCCAGGCCGGGAAGTGAGCTCCTCTTACACATCACAGGAGCCGGTTTACACAGGGAAAACGCCTCCCGTTCTGCAGGGACCGCACACGGCAGCGGGTCAGGGCCTCCGCTTCCCTCCCTGCTTCCAGACCCTTCGGGACACCGCAGCTCCGGGTACCCAGCTCGGAAGGACGGCCCCGAGCACGCGTTTGGGATCGTCCAGAGCTCCCGCAGGACAGGCTCCATGCCGAGGTCTATCCCCACTTCATCCATGTCTGGCAGCTAAGCGATCCCGAGCCTGGCTGGCAATCTGTAAGGCTTTGACAAGGAACACAGGCATCAGTAACAGTGAGAACATGAGAGGCAAACCTTCGGCTTCCAGGGCGTTCATTTGCTTTCCCAAAGTTAACGCGGATGAGCATCTCTCCCGTGTCACAGTGCCTTGCAGCGAGCTCTGTTGACTGCAATGATCCTGATCCACGCTTGATTCGGGGGGAAATGGGTGATTTGGTCAAGTTTCTTTACTGTCCTTTGATATGGGCTTTAGGTGCTAATGGCGCTAGGAAGTAAAGAAGAAATGGGAATAGAAATACACAACTATAAGGAATTACAATAGTGACTTTAATTCAACCGGTTCCAACGGAATCAGTAATTCCCTGAAAAACAAACCTTGCACAGAAAACACGGAACACAAATGGGTTTGTCTTGACAGCTGGGGAGCACAAGCGAAAAGGTGAATGGGATCTCTCTGCCATCCCTGGAAAACAAAAGGTTCCACACGCTCTCAGAATGCCCCTGGTTTCCTTACTACATGGGTCAGGTTTGGAGGTAGCCACTGGAAATGCTCTGTGCGGAACGCCAAGGTCTGGGCTCTGCCACAAGCAGTAATTCCAGCTGCCCACGTTGAGATGCTTTACAAGTATCTTATTGTCAAAAAGTGTTTGTTTCCTTAAAGAAAACCCCAGGACTTTGGCAAAAATAATTCAAATTGACCCCAAAACCTGAAGAACCCCCCCCCAAAAAAACCCTATTAATTTTGTAAACCATAATCCCACCTTTCCCAGCAGTCTTTACTTGGGCTTCAGGGAGACACAAGGCACAAGGAAGTGATCCGCTGCCGAGGCTCTCAGCCTGGGATGAGGGCCTGAGCTCCTGGCTCGGCTTCTCCCAGCACTGGAATACCTTTTCCAAAGCAATACCAAAAAAGGCTGTTTCTAGGTCAAGACCTCAGTGCTCGGTTTTCAGCAGGGGCTGACAGTCGAATGTGAACACAGCTGTAAAATGGATTCGCAATGGGAGCTCAGGCATTCTTTTTCTGATTAGGAAGCAGTCCCCGAGCCTTGTGCGCTTAAAGGTGAAAGCTATTTTTGACCTAAAAACGAGCACGTAGTTCCTCTGTCATCCTTCGGTGGCTGCTCTGGAAGCTGCGAGTGAATGATCCAAAGATAAGCAAGGAGTACAAACATGCGGAATCACACGAACAGGTAGAAGGGGATGGGGTTTTATTCTGCCTGACAATTAGGAGAGGAAGAGATTTCTTTCTACACTCCCTACTTAGCCTGAAAAGCACTGCTAAAAAAGGGCCACTTAAGCACTGAGACAGACCTCGATGGCATTTAAAAACTGGAAGTGCTTTTAATAGCTGCCTTTTGAAAATAATGTGAAATCTATTTTTGAGAGGGAGAAACTGAGCCATCAACAGAGCAAGGCAGGACCGAGCACTGAAGAACTGCAGGCTGCTTCCCCACCCGCACAGGGACCCCAAGATAAGGAAACAGCAGTGGACTGGATGCTCTCAAGTGTTCTTTAAAGCCAAGTTCTCCTTCCTTCATCCTTTGGGGGGAAGCTAACCCTGAGCCTTCCAAATTAACCCAAAGCAGCTTGAGAACACAGCTCAGAGGGACCGCTGCTAAAATAAAAGTGAGCGAAGAACAAGCAGAACTGGGAGGGCTTATCGCCACCCGTAATGCCCCCGGCTAATCCCCAGCCCCTTTATGTAACCTGGGATTGCTGCAGCTCAAACAGCTTACTGGGGTTTGCTGCTTTTCTTTAAAGCTCTCGTGGGCAAAGGCAAACACATTCAATACTTGGCTTCCTTCTGCCACTCGCAAGAAAAAGTTATTGTAAGAAGGGGAAAACCACCAATCTTTTATTTGTGAACAAGGGCAAACAGAACGTAACTCACACACTGAGGAGAACACGTCTGTCTTAGCCGTGATCTGGACAGAAATCTTCCCTCTTGGCAACACCCAGGGGTAACTCCCCACTGGTAAGACACAGACGGTCAAATCCCACATTCCTCCTCCCCACAAACACCCTCTGGAAGCGGTGGGGTGCTCCAAACCAAGACAACACCGTACTCGAGCTACCCCTGTGGCGCAGCTCCTGCAGCACGGGTGGCTGCGCTCTCATACTTACTTCCCTGTGCCCACTTGCCCGCAGTGCTGAGCCAGCACTGAGCCGGGCACCGGTGGCTCCCTTTGCCCGCAGGACGAGCTCTCGTGCCACTGATCTGCTCTGCCTTTGCACTGCACCGATCCTTCCAAGGCAAAACGCAACTTCCAAACTTCCAGTCGGTGCTAAGCCTAAGGCCGGATGCTCATGGAAACTTAAGGAGGAAAAAAAAGAAACCCCTTATTGAGCTCCTTGCAATCGGAGACCTGAGCGGGCTGGATGTAAACGCCGCTCCCATCAGCGGCAGCAGCAGGCTTCCCTGGATGTTGGACTAGATCCAGCTTAAAAGTTTCCATGAAATAAACTAGGCTAAGCGCATCAGCTGCATCGCAACTAACTCGGTGTAACAGGAGCATCTGTTCTTCACATCCACCATTTGCTTACAGCCTCAACTCCCCGGCGCCGCAGCGACACGAGCTGCCGTGCGAAGGGCTCATCGCTGTCGTGACACGAGGCGTCGTCTCCCGACAGCAGCCGCCTCGTTAGACTGTGGATGAACCAGCGATTAGAAGGTAGCATGCATGCTGTATAAACTACTTGACCAGGTAGCTTTTGGGTGTCAAAAAACAGCTTAAATGTATTTCGTACGATGGCATTACAACGTGAAATTCATGTCCGCGTCGAGACAGCCGAGGAGCACACCTCGGAACCATTTATACACAGTACAAAGCAAATGTTTACCCAAGTACAGATGAAACAGGTTGACAATTAGCTAATGTAGCTTTGTGGACATAAACCAGGTACATTCGAGCAGAACCAACATAAAATAAAAGAGGAAACAGCCCTTTTCCTACGCCCTGCTAAGAGCACCGTGGTTTAGTGGTTTGGGAAGCCTCTGTCATGTTGAAAAGTCTCCTTGCCGGTGTTTAATGTGTTTATTCTACTGCTACGCTGCTGGGATATAAGTAACAGCAGCAGGGGCTGCACGGACCCACTGTCAATGCTACAGGAATTGACAACATACAATTAAGTCTCACACCTGTTTATTGTCAGTAATTCATAGATAACCACTTCTCGTACACATTTTCATCTTGGCTCTTAATGCTTCTTGGGGGTTGTTTTAAGCTCAGGGACACCCAAACTTCATCTAAGGGTCATCTCTGCAGCGTCCCCAGACCCAGAACGCTACGGACCTACTGTGTAAAACTGGTGCAAGCTGGTGTCATTGCCACGGGTAGCAGAGATGCTTTGGAAACTACACATCCCAACATGCACGGCCCCACCAGCATGGGCTGCTCTACACTACGGGAGGAGGGAGTTTTCCTGGGGTGCATGCCCTTCACATGCCTCATTCCGGCCGGATCAGCCTAAGTCATGCAGCTGTCTGCACGCAATGCTCTACACAGTGCAAAAACGAAGACCTCTACACATCTGGAGTCAGAACAGGGGTAACAAAGTCATAGCTACATATTCTTCTCTACATTTTTGTTTATTGAGACAAACTAATTAAAAGGCACAAACATAGGGCATATGTTTACATGGACATTATAACAAACATATACATTAAAAGTGTAGGAATGTGTTTCCTTTCTGCTAAACAGAAAGTTCCTAAGCTTTTATATATACAAAAGTTGTACAATTTGATGTCCTAAAGTACAAAAGATCATTTATAAAATTATTTTACACTAAGCTCTATTTTTTTGTGGTTTTTTTTTGTTGTTTTACTATGTAGTCCAAGCCCCTAGAACAGTTTCACGTAATGATACAGATACCTGTCACCTGAGCCAGCAGCCTGGCAATCACTGCTTGTTACTGACACGGCAGGGTAGGAACGGAAGCAGCCAGTCCATTTTGACTAGTCAGTCCTGCTAGCACTCTGTGAAAATGCACACACTCTAATCTCTGTAGCTTTCAACTTCATTAAGATATAAACATCTCAACTGTAATCTTTATTTTATTTGTCTTTTTAATGTAGAGTCTTGGGTTTAGGGTGTTGGTTTTTTTTAAACAAAGGTTTAAAAACGTGAATATGTGACATGATAGTCGAAAAAGTATAGCTGTTTCCCTAGATCTTGCTTTCTACTTTATGTACAGATAAACAGGTTAAGAAATAAAAAGCACATGTAGCTTAAACATGTGTGACCATTTGTGGAGAAGTTCTGGGCTGGACAGTTGAAACCATCACCCCAGAAAGTCCCACAAACTGATAGAAATGTGTTAACACAATAGAAGAGTAACGTAAAAATGATGATGTTTGCAAATATTTACAAAGTTGAACAGATTTGCACAACACTTGATTAAGAAATAGGGGAGAAATTAAAAGACGCTCTCTGCTTGTCCTGGAGGGGCATCCTACCTAGTTAGTGGTTAGAATAAAAACTGTATACAATTTAATATAAGACAAAACTTCTAGTGAACAACTAACACGTCTGTCCCCTGCTGCAACACCAGCAGGCTCTGATTGGGAGGCAGAGGGCATAAAAATCATACCCAGTGCCTCCAGAATCTTCCAGCTTAAAGCAATATTTCTTAAGTTTCAAAGCACTCCTTTTGCTCCTAGATAAGAGTCCCATAGGGGTCTGACTGTTCAGAGACCATGTTTACATACATCTCGACTCCTCTTCTGTCAGCCACGGCTGTTTCTCACCAAACCATAAGCTTTCTTAAACAAAATGTTGACTACAATGCTCTATTCCCTTAGGGTAATATGTTGGGTAATATTTACATCTCCAAATATCAGGTCACAATCCCTATTATACGTTGAAGTTAGAATGATAAGTTATCATATGCTTTGCATATCAGAGCTGGTATCACCTTTCCCATAGGGAATGCTGCCTGAAATTACCATATTCCCAAAGGTAAAATGCATATTTTTCTCCAAAATGCATTTTTCTTTTGTTTTAAATGACAACATTGTAATGCATTTACTCCTTAAAAGAAAAAACATCAACACAGACAAGGATTCTACACTAGCTCAGAAACTTAAACAACTGCCAAGTTAAGATTAGCCATCCGCCCTGTTAAACACACAGAGGGGTCTTTGCTAGTGCTTACATTAAAGTAATTCTCTAAGTTATAATTTGGGGGATAAAACATAAAACTGGTTGGGTTTTTTTAGGTTTTTTTTTTGTTTTTTTTTAAACTCTGGCAATAAGTATCTGCTCTAATTCAGCATCAGTCAGCTAAGAGGGAAAACTTGCGTTAACTCAAGTGCTCCAGTGAAACTCAAGGTTGAACCATACAAGCCAAATCAACAGGGGAAGATGCTACTATAGTCTCTGATGGTGCATGTTGCCCCAGTGTCTTAGTCTGAATTTATTATTAACTAAACCAAAACGAAACAAAACGAAACAAAAAAACCCCAGCAACAGAAATAATAATAAACCCAAACAAAAACCCAGAAAAGAACTGCTGGTAAGGATTCCATTTTAATCCTTTTTAATACTGTTTAGAAACTCTTTTACCAGGGAGGAGACGTGGGCAAGGCCTGGGGCAGGAAAGGCATGCTCTCTACCGGTCTCATGGCTATATTTAAGGGACCAGCTAACGTCATGGGCGTGGGGAGGTTCATGGGAGATGTTATAGTGACTGGATGTGCTATATTCACTGGAGCGGTTACTGGGGTAGGTAAATTGACTGGTGTGGTGAGCGTTAATGGAGATGTCATGGATAATGGACTTGTTATAGTTACAGGATGCCCTAGGTTCATCGGACTGGATATATTAACTGCACTTGATACATTTACTGGACTTCTCATGCTCATTGCAGCTGCCACTGTGACTGGGTTTGTGATAGTCCCAGAAGCCACAGAGGACGTTATATTGAATGGAGTAGTAAGAGTCACAGGCGTAGTAGCAGCAGTGGAGGTTTGGCACAAGTTAGCAGCTTCTAAAAATGAGACATAAAAAGACAAAAAGGTTTTAACACATAAAAAAAACCCATGGACAAGATTTAAAATAAATAAATAAAAAGGCAAAAAAACAAACAAACAAAAGAAAAGAACAAAAACAAAACCCAAACAAGAACAGGTACAAATTCTGGCATCATTTTCTTTAGGAATTATTAGTAAGTTAAAACTGTTAACATTCTATAGCCTACAAGAAATACAAACTCTCATGCATTTCATTTCAATGCAATATCTTTTTTTGCCCTGAGAAGTCAAGCGAGGTTGTTTTATAAAGAGGGTTTCCATGTGCATAAAAACAGCATTGTACAGTCAAAGACATCCTCCCAAGAGGAACATTATAAATAGAGGAGAGAGTGTACATACCGAATGGTACGTACTCTATAGCCTTCTCAAAGGTGAACTGACATTCTGTGAAGGTTTTAAAAAGTCATTATTAGGGACTGATTAAGCAAAGCTCGTTTCAATATTTACCTGCTTATTTCAGTCTTAATTATTGCTACTAAATACTGCTCCACTGACCACACTTAGCGATTCTCAAGGCTACCAGTACACCTTCCAACCCCCAGCATCTCCTCAGCTTTCACATAAGCTCCAGCTCCACACCAGCTTGGTTTGCTCTGTGGGGTTTCGGGTTGGTTGGGTGGTTTGGGTGTTGCAGCAAGCAGGAATTAAGTGCCGAACAAAGCAGCCAAGGAGCAGATCAGTGCCCGGCCCTGCTGCCGGGTGGGGAGGGGGGGGTTTGGCAGGCCTGGGCACTGGGGAGCGGGCAGAAGCGGTCCAGGACATGGAGGGATCACTACACATCCATCAGCACCACCTGCCGGCTACCCATACTAGAAGGCTCCAAAAACAGAAGCGGGTTGGTGGAGGCGGGTAAAGGGAAGGGAAAAGTGCTAGAGAAACCGACAAAAATACATCCTACATCAACGTTACAGCACTTCTAAGCCGTGTCTTGTTCCACATTTGTAGGGTAGGACACCAAGCTCAGTCTACACCCACGTTTCAGGAGGTAAGCCAGGAGCAAAGAGTCCACTCTTGCCACTTGGGCAATACAAATGTACCAAGACAGAGTTAACTTTGAAAGCAACATTAGCCCCATTCAAGGGTTACTGTTGGTTCTTCAAAGTCCATATCTAGGAGGGGTGGAAAGGAAGGGAAAGAGTAAAAAAAGAATAATAATAATAATAAATTGTGAAAATAAGTTGTATTAGACTAAAAAAAAGTATCCCATAATGTGTTGTAAAGCCAATGCAACAGGGGGCACAAGCACAGGAGAACCAGCATGGAAAGAGCAGCACGTAGGCATGGCGCTGTCTGGTCTAGTTTCACCTTCCAAGCACAGTAATACGCAAAGACACATCCCACCCGTGCCCCCTCCCACTTCAGTTAAGCTCGTCTCAACTGACAACACCTCTGCCCACCCGCCTCCCTCACCCACCAGTCTGCCCCAACCCACTCTTCATGTGAGAGCATATTCAATCATCTGAACAGGAAAGGCAGAGGGAACAAGACATGGGAAAGAACAAGCAGAAACCCAAAATTCTCAGAGATTTTCTAACTCTGACCCCCTTCTGGCTTTATCTAGTGGCCTGATGGTATTTAACGTTTCTGTTATCACTGCATTTGAACATGATGAAGCTGTTTCTACACTGTCTGATCACAGAATTCAACTGGAATAACAACCAAGGCGAAAGGAGCTAAGCAGCCTAATACACAAACAAGACCTAGAAAAGAAAAAAGACTGAAGATACTGAAAGTAAGCTTAGGAGAAAAGAAAAAACAAGGTGAGTCAATAACATTTATTACTAGAACAGCTAGCGAAAGCAGCAAGTGGTGGCTAGGGATTCCTTCTAAAAGGAGAGTCACAGACAGGCATTAGAAATCAAACTGTTGAGAAAGAGTAAGAAAGAAGTAACTGAAGACTTGAAGCTACTGAACTGCTACTGTAGCAGTTCTGTAGCAGTACTGTAGCTACTGCTGCTACACTAAACTGCAGCAACCTATTCTTTGAGACAAACTGACACACTGACCAACAACGGGAAGCCATTCAACTGCAGTGGCAGCAGCAGACATATATGTAAGCTGTGAGCTAGCGATAATGACAAATGGGATCACTTATGAGTTAGTTCTGTAATTAAAATGAGGGGAAAATACCCCAAACAAACAAGCTATGTGTTCTAGAAAACCTTCTGCAAAGCCAGTTACATGATGCTAAAGCCAATGGAATAAAGTGGGGGAGAAATGATGAAAGGGACACAGAAAGCACCCACATGCAAACTGATGATGATGCAATGACCGAGGGTGTTACGTGTGTATATACATATAAATATATATGCACACAAGTTAACAACTGGTAAATATGCACAAACACAGCTGAAAACCACATGCAAGGCTAAAAAACACACTCTTGCCTTGGAGCAGACACAAGCATCCCTTTATAATGATGACTGCTATGCACACAGACCAAAGGGAAGCGGGTAATAAGGAGCTCATTTACAACAGGGTAATTTTGGCCATGTTATCCTCCTGCTAGTTGCTAGCTATTACTAAGAATGAAACGTTCATGTAAGACATCCTTTTCTGACATCTTAAACTCCCTATACAACTATCAACTCCAATATCTTACAAAGCCAAGACTGTAAGTATTGGTTTGTTTTACCTTTCTTCCTTGCTTTGACGGCCTCTTCCCATAATCTCAGGGTCTCTACCTGCTTTCCAGGCCAACTTGTTACGTGCTGCTGCTGCTGCTGCTGTTGCTGCTGTTGTTGTTGCTGTTGTTGTTGTTGTTGCTGCTGCTGCTGCTGCTGCTGTTGCTGCTGTTGCTGCTGCTGCTGTTGCTGCTTCTGATTGCTGGTCTCCTCACTCATGCATGCTATGCCAATTAAGTAAGAACACAAATTCACCTTGAAAAGTTACTCTGTTTTCTGCTGACATCACAAAGGCTTCTTCCATAAACAGCGTGTGGAATCTCACAGGATTCCAAGAGCAAAAATCAAAGGTGCTTAAAACCACATAATTAATTCTGTGCTTTAGAAAACTACTTTTCCAAGAGCTGAAACACAAAGTGCAAGTCAGGAACATCTGCTCTGACTTCCTTTCTGATTATTTTGTTTGCATTTTAGGAAGAATGGAAGAAAAGTCTCCAGGCTCTAGACTTCGAGCTGCTGAGCCAACTACACTGGTTCTAAATCTCAGCTTTTGAAAGAAAAAAGCCTTTTTACTTGTTATTCCAAGTATGACCTCAAACTTTCAGTTTACCTTTACATCACAGAACAGTGTGTTACTGCTCTCTGGCCACCCAACAGCTCATCATTTCCACCTCCAACAACTGCTGTAATGCCTCATGTGAAGTGGCCAAGCAGCCCCAAACTGGCTTGGGAAGCCAGAGCTGTAACCCTATACCTTGAAAAATACTTCACACCCAGATTTTGTGTTAAGCTCAACCATCAGGCATTTCAGACATTCCCAGGACCTTCAAATTAGCCAGCAGTAATAGGCACTGAAAAGATGTTGTAAATTAATACTGTTTCAAAAGGCTTTAAGGACAAGGTTTCCAAAGACAATCCTTACTTCTCCCTCTAGATCCCTCTGAAAACCCATCCTGTACCATTAACCATGTGGGTTAACTTAAGTTACAGGTATTTTAATAGGGAAGATGCGAAAATCAAGCCTTTCCTTCCTTACGAGGCACTCCCAGGTTCAGGCTTCAGCACTTCCACAGACTTTAAGACTAGAAGGAACTATTACAAGCATCCCATCTGAACTCCTGCACACCACCACTCAAATGCCATCAATGCTCAAAACATTTCAGGGCTGGATTTAAAAGCTTTTCCTGTCAGTTAATACCAAAGGGAGGAACCATCGAACCCAAAGGGTCAAAGCTTGGAGAAAGCACAAGAATCTTTCTCCTATTTTTGAGGAGCTTTAGGGGAGGCTTCACACCTGAGTTCAGCAAGTACTTAGAAACTGAGAAAACCTGGGAACTTCTCTGTTCACAGAGATGGGTTACCCTCACAAGTTGCAGGGATAAGAGCACAGTCTAGCAGCAAACCAATTCCACACAAGCCAATTCTTGAGCAGAAGAAGATTCTGTTATCAAACATCTATTTTTAATAGGTGTGAATAGAGCATTCACACCTATTAAAACGCACCCCTAGGACTGAGGGGTGCGTTTTGGCATTTTAACGTCACCAAAGGCAATTCCCTTTGCAAACACACTGTTATTAGAAATGTTTTTAAAACGTTCACCTACTTTTATTGATGCCTTGTTTACAGGTATTACAGTTGATACTTTGGCTCTGCCCGTGTGTCTTTAAGTGGCTGGTGATATATGCTGCACTCAGAAGTTTACCACAGATATTACACGATACCTTTCCTTCATGGCGCACCATGTGTGTCCGCAGTCTGTCTTTGGTGGCAAAGGCAGCAGTGCACGTCTATATAGAGGATAACAGTTACACTTGAAGTGCAGACAGCATCATTACAGTATGAATTACATGCCCACCATAAGGCTGGTTTACCTTGTACGTGCAAAAATCACACTCTATGCTACTTGAACTGTCTTTAAATAGTGGTTGCTTTACCTACCATAACAAGAGGTATCTTATAAACAAAGCCTAGAACAGGTAAAGTTGGGGTTTGATATAATTTAACTGTACAAATATGAACCTGATACCCTCAATTGCTCAATTACATTTGTTCCTATCCAAATCAGAACAAGGAAATTAAACCTTCTGCTAACGCTATTCCTTTTACACAAGGCTTTTATTTAATGCGATGAGTCACTAAAACACAGGTTGGAACAAGCATGGCTATTCCAAGCAAAACAGTTAATTGTTCCAGGGCAGTCAAGTTTTCTTCTCTTAGACTCAGTCATCAACTTACACCAAGTTGCTTTCACCTCCCAGCAAAGTAACGGACCCAGAACCAACTATTCCAACCCATTTTTCATGGATATAGTGAGGAACACATGTAATTGAAACATACTGAGAAACACACTGCACACATGACTCCAGTAATCAGCACTGAGCTGAGGATGCTGTTACAATCCTACCACCTAAGTTAAGCATATCTTAAAACAGAGCACCTATGATGTTCTCCAAGAAAGCAAAAAGCCTCTCATCTTCCCTAAAAAGCAGCCGCAGCATCCTTTTAAACTGCCTCTAGACTTCCATCAGAACTATAGTGCTGCTGGTATGTAAGGCAGATGTAACTTTATTCCTAAACTTCCTTGTCAACGAACAGTCCAGGAGCAAATACAGTTCTGGAAAGATTATTCACCTGAGATGCTAAGGTTACAATAAGGCATTGTTCTTAACAAATCACTTTAGCCCTTACTTGGCATTTGAAGGGTCTCTCTGTTGAGTGAACATGTTTAACGTGACAGCTTAAATGATCAGGCCTGCAAACAAGAGAGGAACAGAGAAGAGAATGCATACTGTTACAAATACATAGTAAGGACACGGTGGCTAGCGGTGCTGAACACTGCTGGTGACCCCTTGCAGCCCACCCCCTCTGCACAGCACGGATAAATACATCCCCTCACCTACACAATGCCTTGCAGCCAGAGGAACACACGGGTACGCTGAGACCCAACCTGCTGTTTAAAACTTAACCACGTTCCTCTTAACACACCTGAAAATGGTACGTTTGCTTGTACCCTGTGTAAAGGTGACAGAGCAACGGCTCTAAGGGTTGAAGCTTGTTCTCTGTCACAAGCACAGGTGTAAATACAGCCAGCAGCAATGCAAGCTCCCCTGCACTGCTCTGTCAGTCCACCTCAACCCTGCTACCAGACAAGGAGGCAGTTTGCCTGCTATGCCCCATCCAGGCTTTGCAAAGGCTTGGTCAAGGGGCTCCATGACACCCATCAGTGACATGGACACGTGTCCTGTGGACATGGATGAGGTCACAAGATTGTTTTAAAACACTCCCACAAAAGAACGAGTGCTTTTGGCTCGGAGCAAGACCCACACCCTAGAGGTAAACAAGGCTCTTTATCCCCTCACCAATCTTCTAAGATGTCTGGTTCTCCTAGCCCCTCGCTATGAAAGCTTAACCCTTCTTGGTTATGAAAAGCCAATACTTGAGCTCGCCTGGGATTTTCTACATGGTACCTCGAGAAGCCTTTTCCACAAACACCACAGGTGTAGGGTTTCGTGATGCCACCTTCGTGGGACCTCACGTGGTAGGTCATGCGATCCTTCCTCTTGAAGCGCTGATTGCAAATGGGACATTCAAAGGGTTTTTCATCTGAGTGGGACAGCTTGTGCCGGTTGAGGTGGTAGACATCCCTGAAGGCCTTCCCACACATCTCACAGGCGTGGTTCTTCTTTACGGGCTTGCTGGGCTTCTTGGTGGTCTGAGTCACTGCCATGGCCGTCGCGCCGGCACTACTGCTGGGGTTGGTGGCAGAGGAAGACGTAGTGACTGTGGACAGGATGCCTGCGATAGTCGACACCAGTGAACTTCGGCTGTTGTCACCAGCGATGGTGGAGATAAGGGGCACCATTGTGGTGGGAGTTTTCTTTGGCCGTGACACTAACTTTATCCCTGTGTGGCAGGACTCGTGACGCCTCAAATGGTAGCTGTCCCTGAATGCTTTGCTGCAGTAAGTGCACACAAAGGAGGTTTTAGGTTTTTCCTTTTTAATCCCAACAATAGCATCCTTTAATGTTTCTGGTGCAGGCTGAGGTTTCTGCGTTATTGGTAAGGGCAGAATCGGCTTCTGATCGGGTGGCTCAACAGCAGAGCTCAGGAGAGGCAACAAACTGTTCTGTGCTGCCTGCTGTTGGTGATGTGAGGCTTCATGTGCCTAAAACCAAACATTCACACTTAAATTCTATCAATGGGTGCTCGCTCGGACACGGTGAGAACATTTACAACCTACAGGAAAGCACATTCTACACCAAAAGCCATTGAAGTAACAAGTGGAAAAGGGAACAGAGCTCTGGTTTTGGACAAGAACAAACCCGCTCACGCTCTACATGCATTGGCTGTGCGGATTCTGTGGCAAGCGGAGGGATGGCACACATCATAACAAGCAAATAATTAATAAGTTTCCGGAGGGCAACACTTCCTATGGAAAACAAGGAGGCGCTTGTCAGATCTTTTCCTAACACAGCATTTGATCTTTACATAACAGACAACTTGTTTTGCTAGCGATCATATCAGATGCCACCTTGGGACTATCTTTGGAGCTTATGAATGTACTGACAGGAGTTGCAAAATAATGCCCCACCTTTAAACCAAGCTTAGTGCACACTGAGGATCAAACTGCAGCCACGGGGAGCCAGGATGCACTAAGGTGTCTTATTCAAACAGCGGGCTCATACTGGTGCGTTAGCACTGAACCAAAGCAGCTTGAATCCAGCACTGTCTAGAGCCACGTTGCTATATTTAGCAGGTTCCCATTGCATTTATACACTGAACACCATGCTCTTTGCATCTGGAAATGAGTAAGAATAGTGACATGTCCTTTTTCTCTTCAGCAGCAACTACTCTGTGATAGGAAGAGGAGCTAATCCATGAGCACTGTAGATATCTAGAGATGCTGGAGAACACATTTGGGGGCGTTGGGGGAAAAAAGCCCCGAGAACTGTTTCAAAACAGCCAGTACCAACTGACTGTGAACTACAGAATCAGTGGGAGACGCTAAAGGGAAGAGACAGAAGGGGATCCCCCGCTCAGCTGAGCCTCAGCCTGTGCTGCTACAGGCTGTCCTACACGCCGCTTGTATTCTGAGGCTGTTTATTCTAAGGCAGAAAACACGGTGATTAAAACTCCTCCAGTCAGACTAGGACAAAACCCTAGCAGATACAATTTTAAAGTGGTTTAGAAACCACACAAACCAATTCAGCCTAATGGAGCATTAAAATAAATCACTCTAGCACCCTAAGCCAGTTTAAGCGCATCTGTATTCAAGATGTGCCTCGGTCTCATCAGACCAGTTTTAAATCAGTCTCGTTATTAACGCAGCGTGCCAGGGCTGAAGCTGAGTCTGGGGAAACTTGCATTCCCATTGGATCAGTGCTGCAGCCTTCCAGGACTTCTCCCCTATGGCCTCCTTCACAAACTAACATGACTCGAGGCTGTCAGAGCTGAATAAAACATTGCGCTGGCTCGTGCCCCCCAACCTGTCTCCTTTTACAGCAGCTCAGGACGGGCAGCGTTACAAACCACACTCAGGCTAACACTCTTCCTATGGGAATCCATTCCATCACGTCCTCTGGAGAAGTCAGTACCTCCAGGAGCTCACTTGGGGACTTTATTCTTAGTTGCATCCAAGCTCTGTCTGCTCTGCCTCTCCCGACTGCAGCAGCAGCTCCAGCAGCCTCAGTGCAGCTCCCCCCTGGCTGCAGGGGGGGTCCCACCTCCTCCTGCCACCCCTCGGACCCTGCAGCGTTCCAGCCAGCCACTCTTCAGGAGCACGATGCCGGTGATCTTTGGATAGAAGCCACCAGTGGACACAAACACTGACCCACGTGGGTGTGAATACGTGCTCCCTAACACTCCAAGCCTATCTGACAGGAAAACGGCTCACGGGAGAAAGCCTGGATTTGGTGTGACAACGTGCAGGACAAGGCAGGAGCCAGGCCAGCCTGTCCGGTTGGATCCCAACCGCGCCGAAGCTCGGGATGCAACAGGTAGGTTGAGAATTACCACACCGGGCCTGGCCACAGCAGCCACCTCAAACAACAGCCTCAGGGGCTGGTTTGTGATTGCTGAGGAGGCAAATGCAGAGCTCTCCCGGAACCAGCACGGTCCAAACTCCAGCATCCCCACTGAACTCCTGCCTGACTTAATTGGCAAAGGTGGGGTTCCAACCACTCCTTTTCCATGTTTATACAAAGCCATTGGGACATCTACGCTGCATAAAACCAGTATGCACAACACACATTGAAAGCACAATATTAAGCGAGTTGTGTACTTATAAGACAATTTTAATTTAAAAACTAGAAAATCTGAGATGTTTTACAGCCAACTTGAAACCAGCGTTAGACAATGTTGCTAAACTGTATCAGAAGACACTTAAGAGCACCTAAGGATAGCTCCAGAGATACAGTTTCAAAGGCAGAGCTAGCAGATCGGATAATAGAGAGCACAAATCCTTTGGACAAGGTTCAAACTTACGCAGTTTATGGATATTTTTAAGCCTTAAAGAACCATCAGCACTTGATGGTAACGATGCACTTATTGCTACGGAACCGATCCGGATGGGAGCCATAAAACAATGTATATTCATAAGGCTACAGGCTACGGAGCTGCTGCTTATATAAGTCTGCTTATCTTGGTTCCCAGACAGCCAGCGCTATTAGCAGGGCTATCTTCCTAACAACCCCTGTTTGCAACAAGCAGTATTCCTCCCTTCCCGAGGGCTGCAGCATCAAAGCCTTTTAGCAAAGGATCAGGCAGTATTTGTTTCACTCCCTGCTCCAGAAGGGAGCCGGCACCTGCTGCACGCCCCTGGCAAGTCATTCCTATTCAGGCACAGACCCGGCTTTGCTTGACCCGGCATTCACGTCAAGTCAACAGTTCTGTGATACTTGGATCGTCCAGGCCAAACCCCCCTGCTCCCAGCACTGATTTGTGCTTTCCTTGGGGGGCAGTAAACACCAGAGAGCTGTAATTCCTGACCCGCAGTGCTAGGATGTGCCATTGTGAACTTCCAGTGCCAGAGGCGAACATTTTTTCGCGCTCCAGCCTTAATGTGAGAGCAACAAATTAGCATGAGTCATATCTCAAGCGCTCCGTTTGATGGATGAGTCCTCCTCACATTAACAGATACAACTTTCACTTTCCCAGCAGATACTTAAAGTGGGTTTCAAAATGAGCATTTCAGGCACTATTCAGATCCCGACGAGAACTGCTCCAAACAAGAAGCGCTTACTCAGTGGCACAGCCTTTAAGGAGAGAGCTACAAGTCATCAACAGCCACCGAAACACAATCAGACAACTTTATTTGGAAGGAGCAATTTACAGTCGCACATCCCATTGCTGCCAAGGCTTGAATTAAGGCACCGAAGCCTCCTCCAAACACATTTAGCTACGAATTACAACTGTGCACACAGCGCCTTGAGCTGTCCCTGAGAAATCCTGGCACAGCTGGAGCGTGCTAAAAGCCCCCTAGAAGAATGAGGGGTTTATTCAGTCACTCACATTTGTTATTTAACCAATACCGAGGAGGGGCCGGGAAGGGCTTTTAAACCCACTTTTTCGGGCTAGTTTTAACTAATCCCACTTGGATCTTGGCTGACACGCTGCTGGTGAGCAAGGAGGAGAACTAAACTCACATCAGGAGTTGTCTTAACAGCGCTTTCTGCCCGGTGCATTAGGATGCTCGCACCCTGCATCATTAGTTTGAACAAAATGACTCGAGAAACGATATCCAACATTTCTTCCGAGGCCTTAATACTTTATTCTTTGGGGCAAAACTAAAGGAGTCAGAGGAAAACTTCCACTCCACGGCTTTATGAAGATGCTTCCAAGTCACACAGAGCTGAGCCCGTTAGGAAAGCGAGCTGCCGACTCCTTAATTAGAAGCAGCAAATCCTACTCCAAAATCCAAGTGCGGCACCGCTATTGCAAAAGGCAGAACCCTCCTCCAGCATCAGGAGGAGCAGCAAGCCGCCGGACACGTACTGAAAAGCATTACTCGGCGTTTCTGAACGGAGGCTCCTGCAACACCGGGCTGCCAGCCTGGAAACGCTCAGCAGGGCGATAAAAGCAGCCCCAGCTCGGAGGGAGATGGCCCTAAACTAAAGGAGATTAACTTCTTAGCGTGAAGTTTCCTACGTGCGAATCACAACTGCCCGCTAGAGTGAGGAATAATTCACCAGCCCTCAGCCAAACTCGCTGGCATCACCCATGGCGAGAAGGCGGAAACCTCAGCTCCCGGTACCGGCTCCCCGGGAACATTCCCGGCGTGGTTTTGGAGGCAAGAGCACCCGAGCGAGTGACTCATCCCTCGGTACTCGCCAGGGAAGGATCTGTCCCCTCTCTGAAGGAATGGTGCTCGCTCTCGGCGGATTTATTCATTCAACTCAGGCTTGCGGACTCGTGTCACGGGGCGGGTTTGGGATTAATCCCGAGGAGCACAGGGAGCGAGTGCCCGCCGCCGGGAACGTGCAAAGGGGATTATTGTACCTTGACAAAGGTGATGTGCGGGGCTGCTTATTTTAGTCCCTCTCCCTCCTCTCGCAACCACACAATTCCAAGCTCCCAAAGAGCAGGAGGCACCAGAAAACGATCCGGCGTGAAAGGGCTCACAAAAGCCAAGGGAGGATCGCGCTTGCTTTTTTTTTCCCTCCTCCTTTTTTCATCGCTCCCCTGCCTTTTCCTTGGAATTACATAAACAGCGGTGCTTCTAAGTCAGCCTTTCGCAGACACAAGGGGGGAAAACAGTGACTCAGTTGGCAAAGGGAGGGGTTGCCCGCTCCACCGTCCCTATTCCTGCCCGTTACCGTTAGCGTTTCGCCAGTTTTTACACGAAGCCGGCCCGCTCGCGTCCCATTTTAAACGCAAACAAGCTCCCCCGCCAGCGGCCCTGAGTCAGGCCGGTTCAGGAGGGATTAATGCATCCTCGCAGACACGGGGGTTGTTCCAGCGGGGTTTTGTTAGAGCCCGCTGGAACCCTGCGCTGCTTTTTATTGTTGTTTTTCTTTCTGGCGGCGGGGGGGGGGGTTGGGGGGGGCAGAGAAAGAAAAGCAACAACAACAAAAAAGAGGTTATTTAGGGGGAAAAGAGGGGAAACGAAAGGTGTGAAATGAGCTCGGTTTTATCGGAAATAAATAAATAAGGGAGCAGCATCGCGGGCGGCGGCGGAGCCGGGCGGGGAGCCCCGGCCGAGGAGGGCAAAGCGGAGCCGGCGGCGCGGGGCCGGGGCAGGCGCTGCCTCAGGCGGGCCGGGCCGGGCCGGGCCGCTCCCGGCCGGGGGGAGGCGGGCGGGAGGCCGGGCGGCGGCGCTGAGTGACAGCCCCGGCCTAGCGGGGAGCCCGGCTGGCGGCCGCTGAGGGGAGGGGGGGCGCGGGCAGCGCCGGCGGCCGCGGGGCCTCACCTGAAAGAGGAACGCGGTCCAGTTGGCCTCCATGGCGGGGGCGTCCCGGGCCTCGGCGGGCGGCGGCGGCGGCGGCTCCGGCAGCGCGGTCCCCCCCTCCCTCCCCCGGGCCTCAGCTACATGGAGCCGACAACAAAGCGGCGGCGGCGGCGGCGGCTCAACATGGCAGCGCCGAGCGGCCGCTTCCGCTAACCTCCGGGCTGCACCACTGCGGCCCAGAGGGGGGAGGCGGCGGCGCGGCGGCCCGGCGGGGCGGTGCGGGCCCGGGCCGCCGCGGCGCCGCCCCCGCCGCTCCCCTCGCCTCGGGGCGGGCGGCGGACCCGGGCCGTGCGCGGACGGGTGTCGGGACGAGCGGCGGGGCCGGGGCGGCGCGGAGGGCCGGCCGCCCCCCCCGCGGGGCTGGCAATGGGCCGGTCCCGAGCTGGGGAAGCCGAGGCGAGCTGTGGCGAGAGAAGATGGAGGAGCGGCCGAGCCGGCCCCGGCCGCCGCAGCCCCAGCCCCAGCCCCGGCCCCGGCCCGGCCCGCGGGGGCCGCCGGCGCCGCCCGCCTCCTCCTCCCTCTCCCCGCCCGCCGCCTCCGCCCGCCGCGCAGGGAGGGAGCCGCGGGGGCGGTGGGGGGCGGCGGGCGGAGGCCCTGCAGGTGCCGCCCCGCCCGCCGGGGCCCACGGGGATGGGGCCGGGGCCCCCCCGGGGCTGCGCTGACCCCGGCCCCGGCCCTGGCCCCGGCCCCATCCCCGCGGGGCCGCGGTTCGAGGCTCCCTCCCTCACTCGGCACAGGGCGGCCGGGATGCGGCTCCAGGCTGGGCCCCCCCGGGGTGCTCGGGTTTAACCCCCCCCTCACACGTTCGGGTCCGAGCTGACCGGATCCCTCTCATGGAAGCGTCTCCAGCGCTGCACCCGAATGCAAATCAAAGCCACAAGCAATTAAGTGTCTGCTTACCGTTAATTACGTGTTTGCACACATCAAGCACATCCCTGACAGGCGAAGGACGGGGCCCTGGGCTCCCTGCGCTGGGAGGGCTCCTCCTGCTTCCTGGGTGCTCCCGGGGGCAGGGGAGGATGCGGGGACACCGCGGGCACCTGTATCCCCTGTATCCCCACCCGAGGATGAGGGATCTATGGGATGGATGGGGGGACAGGGAGAACGCGAGTGTGGTGGTTGGATGCTGCTACAGGACGGGGTGCTCTGAACCCAAATCCTGCTCACGCAAGGGCTGTCCTTGCAAGGGGGCGATGGCAGGAGCCTGACAGCACTTTATGATGCATCCCCCCCATCCGGCTCCATTCAATCCCCTCCTCGCCGACCCCGCTGCATCCGAGGCCTCGGCGCCCGCTGCACCGGCTTCTGCCCCGCCTGACCTCAGCGAGGAGCCGGGTTGGTCTCGTCTCCCGCTACCGGTAACACAAAGGCAGGTCCCAAAGCCCCTAACGCCGGTGCTGCTCCGCTCGGATCCCGCACTGGGGGTCCCAGCCCTCCCCGGCCGTCTCTTTGCTTTCCAAGAGCCTTGCAATGGAGCCGTTGTTCCGCTCGGGATGCTTGCGGTCGTTTCACGCCTCTCTGGCCATGTGCAAGCTGTTTTCCTTGCATCCCAGTGCCAGGGTCAAGTGATGACGTCAACTTCTGTTTGCGTTCAAAAGAATGGTAATAGGGTTTCTTGTCCGTGTGCTCCCAGAGGGAAGTTTGTGGGAATGGGGCTTCCCGGAGCCGTCTGACCCCCCCCCCGGGTTCTTTTCCATTGGGGAGTATGGAGCCTGATTGCTTTTGCCCACCCCATCTGCACCACGCCGCCCTCTGTGCCGATGCATCAGGTGGGCAGCGCTGGGGATGTCACCTCTGCTCTGCAAAAGCCTTGGATTAGGAAAACCGAGCCCGAATAAAGGATCCCAATGGGGTTTGCACATGGAGCGCTCTGAGCCCCGCTGGGATCGCACCGGGCAGCTCGCAGCGGAGGTGTTCTGCTGGCAGAGATGCTCTTCTTTGTGGCACGGGGATAACCACAGCATCCCGCACACCGCCACGTTCCCCTCTCCTGCCCTTTATCAGTAGCAACAACCGCTATCGGCAGAGCCGGGGGCAAGCAATGCATTGTGAATAGGGGGAACACCGCTGCTGCCCCTGGCTGTGTTGGTCGGGTTTGTTTGTTAATGCCCGATAATGAAGACCTGGGAGTCTCGCACTCGCTTCAATTAAAGCCTAAGGAAACTACCCGAGCATCACTGAGTCATCGGAGCACGGAGGAGGCTGAGCCCCGTTCTTGGGGGTTTGCATCCAAAGAGGGGCTACGGGAACACAACTGGAAACTCAAACCCTTCCTATGGAGTCAGAGGAGAGGGAAACAGAGCTGGAAGCCGCTTTCCTTTCAGCAGCATCCAGCTGAGGCATCCCAGCACATCCCACAACAGCGAACACTGGGAGAGGAGCTGTGTTAGGAGCAAAGCAAAGCAGGAGCTCGGAGGAGCTCTATTAATAAAGGGCAAGTCTATGCCAAACCCGACGAACTTCCCTTTACCCAGAAATATAACTGGAAATGCAAAAGCCACAGTGTTTGAAAACACGTTATTTGCATTATATATGTATATATACATTACAGATGTACATATACATTATGTATGCCCCAAAGCAGAATAAACAAAGGTTAGATTTGTAAACTCCCCATCTTAATTAAAGCAGCGCTGCTTTGGACAAACCCACATCACAGGTAGCTCCAAGTGCTCTGCTGTTTAACTTATACCTTCCAGCTCCCTTAGTCATGGAGCTGGGACAGCGATAGCATCAGCAGCCACCCCACAGTGCTGCCGCTTGGGTACCCGTGCAGGGAGTTTCTAGGGCACCAGGATGCGTGGCCCATTTAACACCATCCCCAGGGTGCTCTTTCCTGCCTTTCCGAGCACAAACCTGCCTTCCTTCCTCCCTCAGCACTTCCCAGGCTGGTGTCGGGGATGCTGCTGGGGTATCCCCTGCTTCCAGAGGAGGCAATACCCATGGCTCATGTGTCAAAGCCTCTTCGTGGCATGACTCATACACAGAGGAGCTGCTTCTTCCACCGCGCTCAGCCACAGGACTTGGTAAGGTGCCTGTTGGCATAGGCACCAGTGGCTGTTGCTGCAGCAGGATGCAGCTCCCCTCCATCCCGGAGCCCCAGAAGGGCTGAACTCTAAACTCCATCTAAACCCTATTCGTTTTATCCTCTTGTCCTTTCAGACCCCCCTGGACTGTCATGGAGGTGAGTGATAAAGTCCTAACGTCTGCACATCTCCCATAGTTATAGAGCTGATGGGCTGGGTCCTACGGCAGGGACCCTCCTCGCCCAGCACCTTCCCAGCCCGTGTCTCTGGCACGCTGCGCTCTGATTCCTGTGTTGAGCTTGCGTTTGCATCGCTCAGAATAGAACACATCGAGCATCTCAGTGTCGGAGGAGCCCCTCTCCGCTTGTCCCTGCTCCCCGAGTGGATTCCGCAGCTCCGTGGGGCTGAAGAGCCCTCGAGTGTGTAAATAAGCTGCAGCGACAGAATGTGCTCCCTGCAGGCAGCTTCCCTTCAGCTGCTTGCCCAGCTCGTGTCTTCTCTGGCGTCTCTCCTTGCAGCTCCAACTTCCCTCTCCAACTGATTAGGGAAGCTAAAAAGAGACAGTACCACACGTCAGCGGGGAGCACACACTGCAGGCTCAGCCGCCAGCACGGCTGCCCTGTGCCAGCTACACCATGGGATGGGGCAGCATCCTCCAAAGAGCATCCCACTGCATGCACTGGATGCAAGCGCATCCTTGACCTGCAGCAAACGTGGAGAGGAGGTGCTGCGGGGGTAAAGAACGTGTTTGCATGCATAGGGAAAAGGAAGGCTTTTGCCATATGGCTGCCCACAGCCATCCCCTGCTGCCACACATCCACTCTCCATCCTGTGCCATTGAGCACCAATGCCAGGACCACCACACGCACCAGCCCCAGGGCCTGGAGGCTGCACTGCTGCTGCTGGTGCAGAGCATGCCCGTCGCCTTCCCACAATTAGCACATCTGAAGGATTGCTCCTGCTCCAGTTTTGAGAGGAGGAAAATAGGATGCAGGAATTCACCAGCCGGCTCGGCTGGATCACTGCGGAAAGGAGTGATGGCAATCCACGGAGGAGCAGCAAGGAGCTATCAAAGGGAAGGAGCCTCCTAAGCAGGATCCTGTGGGAATGTCACTGCGTTCTCTGTTTTCATGTGTTTAGCACCAAACTTTGAGGTGCTGCTGCTGCAGCCATGTACATAGGAAGGAAGGAAGGACATGGGAAAAGCCACTGTGATGCCAAGGGCAGCAGAGAGACTCCCAGGTCCATATGGAGCTGGGTGTCAGCTCCCATCACACACATTCACCAGCCCAGGGCTCCCCAAGAGCCAGGCAGGGATAATGCTACAGCTGCTCTGTGCTGTCAGGCATTCCCTAGTGATAGCATTCCCTTCCCAAACAGCCCTGCCGTGCCCGATCCATGCAGTTCTGAACACTTCCCTCCCTGCTGTCCTGCTATGGGAAACCCTCCCACTTCCCTGGAATATCATCCTGCTCCCTCTCTGCCATCCCTCTGAATCCAGCACCATTCCCAAGACAGGCAGATCCCTGCCTTCCTGCAGCCCAAGCTTTGCCTTTGTGGCACACAGCACCCGCTGGCTCCCATCTCCCACAGCCACAGGAGATGCTCGGTGCTCCATCCAGAACGATCCTGGCTATGTTTAGCAAGGACAGTGCCGTTATCTCTTCCCACCTCCTTGTCCTCAGCTGTGCCTGGGCTAATCTGCGCCCTGCACCTTGCCCCGCGCTCCGGATCCCCTGCCCTTGGGTGTTATTTTGGGTGTCTCCATCACAGCTGCACCCATGGAGAGGAGGAGCTGCCCTGGGGACAGGGGAAGCCGCTGCCTGGTGCTGTCCCCAGGCATGTGCAAAATGATTGCCCCTGCTCTAAATGGGGCTGTGCGCTCTGGGTGCACTCACTGCGGACACCCCAGAGCAAGCGGTACATGGGGAGATGCACGGTGCCAGGGCACTGGTGCTGTGCAGTGAGGATTGCCCATGCTTAGCATCAAATATTCCATTCTATGCATGTCTATGGTTTATACATCTGGACTGGCACATGTATATTGACATGTGTTTATACACATGCATGTTTTACAGAGATATGCACGTATAAGAGGGACATGGAGCTGTTGGAGCAAGGCCAGAGGAGGCCATGGTGCTGCTGTGAGGGCTGGAGCAGCTCTGCTCTGGAGCCAGGCTGAGAGAGCTGGGCTGGGTCAGCCTGGGCAAGAGAAGGCTCCTGAAGGGGAGACCTGAGAGCAGCTCCAGTGCCTAAAGGGGCTGCAGGAAAGCCGGAGAGGGGCTTGGGACAAGGGCCTGTAGGGACAGGCCAAGGGGAATGGCTTGAACCTGCCGGAGGGGAGACTGAGCTGAGCTCTTAGGCAGAAGCTGTTCCCTGTGAGGGTGCTGAGGTGCTGGCACAGGGTGCCCAGAGAAGCTGTGGCTGCCCCATCCCTGGCAGTGCTCAAGGCCAGGTTGGACACAGGGGCTTGGAGCAGCTGCTCCAGTGGAAGGGGTCCCTGTGCACGGAGCAGGGATGCTGTGCCCGAGGCCCCCGCTGGTGCTGGATGCTCATTCCTGTGGGATCAGCTGAACGATGCAGCCGAATGCACAACCATCGATTGCTGTGGAGATGATCCATAGCTGCCAAATGGGATTATCCAACACCCAGGTCCGGGGAAAAGAGTAAACAACAAAGAATAAGGAAAACAGGACACAGTGCTGGCAAAGGCACAAGCAGGTCCAGGGGGACCACGACCCTCCAGCCAGGCACTAATCCCTGCTGTTCCCTTTCCCAAAGGATTTGTGAGCTCTTCTCCGTTCTTAATCGTGGCAGCCCCACAGGGAAGGTAATGCAGCATTATCCATGTGCTCCAGCTGTGGCTGGGAGCAGGGAGGCAGCCGGCTCACCCGGGCTTTGCCGTGTGTCAGTGAAAGATCAGGGATTAGCGCCCGGATTTCCTCACTGCCTCGGCTGCTCTAATTCCGTGGCCGTGTTTTTCCCTAAATGCACTGACCTTACGTGCCTGATGCCGTGCATCCCATGCCTGGGGGCTGACAGTGGGGAGGGCAGCAAGGCAGGAGCCACTGTTCCCTGTTCAGATGCACAGGAGTTAGTGCTAAAACCTCAGCATCCTCATAGGGAAGAGCTGCCTAAGAGCACAGCTCAGTCTCCCCTCGGGCAGGTTCAAACCATTCCCTTTGTCCTGTCCCTACAGGCCCTTGTCCCAAGCCCCTCTCCAGCTTTCCTGCAGCCCCTTTAGGCACTGGAGCTGCTCTCAGGTCTCCCCTTCAGGAGCCTTCTCTTGTCCAGGCTGCCCCAGCCCAGCTCTCAGCCTGGCTCCATAGCAGAGCTCCAGCCCTGCATCCGTGCTGGCTCGCGTCCCCAGGAGCCATCTGTGTGGTGTAAGCTCATCAGCTCCATCACGTCACAGCGACGCAGAGCACAACCGAGTCATGCGAAACAGGGGGATATTGCTTAAAACACTGTTGTAGCCAAAGCAGGGCTCTTTGGCTGACTCACAGGAACACAAAACTCACTGCCGGGATGAACGGGAGCTATTAGAACACCGAGGTAATTACTCATGCGAACAATGCCCTTCTCAGCTCTTTAATGATTACACAAATTAGTGCATAAAATTATGCTAATGACCCTACAACTGTTGCACACACACGCAGCGCTCTGGTGGGGAAGGGGGAGGAAGAGGCTGAGCCTGGACCCTGGCACCACTGGGAGCAGGGCACTGGCACAGGGTGCCCAGAGAAGCTGTGGCTGCCCCATCCCTGGCAGTGCTCAAGGCCGGGTTGGACACAGGGGCTTGGAGCAGCTGCTCCAGTGGAAGGGGTCCCTCTGCATGGAGCAGGGGTTGGAGCTGGAGGAGCTTTAAGGTCCCTTCAACCCAAACCATTCCAGGATTCTATGGCCAAGGGGCAGGTGAGGCTCTGTGCCCTTCAAGGAGCACACAGTGTGGCTGCTTCCATGAAGCCCTGCAAGTCTGACTCACCTCTGCAGGCACGCGGGAGAGGGATGTCAGGGAACATTGGTTTCACAGGGAACTGCCCGGAATCTTGATGGGTTTTTTCCTCCTAAAAATTCACCTTTCTGTTTGAAACAGGTTCAGCTGCAGGTGCAGCGAGGCTCATTCTGCACTTACCCTTACCTGAGCTGGAGCTGGTTTCAGCCAACACAGGAATTACTCCAATTGTGCGGTACAGCCAAAAAATGCTGTTACCAGGAGAGAGAAATGTGAAGTCACGACCGATCCAAACAGATCAATGAATGACTGCTGTTCTAAAGCAGAAGTTTCTGTTCATTAAAACAACAACCCCCCCAAACTGTGGTTTCTGGGAGAAGCCACAACTTTTCCATCCGTTCCCATATGTTAGGTTTATGAAGCACTCTGCTCCCAGTGGGATTAAGAAGGACAGATTCCCTCCCTCATCACTGCGCTTCCCAAAGTGCCTACACAATGCCAGCAGTGCTGGGCTGCCAACAGGCAGCTGTGTGGAGCAAGGGCAGGACAGAGGAACCACGCAGCCCCAGGGAGGACAATTGCCCTCAGTTGTACCAACAAAGCAGCACTATCGGAAGTGCAGGACCATCGGAAAAGGCAGATTCCCCTGCACAGGGACAACAGAGCTGCTCCAGCACTGCTGTGTTGAAAGCAGGGACATGGATCAGCTGCAGCAGCTAAACATCTCTGCTGTCAGGGTAGAAAGAAGGAACTCCAGCATTCCACCATTCCCTTCCTTTTTCCAAGTGCAAACACAGCATTCCCACTCTGCAGGGAGGGCCAGCAGCCTCCTTTGCATGGGTACAACCCCCCCAGCCAGTCTTTAAGAACTCGGTGTTAAAAGCTTTGCACAAAGGTGATGTGGTCCACAGATCCCAACGTGGAGAAACACTGGTGTTTCCTTCCTCCTCCTCCTCACAGCATCCACTGTGCTCCTGCCAGGGAGGAAGGGCCTTTCCACAGGGTGATGCTTGTTACCAGGCTGCAACCACCTCAGAGCTGGTACAGGTACTACTGCTGTGTCTTGAAATCAGCTCTTTATGCTCAGAGCCATTGGACTCCCTGGGTCAGAACCGAGACCCCCGTGTTTCAGAGAGGGGACTTCAGCCCCTCTGTCCGTGAGGGTCTCAGCCTCCTTCACTCCTCCTACCCCATGAAGGTCTCCTTCTCCCCAGCCCCTGGGCAGGCAGAGGGATCTGCCCCAAGCACCACTCCAATTCAAAGCAAACTCTTCAGGTTTCCTTTTGTGCAAGAAGGGTTTTTTGTTTCCCTGAGCACACTCGAACCTCTGCTTTAAAGCCGCTCCCATTTCACCTTCCTTGAGCTCAGGCCTCACAAGGGTTTGGAGTTTTTCAGGCCAACTTCCCCTCCAACAGCACATACCTACGTGCCATTGAGCACACACTGCCCCCTCCACTCCCTGACAAACAAACCTCTCTGGCAAGAGCCACCCCACCTTCATGCTCCCCACCCCACTCATCCCAACAGCTCTTCCCACCCAGCATTGTCCCACAGCCACTCCAACAGCCAAGTCTGTTCCATGTACAACATGGCTCTTACCTTGCCCTCAGGCACAGGGCTTTGCCATCAATTTGTAACTGTTTGAGTGTATCTCATAGACACATCCTTGGCTCATGACACTCATCCCTGCTCCAGCATAGGCTCCTCTCTCCATGGGATCATAGCTCCTGCCCAGACCCTGCTTCTGCACAGGCTTCCCACAGGGTCACAGCTTCCTTTGGGAATCCCCCTGCTGCATCTCCAGGGGCTGCAGGGAATCCCTACTCTGGAACACCTTCTCCCTCCTCCTGCACTGACCTTGGTGTCTGCAGAGCTGTTGCTATCTCTTTGCAAGCTGCTGTTGTGCAGGACTTTATCCATCTTCTTAAACACATGATCCTATAGGCTCAGCCTTGGTCAGTGGCAGATCCATCCTGGAGCTGGCTGGCACTGGTGCCATCAGACATGGGGAAAGCTACCAGCAGCTTCCCACAAGAGCCATCCCTGCAGCCCCCTGATACCAAAACCCAGCCCCAGCCTCGCAAACCCAAGGTACCCACTTACACAGTGACCCAACCACCCAGCCTGTGCTCCCCAGTACAGCCCATGCAGAAACACAACCCCTGTGCTCCACACTGAGACTTTAATTCCCTGCAAATTTAACACAAACTTCAATAACCAAAGGAATTTTAATGGACTTCATACTAACCCACGAGGGCCATCACACAGGACAGGAGCCACATTCCCAGGCTGGATGTTGGGGGTGATTGTGACCACATTACTTTGGCTCCTCTGTAACCATCTTCGCTTGCTGCCTCCAGCCACCAGCGAGGCCTGCACACCCCATTTGCCCTCAAGAGGACTGCAGGGCCAGCACAGAGCCTGCTGAACCTCCCATTTTCCCTTGAGTATCACTAGCAACATGAATATTAACACATCCTCTTTTAAGCAGCGAGAAGTCTTTCTTTCCCCCTTCTCCTGTAATAAATTCCACCCATTTCCCAGGGAACGGAGCCCTTTCTTTGGGAGCAGCTCAAACACCAGCGCTTCCTGTGAACACTACATCTCTGTGGAGCACAAAAGGCTTTTGTGCGGCCGAGCGGGGCCGCGGTGGCGAGCGGAGCCCTCGGCTTGGCAACAAACCACAACCCCCGGGTGTGTGTTTCTGTAAAAATTTTATTTGTTAAAGGAAAAGAAAAAGGCAGAAGCCAATTGAAAACCTGCTCAATCTTTAACTCCAATTGGTCGTTAAATTTAGAGAAATGACTTCGGTTTTATGTTTTAAACAACCCCCCCTTTTTCCCCTTTAAGCGTTTACCATCTACTCGTGCTGAATCCTTCCAAGGAGATCGCTCCAACGCACCTCTCCAGGTCCTCGCTTTGCTCCTTTTACCAAAAACCATGGAAAAACTCCATCGTGCATCTTAAGGGCTCCCATCGTCAAAAATAGGAAAAAAAAAGGTATCTTTGGAATAGCCAATTGAGTTGAATAACAAAAAGACTCCACACGAGTGCGGTTTGGTTGGGGCAGGAATCCACTCCTATGTTCCTGGTAATCTGATCCCGCTCCATGAATCCTTGTAATTCAGCCTCCCTATCCTATCCACATTATGATTTGAATCCAATGATCCAGCTCCAAGGATTGGGATCCAGTGAGCCCTCTCCAATCCAAACCTTTATAACCAGCAAAACCAAAAAAGAGGAGGCAAAAAGTTAGATACTGTAATGAAAAAATAGGATTCTGGGGAATGATCAGTTATGTTTGCCATCAATAACAGAGATGTACAGTAATAACTATCAATTCCCCAAAACAAACTCGTGAATGGTGATGCTCAGATAATTCTTTCTTAGAAATGTTAATTACTACTGGGAGGAAACATTTGTCATATTTACAATATGTCAACTGAAAATGCCAACATACTCATCGCTCGCACGGCTTTGTGGTCGCAAAAAAATGGGCTACGAAACTGGAAGAGCTTTAACTGCCAACACTATCCACCTGCTGCAGGCCTGAGCTACAACAGCATTCCCGGCTGGAAGGGAACGCTGGGAACTGGAGTTCGCAAACAGATCGGTGAGTCAATTGACAATTAGTCTGAGGGGGCAGGGCTGAGACTTTAAGTTATTCCCCACTTGGTTGTCTTAAGTTGTTGGTTGTATTTTTGCTTTCAGTCTGATACTTTAAGAAATGCAATAGCAACGCTGTATCAGTCACACAGAGGACATGCAGATTTTAGCAGTATTGATATTATACTCCGATTTAAAGATACCCTTTGATCTACTGCAAGTGCACGAATACTACAGAACATTTAACACTTGTAACCGAATGCTACGTGACAAAGTAAACCGAAACTCCCACCCCTGACCCGGTTTATTCCTTAAAAAAACCTAAAAATAGAATGGAATTATGGACTAGAGAATAAACAAAAGCAAGTATTTAGCCACAATTGCCCCCCCCCAAAAGAGTTTTAAAGCAAAGAGCAATTGTAGCCTGCGGTAACTAGACCATGCCTGACGTGACACAGAGGTGCACGCGCTCCATTAGCCTGGCTCTCAGTATAAGGTCAATACTGCCAAGTTCATCTGTGACAATAGCACTTGGAGTCATACCATTGCCTCCATTATTGATCTGATCCTCCTCAATCCTCCTTTTGACAATCCTAAAATGATTGACATGTGCTCCACAATCCTTTAATCCAAAGCATTCTTAATCCATCTCTTCAGATATGTCTACAGAAAGACACATGAAAAGGCAAGATAAAATATAAGATCCCCCAGAAGAGACAAGTTAGCCACAAACATCCCAACATCCCCAGCTCGTATAAACCATAGCTGAACACTGAGACATTTACACAGTAATACCACAGCTCCAAGAATGTTGGTATTTGAACTAGAAACTAAACCGAAACAATCCTGACTGACATCAATTAAAATACAATTTACCAAAGACATGAGGGGAATGTCGATGTGAAGGAGCAAATACTCACTAGGGATTTTACACAAGAATGCAATTCAACACTTTAGCCAATTCGAGTAAAACAGTTAGAATTTAAAAAAAAAAAGATAATGAAAGACTGTACTAAAGGAAAACTGTGTACAACATGGGCTTCTACAAAAAGATCAGAGCTAGTGATCGCTTATGTACGAGATCGGGATCTGCTGTGGCGGGGAGAGTAGCGTGGAGATCCTCTGCTTCTTCTTGGGGAATAACTGCGGCTTCTGCTGTTGCTTCGACTACGGCTTCTGCTACGACTACGGCTGCGTGACCGAGATCTTCCATAGCTTGGACTTCTTGGGCCATCAACTTTAACACGGATGTAGGCAGTTTCTCCCTATTGAATAGACAGAACTTTCGATTGAAAAGTCTAGGCTTTAGGGCCATCTTTTTAGGCATGCTGACAGACTGCAGATACCGTTTACTAGCAGCATGGAAACAGACAGCAAAGCTTTAAAGCCTATCTCCTGACAGACTGACCAGAGACTTACTCAACCACTTGTATATAAACAAACACCACACGTTCCTTACCTTCAAATCCTACTGTTAAGCCCCTTGTATCCAATTCTGGCCAAAGAAAGTATGAAACCTACCTCATGAGATCTAAATTTAGTGTTATCCAGTTTTCGCACAGCGTAGGTCATATCTTCCTTCCGTACAAACTCCACGACACCAGTGCCGTCTCGGAAAACATCAGCATAACATACATCACCTGCTTCACGCATGTGATCCTTTAAATCCTGCCAACTTCCACTTGGAGGCAGCCCTATGTAAAAAGCAAGGAGCGACCTTAAAACAGGGTTGCACTCTCGCCTCGTGTAACTACAGCATCAGCTCAAAGGAATCGACAGAGACTGTTGAGGAAGCAGGCAGGGTGCCCCGAGGCGCTGCTTGCACGCACAGCATTCCTCCCAGGCAAAACAACGTGGAGCTGCATCACCTCTCGCTGGGAAGCCTGCCTGGAGGACCCCGGGGGAGCACTGCGGTTAAGAGAGAGCAAGGACTCACCCGAGACGATCACTCTGTACTCCGAGCGCCGGGACGGGGGCCCGTACCTGCCCCGGGGGGCTCCACCCCCTCCGCCGCCGCCGCCACCTCTGCCGGTGCCCCGGCCGCTCCGAGGGAACTCCACGCGGAGGCGATACCCATCGTAATCGTAGCCGTCCCGCCCGTAGACGGCGTCCTCCGCGTCCCTGCGGGACGGGACGGGGCGGTGAGCGCGGCCGCCCGCCCCGCCCTGCCCATGCGCCGCCCCCCCGCCTTTGTTCCCGCTGCCCGCCCGCCCGTCGCCCCCCTCCATGGGCCCCGGACACCCGCAACGCCTCGGGGCCCGGTACCGCGGCGCAAGGAGCCGGTGCTGCAGGGCGGGGAGCGGCAGCGCAGGCGGTTGCCCCCCCCTCACCTCAGGCCCAGCGCTGTGGGACACCCACACGGGCAGGCCGCAGTGGGTCACGGGCCGCCCTGCCCCATGGGGGGAGGCTGTGGGGGGTCTCACCTGGGGTCCTCAAACTCGACGAAGGCAAAGGGTGGGCCCCCGCGGCGGTTCTTGAGGTCGATGTCGCGGATGGCCCCATACTTGTAGAAGACGTCCTCGATGTCCTTGGTGCGGATGTCGGGGGGTAGGTTCCCCACGTAGATGCGGCAGTCGTTGTTGCCGGCTGGGCCGCGGATCACGCCCCCTCCGGACATGGCAAGGTCGGCAATGGCTGCGGCGGTGCAGGGCCGGGGCGCAGGGAGCGGGCGAGCGGCGGGCACGGGGCCGGGCTGGGCACACGGGAGCGAGCGCGCCGCCTCCCCCAAACACCGCTTCAAAATGGCGACCGCGGCTCCCCTCACGCTCCGACTGCGCGCAGTGATTTCACCCCGGGACGCAGCACCACCCGCGCTCACGG
Organism: Melopsittacus undulatus; assembly: GCF_012275295.1. NCBI lineage: Eukaryota > Metazoa > Chordata > Aves > Psittaciformes > Psittaculidae > Melopsittacus > Melopsittacus undulatus. The sequence goes on along the minus strand of NC_047539.1, from coordinate 6,914,455 downwards.
CGAATGAAGTGGAGGCAGGTGTCTTCCGCCGCCCTCTCACTCCTCGATACTGCGCATGCGCGGGTCCGATGAAAAGAAGTCCCTCTCTTCTCGCCCCTCTGGGGCTCCACCCGAGCAGTCAAACGCGTGCTGGCAGCGCGGCTCCTCCGCGGGAGGCCGCAGAGAGCCCGGTTCTCCGCCGGGAGGCTCCCGGTGCCCTCGGTGAAAGAACCACGCAACGACCGACAGCGGCTTTTACCGCGGCAGGCCGTATGACGTCACATCCGGTGCGGCGGCCGAGCCAAGAAGTCCCGGCCGGGGCAGGGGAGGGTGTGTCCCATAATGCACCGCGGCGGCTCTTGGCGCCAAGGCGCGGGGTGTGTCCCACAATGCACCGCGCGGGGGGGGGGGGTGTCTGTGGTGGGCCGGGGGTGATGGCGATGATGGCGGTGATGGCCGCGGGTCCGTCAATGCTGGTGCGGGCATGGCTCGGCCCCGGCCCCGCTCCGTATGCCCAGGACCGTGTGCTGCTGCCGGGACAGGCTGCGGGGAGGGCTGGGGCTCGGCCACGCTGAGGTAAAATGGCTGCCCTGAGGGCACGGAGAGCGGGAGCCAGGCCTGTGTGCGCTGCGCAGCCAGGCGAGCGTGCTGCTCTCAGTGCCTTCAGCATGCGGAGTACGGATTGAGTCCTCTAAACAAGATAACAAGGTTTTATTGAGGGACAAAGTCAATAAAGCAAGAGCGAACAGCGCTGGGTGCAGGACCGTAGCCAGAGGCACAAATGATCAGTATTTGTTACAGGTTTATATACTTTCACAATTCCATTAGTCACATACATATTCATAATCCCTGCATATAGGCAGGGAACATTATAACTAAGACCAGTGGTTTATTATCATAAGTCTTCTCCCCTTGGCGTCTGCCCACTGCTCTTCAATGGTTGTGGGCAGGGGTCTTGAGGATGAAGTAAGCAGTCTTCCTCCTGTGAGAAGGGGTTTTCAAGATGAAGTAAGCAGTCTTCCTCACAGTGTGCTTTTCACCTTTGGCACAGTTGAATGCCCCAGTAATCACACAGCTCGCTAAAACCAGCCATATCTGTAGTTATTCTGATAACTAGCAAAGGTTTAAAACAGTGTGACCTTCCTGCACAGCTCATAGCAGGACGGGCAGACAAGGAGTATCCCAAGGGAGCAGATGGTTAGGAGGCTCTGTCTCTAAACTAACTGATAAATGGAAGGATGGTGTGAAATAACTCATTCATGTTTAGTGGGGTCTCTGAATCTTGTTACCTCACCACAGACTTACAACACAAACATTGTTCTTTAAAGATACTTTAGAGGACCAGTGTGAAACAATTAACTCACATTTAGTGGGGCCACTGAATCCCACAGGCTAATGACATTAAACATTGTTCTCTTTCTACAACCTAAGTTAAGCTAAAAAGTACTTTATATTTTACAGGCACTAGCTTACATCAAGCATGCAAATCCCCCCTTCTCTTTACAGATTCTTCTACTATGTGACTCCATTTTGCTCATCTTGTGTCTTTATCGAGCTTTGTTTTTGTTACTATAAACTTGTATAGTTATATCCACATAGCCACACCTGTGATTTGCGAAAGCCAATGCATTGATGCGTTTATCACAAGCAGAGAGTTAAAGTCAGGTTTTGTGGCTGCTGGTTTCGGTTGTGTTGTCTTTAATCCCCCTGACACTGCGATGTTGTGGATCTTAGGGGCTCGTGCATCAGACTCGTCTCATGGTGTGCTCTGGAAGGACTCTCAAACCAGCACAGAACAGATCTGAAAGAGTACTTGGCTTTGTTTCGTGTCTGTAAGTGAATAAAAGAGCACAAAAGCACTGGAGGTGGAGGCAAAGGCACATCTCAAGTGGATGTGTTCATGAGCGCATCGCCTCCCAGGGGCTGTGTACTCCTGCAGAAGTGCCTGCTGTGTGCTGTGCCTGCAGGCTTAATGTCAGGAATGGGCCCAAAAGAGGGTGGAAAAGGATTTCTGGGGAAGCAGCAAGAAAACAATTAAACTGAGTTACGTTTATGAGGTTATAATTTCAGTTAAATCTGTTTAAAGCAGAATATATCCACAAGAAAGAACAGAGGTGGGAGGTATCCTTGTTAAAATGCTTGGAATAGTTGTACTCCTGCAGCCTGGCTGTCTCTTGTTTATCCCTTGGCATCTCCTCTATCAGCACAAGCAAATGCACACAGTGCCAGGAGGGCTGAGGCTCTGTAACCACTGTGGTGGGGTTGGAGCAGTACCTGAGCACGTAGCAAACCCCTTTAGGCTCCCTAAGTTAATTAAAGGATTTGAGAAGTGTGTCATGTCTCTTTAGGGCTGTTGTGGGTGCTTCATTCTTCATTAAACATGCATTTTCCTCTAGAAAACCCAGCTTACAGTTAGAGAAAGGCTTGCAGGGCAATGGCAGGATGTGTTTAACTTACAGATGGAGGTGACAGCAGTCATGCTTGGCTCCAGTGATTTTACCACTGGTGATATCTGTGTTAGATTGCCCGTGGTTCAATAAAGGCTGTGATTAATCACTGAAGGGTGTTGGGAGACAGCCCTTCTTCAGAAGAGGGGGTTTGTAAAGTCTAAAGGGGTTTTTCTATGTCTTTAAGAGTTTTAAGGCTTTGCTGTTTCATTTGTAGTGGACTGGTGACAGTGACTGCTGTGGTTCCCACACTGATCTATATGATTTCAGTGGATGCTTTGGGGCAATAGCATCGCTTTAAACCAGCACAATTTAACCAGCTAATTCAGTTATTTGCCAGCTCACTAGAAATACTCATTGTCCCTTAAAGAGCACAAAGAACAACTCATCCCCTCACAAAATAATCACAAACACCCCAAATATGCTCTTCCCCAGTGCAGGAAAGGCTTCATCCTTTGCCAAGAAATGAGTCTTTCCTTTCAAAAGCTTATTAAACCACTTTATTTCTTAAAGGCACCATAAAACACTAGTGAGTCTGCCCAAAAGCCCGTTGCATAATTTCTTTTGTGTGTTAATAATCCTTTAAATGCCTGCCTTAATTACCTTAATGAAGTGTCTCTTTATAGAAGTATTGGATGCTTTCTTCCTCATTACCTTTTTTAGCCCTGTGTTATCCACAGAGGCTTGAAACACTTGGATAAGCTGCAGAGCATTTGTTTGCTTTGTCTGAGTCCTTTTGGCTTTCTGGCTGAATGTGTATGTGGAGAACCATTAGATATTAATTATGGAGGAAAGAAATGACTGGGAAGGAAATGGCAAATAATCCTGGTGAAAAGGCAGCTACTGTAAAGTGACAAAGTTTTCATTCTCGGAATGGGAGTGATGGAAAACAGGGATTTCCAACTGTGAACATCAATGGATGGTGCAAAGATGGTGTGTCTCAGTATATGGAAGCAGGGCAACTTCCACTAGAGTAGGTTGCTCCAAGCCCCTGCATCCAGCCTGGCCGTGAACACTACCAGGGATGAGGCAGCCTGTGCCACAGGTAGTTCTTATGCAAAGATGCCGGAATGCTTTATAATGGGGTCACTTGGTTTCATTTCAGAGCCATGGCTGAGCCAGCTGCTCCGCGGTTCTGTGAGCAGCTCCCATCACCTTCACCACTTGCCTGGCTCCATTAGACAAAACCTGTTTTTCCTAATCCTCGTACTGCACAATCCATCTGGGATTAGTCTTCACTAATCTTATGTGGTGGCAAAATAACAATTCATCAAAGCCCGGATTGTTTGGAAGAAAAGGGTCATTTTCACAATGGCGCCTTACGTTGTAACGGGGGTTTTAAGAACTAAGCTTTGAATTGTCCACACTTGCCTTTTCCTTCCCTTAACAGTTGTGGATACGCTGCTCAAGTGGTTTCTTTTGCCATTTCGACAGTAACATGAAGCTGCACAGACAGTGTCTATGGAGATTGAAATGTAAAGCTCATATTTCGGGGGCCTGTGATTTTAAAGAGCGCCACAATGTTATCAAAGTTACTCATTTTCCTGTAGAAAAAACCAGGAAAATAGAGGCTGTGATTTTTCCTTCAGGGAAAACGAGTACAGATAAGGCAAGGGGAGCATGTGCAAGTTGGAAACGATTCCTATCAAGCGCATGGTGACAGAGCTTGTTTTAGTTATGGAGGTTTAGATGTCAGCACAATGCTTTCACACGCACATGCTGCAGCATGTCTCGATGCAAACAAACACCACAATGCGCTCCGACAGCATGATTTCTCCTGCAGGGACACAAGCAGGTAGGGATTTAAAGCAGCAAAGCCACCCAGAGGAGCAGGCTGCAGGAGAACCCTGGTGTTTTCTGTAGATAACACCACCTGGATTCAAATCATGCCTGGCAGGCACCATGAAAATGTTCATTTATAGATATTCTGAAACATTGCTCTCTTTATGTCTTCAGAACAGCCACAGCATCGCAAGGCTTGGGCTTGATGTGCTCAGCAGAGATGTGATCGTCTGGAGCAGATGCCTGAGGCCCTTCCAAGAGCATCCATTGCAGCCTAAGTCCATCCCTGAAGGACCATGAGCCACTTTACCACCCCACTCTGGTCTCTATCTGCCCAGCTGGCTGGAGGGACACAAGGAAATGGAATGTAGTTAAATCCTATGTGGTGTTTGCCTGGCTAGTAACAATTAAAGGTTAAATTAATTAATAGTTAATTAAAGTTAGTTAATTTAAGGTTAATTTAAAAAACATTTCCAAAGAAATAAAATGTAGGGGTTTGATGTGATTTCTGCTCTCATGTTTGTAATTTACTCTGATTTTGAGCGCCTGGTTTCACCTTGGATTCCTGCACTATGTCTGGGGGCAGTGGTTAGCACAGAGCGAAAAGTTTAAATGACCCCCCTGCCAAACCTGTTTTAATTGATTTCTATCCCTGGGAAAACATTTATGTTCCTACAGCCTGATGTGGATGGAGGAAAATGGATGCAAACTGTTAATGAAAACAAGCCCGATGAGGAATAAGTAACAAAAAGGAGCACATCTGTTCGGGTTGCTGATTTGAATATGATCCTTGTGGTTAGGCAGAGACCTCAGCTGCTCCTTTGACCTTTTTCTGTAGCTGTTTTTATTTCCCTGTGCTTTTCCTGCAATTCCCTCCTTTCTCCTCGCCACCTTCCCACGTCCCAGGCACCAGCAGCAGGAGCTCACCGACCCCATTCTACACTTGCTTTCCCACCAGTTGGGTGTTGTCTTGGAGCAAGTGGTGCTGTCCTGATACAGGGAATTGAAGCAGCGAGTGGTGACAAAACACTGAATGAAGCAGCCCTGTGCTGCCGGGCTGTTAGACAGGCTGTATTAATCCATTACCAGTATCAGTGGTTTCTTATTTGACACCCGGCATCTGTCACCTTCCCCACCAGGAAACCACATCAGCACACTGCATTTAGATATCCTGTGGACACCTTCATGGTGGCTGTGCCACCAAGCTGAGCCCTGGGAGCATGGGTAGAGCTGAATCTTCTTGTTCTCCCAAGATAACCCTCATTTGCTAGGCCTGAGTGGCTTCTAAAGGAGGTTTTCCATCTTTCCATTAGCTTTCCATCAGACAGCTGCTGGCAGCGATGCCACCATCCCCGCTGCCTCCTCGGCTCAGGGCTTTCAGCAATATCAGGATGCAGCCCCTGTGGCGTCAGTGTGGGTTTGCTGAGTTTATTTTAATACAAGGAAATAGAATGAGTGAGAAAGGCATTAAAACGGGTTTCCAGTAGAGTATTTTTAAATGCAACTGAAGTTTTTGGAAGTGTTTAATTGATGTGTATAATTCCATGTGAACAGCTGAGAAAGGCAAAGGTGAAAGGTAAAATCAACTGCTTTTAAATGAGCAGGTTAGACTATGTCGTCAGAAATGAGGAGTGGGAGCACCCTGGTTATCTGCTACTGGCTGTTCTGCACCAAACTATGTGGGGCAAAGCAAAACCAAATCGATTTTCATGTCTTTTATGGTATCAGGCTTACAGCCATGGTCTTGGGCTGCCCCTTGCGAGGTTTTTTTGCTGTTAAGGGCAGAGGAAGAAAGAGCAATGAATGTGTGCTGCCCGGTTGTGTGGGCACACATAAAGCAGAGCCTCTGTGTGCTTTTGTTTGCTCTGAGAGCATCAGAGATGTCAGTGAGTAATTTTTTCTCTCCAGGGCTTTCTTTTTGTTATCATTTCCCATTTTACTCCTCCTTACCCACAGCAGAGGGCAACTTTGCTCCCTAACTGATTGCTTGCCTGTTTGGGAGTTAAACACAAGCTGAGTGCTGTGATGGACCAAAGCATCCCTTGAGCACTGGTGGGGCTGTGCTGAACTGGAAATGCACCTTCCAGACACCCACGTGCTGGGTTTACACGAAGGAGAGGGGTTTGGGTGCTCACAGGAGCCTGGGGAACCTGCTGTGTCCCCAGTGCTCCATGGCACAGATGTGTTTGTTGCGTGGAGCCCAGCGCGGAGGCAGAGCCATCTGAGGCCACTGAAGCTGTTCCCAAGGACACATGCCATCTGTGCGGAGGTTTGCTCTCCTCCACGGATGTTTCCTTGCCATGGGACCTCAGCAGCTGCTGCATTCCATTACCAACCACCACCTCTGCAGGCTTTGCCAAGTTTCCTCACTAGAAACCTCTCCTCTTCCCTCGCCATAAAGTGCGTTCCTGACACCTCCTCCCTGTCTCACCATGAGTAACCAGCACCCCTCACACTGGGGATGTGGCAGGATCCTGCCCAGTAACTCCCACTCTGGGGGGTGCCAGGCAGGGGATGCAATGTGCTCACAGCCCCTGCAGTGAATTACACCCTAATAAATCAGCTCAGGTGTGATTTGCTGTACTTCCACAGCACATTAAGCAATAGGCAGAGTAACCTTAAGCATTCCTCTAATTAAAACAAAATCGTGGCCTCTTATGTACAGAGAGATATTACAGACTTCAGGGATGTAGGAAGCTTCCGTTACTGATTGAATGAAACATTGCAGCTCCTTCCATGGAGTTCAGTGACAGCATTAACAGAGGAGAGGCCAGGCTGGTGAGGAGGGCAGGGGTTTGGCTGCTGCTGTCACTGGGCCTGTGAACTCTTGCCTGTATAAATACACATTTATATACAGGGCTGCCTTGCAAGGCATCACCTCCAGTGCCTGCCCCTCATTTCTGGTCCTGCTCTAAGGGGTGTTTGTGGGTTTGCAGAGTTGCACCCACAGTGCAACTAAATCTGTTCACAATGGGTTTTTTAGCATTGCAGGATAGCTTCTGGTAAAGCCTCAGCAGTGATCAAAGGACGGGATGTGTTTTCCAGTGAGAAACAACCACTCAGAAGCCTTTTCAGGATAATTTTATGCTTAGTAAGTTGCTCCACCTTGAAGAACTACTCCAAGTAATGGGAGTGTGTAGTGGAAACGTCTGCCAGCCTGGATGAAAATGGTGCTGGCTGTAGATTCTGCAACATAAACATTACTGAAAAATAGTGTAAATATGGGGGATTCTGTCTTTTTTTTTCTCCTCATTTCTTCCCTCACGCAGGCCAGGAACTGCTACAGCTTAAATAAATCACTGCAGAAGTGCGACTGACCTAAATCGTTCTACACCGTGCAGACCTCCTTGCCTGCTTTTGGAGCAGCTCGCATTTCTAGTGTGCCAGAACAGAGTGTGAGCTGTCTGTGTGGCAGTAGCTGCTTCCCACACCCTGGGGAGCTCGGGGGAAGGTGTGAGATCAGCTCCTGTGTGGCTGCTGGGGAGACAGAACCACCGGCTCAGTGGGTATGGTGGTGCTGCACCAGCCCATGCCTGGTGCTGGAGGGATTCCCTGCCCTGGGTGGGAATGCTGCTTTGCATCCCGTTGGGTCGTGCACAGGTGCCCAGTTAATGAATGCACAAGTGTGTAATCAGTGAATGCACAAGTGCCCAGTTCGTTTACATTTGAGCACCCAAGGTGCTCACACATTAGCACACAATTAGTGCATCAGCACCCAATTCATTCACCCATGAGTGCCCTGGAGGTGCATGAGTGCCTGACCAGCGCAGGAGAAACCAAAAAGGTCCTGTAGTGAACCTGCACAGAACCACAGTGATCTCATGCACAAGTGCAGGATTAGTCCATGCATGAATTCCCCATTAGTCCATGCATGGGCACACAGTTGGTTTGCATATGAATGCCCAGTCAGTGTGTACATGACTACTGAACTATTCCATGCATGAACACCAATTTACACTGGTTTCCCAGTTGGTTCCTGAAACAGGGACACCCCATGGGACTGCAGCCTGTGGCTCACAGCAGGGGAGGAAGGAGGAAACAGAGAGGCTGCTGTGGATGTGCTGCAGGAGGAAACCCCAAACCTGCAGCCACCCCAAAGCAACCCAGCATTGCCTTGGCACCCACAGCTCATCCGAGAGTGATGCTGTGCTCTGCTGGACCACAAAACCAACCTCAGTGAGCCCTGTGGCTCAGAGGAGGGTGCAGTAGAGGATCCCAACAGCACTTCCAGCCTTAAGAGATTTAGGAAGCCTTTAGTGTGCAGGCAGGGCCCCTTGTAGGACCAACTTCCTTTGGTGTTTATGTTGTCTCCAAACCCACCTTTCACTTTGGGACAGATGGGATTGATGCGAGTTCCCAGCTCTCTGCACTCAGCTGGTCTGGGAGCCAGGCCTGGGCTGCATCACCCCTCATCCCTCCACATGCACAAAGGCAGATGTTGTGTTCCTAATAGGACCCCGCTGAGATTCCAGGCTCTTATTTACAGCTCCTGCATGAACTGCACACCACAAGTCACTTGCAAAAACTTGCAGCGAGCAGATGACCTGAATCCATATTAATAAGGCTCACAAGTGGTTTAGTATTAGTTTTTCCTACCTCACTTGCAGGATGCCAAGGAACTCACTCCCTCCTGGAAAGCGACACTAGACAAGAAGCCATCTACAGCTTGTCACAGTTTTAAGCCCGTTTGCCTTGGAGATGAGCCCAGGCTGCCCTGCCGTGGTGCCACGCTGCAGCTACCGCTGCTCCAGGGCAGATCCAACAGGAGACATGTGCACACTGGAGACACCAAAGGGCCTTGGTGGCTTTGGGGACAGGGCATTGCATGGCCCAAGGATGTGTTTGGGGGGTTGAGACACACTGATCCCAGCAGCAATCATGGCTAGCCCCCCTCTTCCCAGCTGGGGAACCTGGGGGACAGCTCCAGGGCTGGGTTTTGTGCACTCTGGACTGAAAGCCTTTGTAGGTTAGGCATGGATGAGGTGCTCAGAGCATCAGGCACAAGAAGAACATGGTTCCCATCCCCTAGGGGATGTGAGAGTAACTCAAGGGAGAAAGAAATGCACCCAGACTGGATCTGTGCCTCAAAGAGGATGGCAGGTAATGAAAACACTTTATCATCCCAAATTTGTGAACTGTAAACTGAAGGACTTGGGGTCTCACATTGGGTGTTTATGGTCACCAAACCCTCAGCATCAGCACTGAAGGTCCTCACTGGAGTTTTATGTTTCCTTTTGTAGGGCATTTTCTTTTTCCACGGGATTTATTCCGGTTCTATAGCAGGATTCAGGGAGACAATAACGTACATTAACCAGGGCGCTGAAAGCTCTTCACAGACAAGATTGATCAAAGCACAGCCCTGGCCTGATCACAAACCCTCCCTTATGCAGTTTGCAAAGCACTTGCCAAAACAATCAGGCTCCTGGTACAAAATAACAGGTGAGGATGTGGCTCCAGCAGCTGGGAAGCTGGTGGATGGGGACTGCAGCCTGTGGAAGGGCAGATCCAGCTCACCCCATGGCTGCCGTATGGATGGGCTGTCACTTGCAGGGGACAATACTGCATCTTGTGAGGGGTCTGACCCTGCAAGGCTGCCCCGTGGCAGGAGCTGGGTGCTGGTTGAGCTGCTGCCAGTGCTTCCCTCTCACCCTTAGCTCTCCTTTCAGTGCAGTTGCTTTGCAGTGCCTCTCTGCAAGGAGCTGCAGGCTCCCTGCTCGATGCCTCAGCCACAGGAGGATGATGATCGGTGATTGCAATGTCACCAGACAGGAAGAGTGCCCGCAGCGTGTGATGTTCGTGCTCCAGCTGCAGCAGGCAGGGCCTGGCAGGGAGGGTTTGTGCTGCTGAGAGGATGAAGTGGCCAAATCTCCCTTAGTGTGGAGCGGTGGCTCTGCTCCAGGGTGCCTGGTGCTCACACACATCCCTTGGGACATGTGGGGAGAGTGAGGAGGGGAATTAATAACAGAAGGTTCCTTACTTCTGCTGCTTTTATTGATTACTGGCAAAAGAGAGTGACTGATGCTGGAGCCTGGAGAAGCACAGGGAGACATGAGGGAAGGAGACAAAGGTGACGTTTCGACAGTTGTCTGCTACAGACACATGCTGCAAAATACATCAGTGGGCCACGTCCATGGCAGGGCAGAGCACAGGGAACGGGCTAAGTTACAGCAAAGTGGGTTTAGATTTAGTAAGAGGAAAGATCTCCTGGGGGGGGGTGTTACAGTGGATGGATGTACAGATGGATGGTGTTACAGATGGATGCACACTTTGTGGGCTGCTGCAGCCACACTCCCAGCCTTTGGATCCCAGACCTCTGCATTTCTTATGGCAGTCTGTGGGGTTTGACTTCAAATCGGGATTGGAAATGTGTCCCACGGGAAGTATGTGGCCACGGGGCAGGAGGAGCAGAGCCTTAGATGGCAAACGGCTCCTCGCTGCCAGGCCCTTTTCCTGTGGATCCCTGTGGAGTGCCTCATACAGTGACTCAGAGGAATTTCTAAATAAATGCTTTTTGTCACCATTCAGGAACGCAGCTCCCTCCCTGGCATCTGGAGCACTTTCTTCCATCAAGGCCGTGCTCCTCCACATGCCAAGGACAGCGCCAAGCCACAGCCAGGCTGTGCTGGGCAGGAGTACAGCTCCTCCACCTCCTCTTGCTGCAGACTCGTTGGGGAAGGAGGCAGGATGCATCTGGGATGGGGTTACAGAAGCAGCCACTGATGCTGGAGCCTGCTCTGTGGCCCACTGACTGCCCAGGCAGGGCTTTTCCCCCCCCCTTAGCCTCAAGATCAGCACCTCACCCCCTCCAGCCATCCAGAGCCCCTGGAAACAGCACTAGAACAATATTTACTCCTGCTGTTGTTGAGATGGGAGCTCAGAAAGGGCTGTAGCTAAGCCTGTTACTGCATTAGCACCGGCATGCAGCCCAGCCAAAGCCAGGGGCCCAGCTGGGGTGGCCTGTGCTGACCCAAAGCATGTCAGTGGGTGCAGGGCATCGCCTGCATCCCAGCAGAACGGGCACTGCTCGCTCCCCTTCCTGCAGATGGAGCAAGGAAAGCCAGCCTGCAGAAGAAAGCAGGGAAAACACTGCTCCAAGGGTGCAGGGAGAGCATCAATGCAGAGGGATCTCTGTGTTTAAGCCTGAGGCTGCAATTTGATGGCTGCAGCCCAACCCTCTGCTCTGGCTGTGTATTTACTTATTGACACTTTCTTTCTCGGGCCAAGCAGCTCTTGGTGCTGCCATGGGATGTCCATGGGATGTGTGTGGTGGCGGGCAGAGAGTAGGGACCCACAGCCATTCCCAACTGATGCACTTGATGCGTTTGGGGTCTGAGGGGATGCTGATGCCCTCATATTACCTGCCTGAAGGTAGGTTCTGTGCCACCTGCACTGGGTTTACAAACTTAGTGCAGCCTTAGTCCTCACTTTTTCTGCTGCTCTCTGGCTCCTGCAGTCTTAGTGCTGAAGCTCAGGTCTATTTGGGAATAGTAAATATTGTATTTGCTGGCAGGAGTTTTGACCAGTACCTCAGAGGCTGCAAAGGTCACACCATGAAATACCCATCTCATTAGCCAAAAAGGATCTGCCCATTCATGGGCTGCCTGCTCAGGAGGCAAATACACAGCCATGGAGTGAGCTCCCACCCGTCCCCTCAGTGCTGTTACCAGGCTTGTCCTCCCTGAGCAACCACATTCAACAGATTCCAGTACCTGGTTCTCCAGGCCATGCGTGCAATTAACCCTGGTCTCGTTAAGAGCCGGATGAGGGCAGGCAGCCCCGTCTCCATCCCAGTGCTGCTCACAGCAGGGCACCAGGACTGTGTTCTGCATCTTCTTCAGGTGGTTCCTTTCACTCAGCACCTCTGCTCAGGTGAAATGGAGCAACCAGCAGGCTGGCTGGTGGCTATGGCAGACGGGCCCATGGCACAGGTGTGTGCCTGGAGCTCCAAGGGGCCGAAGCTCAGCATCACAGCAGTGTGCCTGGATCCTGCTGGGTGCTCCCTCGCTGCCAGCCCCAGAGCAGCGGTTATGACCATGAGTCTCCTTTGCTGTCTCTCACCCTGAGGTGTGCACACCATAGCGTGAGGTTTGCCTGCCACAAGGATCCTGCCCCAGGGATGCTGTGGTGGATACACAGCACTTCATCCTGCTCTGATGGCACTGGCACCTGCTGACTTACTAAAGCTGAGCTTTACCACGGCTTTACTTCAGGCAGAGCAGTAATGCAAACCAGGGTATCACAGTGCTGCACGGGAACAGGGTTCAGCAGATACCTCAGAGGACATCAGGTCTACCCGAGGCGGTCGGCCCCTCCCAGAGGCTCACGGTCACCCGGGGATCGGGGTCCCCCCTGCAGAGGGGACTCCCCCAGAGGAGCCATGGCTCCGTAGGGCAGCACAGACCTCTCCAAAGGGATCAGCCCCATGTATCGGGGTCCCGGGGCCGGTTCTGGGGGGGTCCCTGCAGCTCCGGGACCCGCCCCCTCACGGCACCGGGGTAGCCCCGCCCCCGCGAGGCCCCGCCCCGCGCCGCGGCCGCCCCGCTGCATTGTGGGATGAAACAGGATGTAGGCAGAACAGCGCGGGCGGACGGGCCGGGGTGGCGGGCAGCGCCGCGGCTCGGCCAATAGGAGCGCGCCGTTCCGGGCGGTGTAGCCAATGGGAGAGCGCCGGGCCGCGCGCCGCAGCGGGCGGGGCGGTATTTGAGCGCGGCGCGGCGGTGAGGCGCAGAGCGCGCGGCGCGGCGCAGGGAGAGGAGCGGCCTGAGGCGGAGCGGGTGCGCGGCTCTTCACACCGGCTTCTGTTCCGTGCCTCGGCCTCCCGGGGTGGCCTTGTCACTGTGAAGGTGAGCGGCACCCTCCGCCGACACGGCTGGGGGGGACTGGGCGCTCCGTGTGAGAAGAGGCCGGCCGGGAGGGAGGCGGGGATCGCGGCTTCGGCCGGCCGGCGGGTGCGGCCTGTGAGGAGCTCCCGGCGGCGCTCGGAGCCCACCAGGCCCCGGTGGTTTGATGCCAGCCCCGCTCCGGGCAAGGTCACCGCTGCCTCGGACGGCCCTGGGGCTCCCCCCTCCCCCTCGTGAAGGTCACGCGGGGCTCGGGCCTGCACATGCGCCCGGCTCCTGGGAGCGTCTCCCCGGGCCTGCTTGTGCCGGGGTGGGGAAGGGGCTGTGCCGCACCCCTCTGCTAGGGTCGTGGTTGAGGAAATGGTACATGCTGAGCTTGGGCCTCATCCCCACCTTCGGGCTCCGTGGTGTCCTGGTGGGGAAGTGATGGGTGCTGGGCTTGGGCCCTGTGCTGCCCAGTGGGGGAAAGAGTGCGTGTGGGAGCTTGTGTCTCATCCTGTTTCCAAAGCTGTGTCTTGTCCTGGTGAGGGAAGGAGAGCCGGTGCTGATCTTGAGCATCATTTAGCTCTCAAAGTCCCATCACTGTCCTGCTGGGGGAGTGGTTGGATGCTGGTCTTGGCTCTTACACTCTTTCTAAGAGCTCATCTTGCCCTGGTGAGGGAAGGGCTGGATGCTGGTTTGAGCCTGAACCCCCACATCCCCAGGACTTCATCCTGCTCTGGAGTGGCTGCTGGGGCTATAGCCTTTTCTTCCTCAAGACTGCATCCTGCCCTGGGCTGGGGAAGGGGTGGCTGCTGGAGCTGTATTATTCTGCCTCCCAACCTTGTCTTGTCCTGGGCTGGATGCAGAGGCCTTGTGGTTTTCGTCTGAGAGGGCCAGACTCAGGTGGTGAGGCCCTGAGGGCTAGCCATGGTCTTGTGGTTTAGGAAAAAGAAGTATGTGTGGTGTTGCTGGGATGCTTGTGGGGAGGATGCTTCTGTAATCCCGTGGGGTAATGAGCTGGGACTGGGGCCTTGTCCTGTGCAGGGGGGTGGAATGAGGTGACCCTTGGAGCTGCTCCCTGCCCAACAATGGGTACAGGGGACCCTCTCTGCAGTAGCACTGTCAGCTGCCAGCCCGTCCTATGGGTTGGCCTGTGAAGGATGCTGTGCCCTGGAGCAGTGTGGTGCTGGGGAGGGCAGCACTTGCAGCTCTGCTGAAGGAGAATCGTTCTCCTTTTCTATGGCGCTGTTGGCCCTTGGCAGCATGGGCCTGCACTGAGATGCTCCTTGCCTAAACAATGAGGAAGGGAGATGCTTTTTGCAGGTCACTCTGTGGCTGGTTATGTAATGGCCCTCTGAACTCCGTGTGTAGCAGAGGTATGCAAAGGCTTGATGTGTGTGTGAGAGCTTGCCTCTCTTCTTTGCCTAAAGAAGCTTTCCTGCAAGAATGACCCACGAGTGAATTTCTGCCACTTCCTTTCCCCTGTGGGCTGAACCCCCAGAAGACTTTTTCCAGGAGATTGCAGCATTCCTGGATAGTGAATCCAAATCTATGGGCTGTTGGTTGGGCTGTTGTAAGCTGCCTTGTCCTGCTCTGGCCCCCAGCTTAAACCACAGCATGGAAGGGAACAACCTGCCTGGAAGTGGCTTTTCCAGAGCTGTGGTAGGCACGTGTGCTCTCTGTTGGCATTTGAGCGCAGTTTCTGTCATTCCTCCTGATGCTATTAGCGTGTGTTAATAGCAGTGCTCTATTAAACATTGTATCTAAACCGTATAAATTAAGGTTGCAATAGAAGCCTTCAACTGCAGGCAGAGTGAAGAATTGAAGTATTGTAATCATAGGGCTGCAATTATGTAAGTGGATTCTCTTTCTCTCTGGATAGCAGGCTCCTTTAATTGCTGTAACAAAGCTACTCCTTCAGTTTTCTGGGACTATTCCAGGAAGTGATCATTGCTGCAGATTTTCTTCACTCCCCAGTAGAGCTAAAAATGTGTAGTTTCACTATTTCAAAACATGCTTGGTAGTATCATTCAGGACTTGGAGCACTGTAAAAAGACTTAGGAAACCTGATGGTGCTTTGCAGGCTTAATTGGAGGTACTCCTTGTCATTAGGGAGCTTATTCCCACAGTTTTAACATGCTCTGGCAAGAGCTGCTGTCAAGGTGAGCAGCTGGGGACCTTGGTGAAGACCTTTGCTTGAGCGGTCCCCCAGATAAAACCTGTGCCTCCTGACTGGGCCTCATGTGGCTGGGGAAGGGGGGCAGGGGCCTGTTGGAGGCAGGACTGCACAGGGCTCCTTCCACAGCGCAGGTGTGTGGCCTTGAAGAAAGGCTGCAGGGCTGGGATTGCCCGGTTTGTTTTCTACAGTAATAGTGACTGTGCTGGAAGTTTCCCAGGGCTTAATGTCTCCCTGGGAAGGCCACGGCAGATCTATGTGTAAGTGCCTTCAGGGACTGGTATGATGCACCTGAACTAACACAGAGTGAAGGGGGCTGCATGCTCAGCTGTAGTACACAGCTTTTGACTTTTACTGGCACTGGCATGCTGGTGTCTAGCATCTGTGGTGTGGCTCTCAGGTGGGAGAGCAAAAAGGAGGCTGCTTTGCCAGGCCCTGACTGTGGTGGGGCTTGCTTCCCCTGCCCCTGTTTCTAGGCTGCAGCATGGTGTTAACCTGTTTCTAGCTCATCAGACCAGCTTTGTCCCATGGGAACAGCTGAAGTCTGGGTTTCTGTGGCAAAGCAGCAGTGAGGTTGAGGGAATGGTAGGCTAAATGTGGAACAACACCACTCCTTCCAGGCTAAACTAGCAGTGGTAACTATAACACCTGGGATGGTGGTGGAATAAAAGCACTGCTGCTAACATATGCTTCCTGAGCCTCCCTACTGGTGATGGGCAGGGCTCTGAATAGATGATGCTCCAAACTGCTGGTGCTCCTGGAAGGCAAACTTGGCTTTAGCCTACTGATCTATAGGAGGGTTCTGGCTCTCTGCAGATCTCGTCTCCTCCCACACAGTAAGCTTCTTCTGCATGTGTTTAATGCAGGTGTTGATGTTGGGCTATCTTTGATCTAACCTCCAGACAGTGCCAGTGCTACAGTGCTCCAGCTGTAAGGTGCACCTTAGCCTACAAGGGACTACTGTAGGCTGCCCTGCAAAACTCACCCTGGCTGTAAGAGGGGCTTGTAGTATCTGCTTGTGACGCAGTGTGCCATAGAAAGGACAACCTCTGATGCACAGGAAGCTTCTCCTGTCTTGGGAAGGAATTAAAGGATTCTATGTTCTGTCTTAGGTTCATGATGTCTGACAGAAAGGCTGTGATCAAGAATGCGGACATGTCTGAGGACATGCAGCAAGATGCTGTGGACTGTGCTACACAGGCAATGGACAAGTACAACATAGAAAAGGACATTGCAGCATATATAAAGAAGGTAACTACAGGATGAGGGGGCTGCTCTTGCTGAGACTTCCTGAAGCTCTTAAGTATGTGTGCCTGTCATGAGCTTGAGTGTCTGAGGTTTGATATGTGTGTTTGGAGGGGGAAGGTGCTTTCTTCTTGGCTTTTTTACTGCTGTTCCCAAGAGGATGGAATGACTTCTCCAAGGTCAGAGGAGGGCTATGGCAGAGCTCTGGCAAGCTCTGAGCAATGTTGAGTGCTGTCCCTCTGGATTTGCCAGCCTAGAAAGAGCTGGCTGCAGTCTCTGTTTAGGACTTGCTCCAGAGATGCTGCTGCCTCACTTGCGGTACCAGTGCAGGGTGGGATTACTGATTCACTCAAAGTGGGCAGCTGTGCATGTGCAGTTCTCCCCACTGTGTTCCTGGCTCTGGGGTGGGTGGCGTGGAGGAGGATGGGGCCTTGTGCTGGCTGATGGGATTGTGCAAGATGCTGCTTTAAAAGCATGCAGGCAGCTGCCCTGGCTTTGGAAGAGGTGTCTCCCCATGTGCAGGAGCTCATGCTTGATGGCATCTGGGGAGCTGGCAGTTCTCTGTAGCCATTTCTCTGAATGGTCAATAAAAGAGCTTTTGAAGGAGGAAAGTGACTTCATAGAGAGTGCAGCCCTGGCACCTGGCTTTTGAGCCTTGCTTGTAATCTAAGCTTGAGTCGAAAGGATTCAAAGATGTCTCCTAACCTCTGTTCACTTTGAGGCAAGACTTCTCTCAAACTGCTTGGGGCAGTGCAGCCTATAAAGTGAGTGAGTGGCACAGAAAAGGCATCTGAAAAGAAGCTGGCCTTTATTTCCTGTGAGTGTGTTGGGAGGAGGAAAGCAATTTGATGGCCCTTTGTGCCCTGGCAAGAAAGTCTTTTTCTTACTTTAAAGGTTACCTGCAAAGAGCTCAAACTGTCTTGCTGCTGTCTGAGAACTAACACTGGCTTTAATCGTGAATGCTTGGTCTGTTCTTTTGGCTCTGTCTTGGTGGAGGAAAGGGTGTTCTTGGAAGTTGTGTGTTAACTAGAGGGAAGAAAATGGTCTTTAACCCCATCTTAACTGCTAAATGGAAGACTATTAAGGCAGCATTCAACTTTGTCACCTCTGACCTCTCAGGTCTTTGGGTGCTGCCTGGCCTGTGAATTTGCCTGCTTGCTTTCAGTGTACATTATCTCTCCTTTATGTGAAGAGACACAAACAGTAAAAGCCAGACTTCTCCTTCCTTGTTTTAGGTGACCTTTAAGCTCAAATGTTTTGCTGGAACAGACATGCCAGAACCTTGCTTTTTTGTGAGTGGGTTTGGAATGGGAGAGGAGAAATATTCCCCTGAGCAAGCCTACACACAGGGCTTGAATAGACTGTACCAAGGAAAGCTCTTGCGTCTGCTCTTTCTGCCAGGGCTGATGGATGCTCCAAGTCTCAGAAGCTGATTTGCTTGTGTTTGATCATTCAAACTATCCAGTGCAGAGGTCTGGTTGCTTAATATGACAGTGTCTTGCAGTGGGGAGTCAAAAGATGCTGGAGGTGGGAGGAGAGGCAATAGTGAGTGGACAGAACCAGCTAAGAATTTGGGCTTAGAACTATTTTCATGTGGGCTTTCTTGGCCTTAATGCCTCTCTTCTCTTTCTTCAGGAATTTGACAAGAAATACAACCCAACTTGGCACTGCATTGTTGGCAGAAACTTTGGCAGCTATGTAACACACGAGACAAAGCACTTCATCTATTTTTACTTGGGTCAGGTTGCAATTCTTCTCTTCAAGTCTGGATAGAAAGTAAGAGCAAGTGAAATTCGGACTGTAATGCACTGATGGCTGAAGCCACGACTCCCTTTAACATGGCTATGCCGCTGCATGGACTGTATACTATATTTAATGTGTATATGTTGCAGTAAAAATCTACTTCTGTCTAGTTGCCTGGGAAGAAGGCGGCATTTTTTTGTTACTGCTTTTTTTGGTTGTATTGCACTAGGAAACCTGTAAATGCTTAAAACAATGGCCTTTACGTGGGAAGAAATAAAACTATTCCACAGCAGCTCCCTCAGTGGTAACTCCTTCTTTGAGGCTGGGAAAACTTCTTTGGGCAGGCCAAAAGATCCTGACTTCCTTACTGAGTTTTATTAGACTGTTAATCTTGTAAAGAGGAGCAAAGCCAGTTTGAGCCTCTGTACCCACCCTGCAGGCTGTAGAGAGCTGGCTCTCCCAGTAACCTCAGTGCAGGTACTTAGCCCTTCCCTGAAAGCTGGTGGGGTGGCTCTTGGTTAGGTGGCTTTCACATACAAGTTGAACTCCACCTTGGACTGTGATAAACAGGCTTGCAGCTGGCACCCTCAGTGTTCTCTTTCAGTGTCCATCACTGTATTTTTGGCGCTGCTGAAACATTGACCTAGACTTGTAAGCAACTCAGCCTGGTCTAGAAGACTTCAACAGCCATCCCCCTGAGCTGCTGCTTGCTGCAGAAAGTGACATCCCGTGGCTATTAGACCTTGATACTGAGATCTAAAGCCACATGGCCCATCCCTGCAATGGAGTAGGATATCAAATTGGTGACTACTGACAACAGCTCTATTTGGCATGTTCATAGCCAGTTGTCTCAACACTGCCTTAACTTGATGCTCTCCTTAAAGCAAGTTAGTCATGTGGAAGACTTGTAAGTGGCCACTGTCTCCTTTTTTTATTTTCTGTAGCTGATAAGCTGTTTCTGGAGGAGTGTCCTCCATGTTCTGATATCTGCTTTTGTTCTTAAAGCACAGTACCAAGAAGTTAAATTTACATGTGATGTTTGTGTGAAGGAAACTCATGTGGCATCTGCTTAAAAGGCAGACAAATGTCTTGGTCTCCAATAGGTTCAGCAGTGATGTTGTCTTAGTATGTACTGACTTTTGGATTATACTGCAGGAAGTTCTTTTATCTGGGTGTAGAGAAATGCTGTGTGATGGCAAGTAAATAGCTGGTGCTTGTCATCAGGTCTCTTTATTGGTTTGTTAACTAATGCGTAGACAATATCACTAGACTGGTTGCACCTAAGTTGTGTCACTGAGATGATCTGGGTGTTGATAATAAGTCATTGCTGGGGGAAAAAGAGCAGGGTGAAGGGAAGTCTTTGTTGTGAAAAGACTTGATGACCCAGGTTGATGACTTCCTGAAGTAAAAGTCCTTCTTGTCTCTGTGCAAAATCCAAAGTATGCCTAATTTTGTAATATCGATAGAACAATGTTGTAACTAGAAAGAATGTAGCTGTCATAACTTCACGTTGATGGAAATGTTTCCACAGGGGTAATGTGCCTTGGGCTGTCTGGGGCACTCGTGTGGTCTTTGTCTATTCAGAACTCCATTCTGGGTCTGAAAGGAGAATGTTTTGGGTTTTGGTTTTTTCCAAGCATGAGTCTAATGTGAATCTGTTCACGGTCTCTCGTGGAGCAAAATCTGTTCCCTTCATAACTGCAATGGCTCAAATACCATTTATTTTTCTTCTTTTTTTTTCAAACATTAAAGGTGAATTGACACATTTAAATAGTCTCTAGTCTCTTCTTCGTTACCGGATGTCCCAGGCAAAGCCAGCACTTGTCCGCAGAGGGTGAGCAGTGAGTTCTTTGCCCTTGAAGGTGCTAATGACCCGAAGGACACATTTCTGCAGAGGGAGAACCTCAGCCTGGGGGAGTGTATGTGGCCAGTCTGTGCTGGTGCTGACCTCCAGCCTGCCTCCAACCCTGCTCCAGATGGTGGGAATGAGGGGAGTGTGTCTGCTGCAGCCCTGATGTGCTGTGCCCAGTAACCTGGATGTGCAGGTTCTGGGCTGAATCTCTTAATGACACCAGTCGAATGGGGTGCTATAGCAGCTGGGACCCTGGCTCCTGGATACTCTGAGCTGTCTTTCTGCTTTGCAGGGAATTGGGCTTCCCCTTCAGGATTCCCCTTCAGGCTTCCTCCCTGCGCTCAGTAGAAAGGTGAGATCTAAAACTCTTGCTGGTTGCTTGAGGCTGATGTATATTTAATGCCTCCAGCACTGCAGGGACTGTGGGCTTGGCCTTAAACAACCCCCTTCAGCTTGCTATCTTGCTCCTGATGCAACCTAAATGTGGGGTTGTGGCCTCCTGGTATTTTGGAAACGCTGTGGGCGCCTGCCAAGCGCTGTAGTGTAACAGCTATGTTGTGGGACAGTAACACCAGCATGAGAAAGGAGGGGAAGCTGAGCTGCAGACAGCCATGACTCATGCAAAACAGCTCTAAAATGAGCTGAACCCAAAACTCCTGAGCAGGCAGCAGTGTGGCTGTTACACACAGGCAATCTGCTGTAGCCTACGCTTGGTAGTGCTGAAAAGCAGAGGTGGTTTCTCCTTTGGGGAAGCTGGGAATGATGCTCCTCCCTCACTAGTCCCAGTCAGCCTTTTAGCTGGAAGTGTAGTTGCAGGGTTTAAGCAGGTCTGGCCTGCTTAGGTCTGGGTGAACACTGCAGCTCCAGGAAGGCTTCTGTAGCAGTGTGGGGTGGTTGGGTCCCTTTGGTGCAGGGGCCTGTTAATCAAAGCAAGTGCAGCTGCAGCATGGGAGGGCTCATCCAACCCTTCCCAGCCCAAGTGCCCCTTCCAGCCATGAATCCAGTGCCTGTGGTGCTGCTGTAAATCTGTCTCTGGAGGGATGGAGAGGCCCTACCCAGGCTGGAGGGACAGAGCTGACACATGTGAGTAGAACATGAGTTTGGTGCTTCCTTGGATGTGTCACTGCGGTGGGAGTTCTGCTTCAGGCTCGGGAAGAGGAGCTCTAACTCACACCCTTAGCAATTAGGCAATGAAACTGAGTCCTGCTCAGCTGCCCTAAGCCCTGCAGTGAACACTGTGTACTCAGCCTTGCCCTTAATCCATCCCTTGTGTAGCCCTAGGGCTCTGGAAGACACAAACTGCCCCAAGCTATGCAGAGCTTCCCTCTAAATGGCTGAGGATGATGTGAGATGTTAACATGGGGCTTTCTGTCCTTGCTGCCTGCCCCTGGGGCTCCCCAGCAGCTGCCTGACACAGCTTTTGGCTTTGGCTTTTTCCATTGCTGGGCTTCACTTTGTCCCCAGTTTCCACCAGGCGCAGGTGTCCTGTGTTGAGCATTAACTGTTTCTGTGCTGGAGGAGCCAACAGTATCCCCAGGATGGCTGCTCAGTTTCCACAGGGGCATGAAGGTGGTTGGAAACATCTGGATGTGGGGCACTGTGTGGAAGGTATGTATCCAGGGAAAGAAACTGCTTCCAGATGTGCTTGGGCGAAATGCCATTGAAGTGTAAACTCAGTACATGTTCCTGCCTTGCTTTACAAGGTTCAGAAGATGTCTGCTTGCAGGGGAGCCTGAAGTGCTTGTGGGTGGGGGTCTGGGTGCAGGGCAGTGTCTGCAGATGTGTGTGCTGTGGGTAACTGTGGTTTGTGGTTGGAGAGAGTGTCCCATTACTTTCTGTTGTACAAGCCAAGTTACTCAGTCCCTCTCATGGAATATTTCTTCCAGATGTGGCCTTTGTGGCACTGGAGAGCAGGCAGGCTGTTTGTGGGCAGCTGTGCTCCATGTGTGTAACTGCTAGCCATGATCTGGGATTCCTTCTGTGGAAGGAGCATGGTGCAACGCCCCAGGAGAAGGTGTTAGCAGGGAGAACCAGCCTTGCTCCGCCTGTGGCACAACGTTCTTCCCCTTCTCCATGACCACTGAGGACTTCAGGAAGGGAGAAAGTAATGGCAGCATCCTCCCCACCCTGGGCATCCTGCACAGGGACCGGGTGTTGCACCCTGCTCCTATGGGAGCACCCAGGCTTCTTGTCAGTGCTCTCCTTCCCTCCCATCCAGCCTCAAGCACGCGGAAGCAGAGGCTGCTGCTGGTGAGTGTGGTACCCAGTGGATGGATCCTTCTCTTGGTGCTTTTGTGGCAGATTTGAGATGAAGAGGGAGAACATGGAAATGATTTTTATCTCACTTTCAGTCTCCATCGGGTAAGTCCTTAGGAGGCCGGTGGCACGCGGGGAAGGAAGCAGGGCTGTGCCATCCCTGCCCACTCGAGGTTTCCCTGCTTTGTTCTATTTATTGAGCAATGATTCCAACACCCTTTCCCAGACTGTGACTCATAGCAGCAGTGTCTGTGCATAAGCCATGTGTCTCAGAGTGCTTTATAGATACAGGAGCTGCAGGAGTCAACTGTGTTTATTAAAAGATGATCAGATGCTTCCTCCCTTAAGGCAGTGTCTCACTGAGGCTGAGTAATAACTCATTACCAATGAGACAAATAACTGCTTATTGTCAGGCCAGTGCCTCCACCAGCCCTGCTGTTAGGAGGCAGGCACTCTGCTTCTACTGCACTGAGCACCAGTGCTCTCAGCACCCAGCACAGGGGGGAAAGGAGGGAGCTGCAGGGGCAACCCCAGCACTGCTTCACTCTCAGGAGGATGTGGCCTTGGGTTAAGCTGAAGGAACAGTTTTATCCAGCCCTGATGTAGCTTGTTTCCTCCTGCTGTGGGCACTGGCTGCTGTTGTGGCCTCACATCCACTTCTGTCCCAGTGCTGGGGACTGAGATCAAATGCACAGAGCTTGCTGTGGCCTGGTGGAAAACCCACTTTCCACAGCTCTCATCCCATGCAGGCTTGGTCAGAGGCTTTCCTCAGACGCCATCCTCTGGCGTAGCTGCCATGGCACCTCTCCATGTCCTTTGTTCCCTCCCTTGCTTACACATCTCCATTGATTTATGGCCGTTGCGGAGCAGCCTGACTGCAGCTCAGCTGCTTGCCCAGACCCTTCCTGCCTCTGCCCCTGGCCTGCAGGATTCAAGCCTCCCCCCCACCATGCAGTAGGGCCCCCCTGCATTTAAACACATGCATGGCCTTTTCTTTCTCCTCCTTCCATGCCGGGGGGTGAATGGAGTGCTTTCAGGGGGAGGAGATTGCTGGGAGCTGCACTCTCCCTGTGCATTGATTGCAGCCCATAAAAGCATCCGAGGAATTCACCACAGCAGTCCCTGTGCAGGGTGAGTGCAGTGAAAGCCACCCTTTGTTCCTGCAGCTCTGGACACTGAGTCCTACACACTGATGGGGCTGGAATCTGCAGAGCTGGATGTGTGCTCCCACCAGCACGTGAGCCGAAGCAGTCCCTGTGTGGGTGCCCCACTGCATTGAGTCCATTGGGAAGGGTTTTCCCATGTCTTACCCCAGCCAGGGTGAGCAGCATGAGGCACGATGGAAGGACTTCCCCAAGGTTTGCCAGCGGGGATGAGCACCAGGGTGTACACACAGCGTGACCCGGGCTTTAGCTGCTGAAGCTGGGTCAGAGGAATGCAAATCCCTTCTTACACAGATCTCTTTGCACCAAGGGTTTGATTACAGGTTTGGGGTTTAATCTCATGCCTGTCTCGTGGGGTTTCCTTGTTGGTTGTGCTGGGGCTGCTCCTCCAGCAGGATAGGCCCCAGGGCTGACACGGAGCTGGGATGTGCCTCTGCTGCAGCCTGCACACAGGCAGCTGGCACCCAGCCTGGAACATGGCTCTGGAAAGCAAGCAATGCCTTTTTGTTCCTGAGGGAAGCCCAGAATGCTTCGGCAAGGACAAAACCTCTCAAATCCACTTCTAAAAGCCCTTATTTCTCTTAAGGGTTCCAAATACCTGGGCCAAAAGTGTCTGCTCCTCTGTGGCCTTTGGGTCAGCTTGGATGGGTTCAACCCGGACCCACATTGTGAAGGCTCCCTTTGAAACCATGGTTTGTGGAGGGGCTGAGGGACAGCACCCATGTGTCCCCCTTCAGCAGAGACCCACCCATGGGTGCTGCCATCCCCCTGGCCAGGGGTCCCAGGACCTTTCCAGTGTTGTAATTAGCAGTAGAAACCCATTGGGTGACTCAGCACACATCGGGTGCCAGGCCAGGGCTCTGACACTGCCACTGTCCTCCAGCACTGAGGAGTGCAGTTCAGGCAGAGCCTGGGCTGGCTGAAGGTACCAAGGACTTAAATGCTTTATAGAAAATCATTAAGCAATTGAATCTGGCAGCTCTCACATCACAGAACAAGCAGCTTGAGGTCTGCAGTAAACAGGGCAATGCTTCTTGGTCGGTTGGGATGTCTTATTGGAGCCATAACTGCAACCCGGGCTTCCGGGTAACTATAATTATCCCTTAATTGCCATTATTGTTTAACATTTTTAGCAGTTGCAAGTGCAAACTGTTGGTTTTCCATGCGGATCCAATCAGGAGCTGAGGTTCACAATGAAAGCAATTAAAATCCTGTGATTATTCCAAGCCTGCATGTCTCTACAACAGCTTCAATCTGCATAACTTGCCAAGGCATAGGCTAGAAACTCAGACAAATTTAGCACTGATTTAGTAACCCAGCAGAGCTCCTACCCCTCTCTGCCTCCAATGATTTGCATCTACGGCATTTTTGGAAGGATGAGGGGAGGGGAAACCAAGCATTTTCTAGAATACATCCCTGGGGAATATCCAGCGGAGATAAAATTATGCACATGAATTATGCATCTGAATTGTGATTTCACTCCTATTTTTGTTGGGATTAGCTCATGTTTGGTGTGTATCCCTGGCAGGTTGCTGGCAGCTCCAACTCCCAGCAGGTTGCTGTGGTTTCGGGTCCTGTGTTCCTCGCTCCTCACAGAGCTTCCTGGGATCCAGCCCAGCAGCAGTGATGGCAGTCCCTGCTCCTTCATCCCTCGAGGGCCTGGGCAGGTAGGTTTTCTGTGTTAATTCATCAGTCTCTAATGAGAACAGATTTAGGTCTGGAACTCCAACAGCAAGTCTGTGCTGTGTGGTATAGAGGTGTTTGCAGGCTCTGCTCACACCAGCCAGGCTTCATCACAGTCCCCTCGGTCCCCATCATCTCCCAGGAAAGGCAGAGATGGAAACATCCCAGCTTCACCGGCTCTGGGAGGATAAAACCTCGAGAGAGGAGCATGAAGGCAGTAGCAGGGTTCCCAAAGTCTTGGAACCAAATCCTTGTCCCAGGCTTGGCTGCAATGGCCCTTATTACAGGGGAGGAATTATCCCAACTACCCAATCATGTCCCAGTCTCTGCTGCTGCCCCGCACGAGCATCCTGACAACCCAGCAGTCGTTTGCAGGAGAGAAGGAGATTAGGGAAGGATATCAAGTATTTGTGTCTGTTGGTCAGTGGCAAACAAGCCCAGAGCCAGTGCTGTTTGTCCTCTCATCTGGCCACAGCTTGGGGAAACAGCTGGAAAGGCTGGGAGACACCCACTAAATATAGGGGGCTGAATGGGCACATGCCTATGGGGAATGGTAGATGTGTAGCGGGGTGCAGGTAAATCCCAGTCCCTGGGGTGTGTTACCTGCATGTACACATTTGCAAGCATCCCTTTTTCCAAGGAAAGACCAGCAAAGGTAGGATTGATGGGAACAGTGGTGTCTGGGAAGGCCTGGGGCTGAAACCCCCCACATTCCCATGCAGGTTTTGGGCCAGGTACGCTCCCAGAGCAATAACATGAAGATGAACTCTCTCCATTTTGCCTTTTACAGGAAGAGATGGAGCTGACAGCTCTGCAAGGTGAGGAGGAGGCAGGAGAAGCAGCAGCAGCTCCCAGGTCATCATCACTTTGTCCAAATCAGCAGGTATCAGCCATGCCCTTGAGCTCTCCATTGTGGCTCCTGTTTAGTTTGGCTTCCCCCTGACAGCTGCCACAGCCCTGCAGTATCAAACCACCTGCCTGAATTTCAAGGAAGTCATCCATATATTCAACAGGAATCTCAACTTCCAGGAGCTCCCGAGGGCCTTGAGATCAGAGCAGCTAAACCAGGGGTTTCTGTTCACAGCACTGGGGCTGGAATTTGCCCTGGCTGAGATGTCTGCTGGGGGGTGTCCTGGGGCTAAGCCCCATCCCAGCACCATCACACTGGTGGGATGAAGCCAGCCCAAGTGAGGGCACCTCCTCCATATGTTTTTAACCCAAAGGTGGCTTCTGGAATCAGTAGAGGAGGTGATTCCTCCACAGCCTGGGGAATCCTAACTGCATTCCTCCCTGAGACCTTCAAAGGAGCCTGAGGAATGCAATTCCCACTAATTTGCTTTGGAAATACCAACTTAAATCACAGTTCTGGCATGCTGGGAGGAAGGATCAGACCGGACTGTAGCTTTGCTAAAACAACAGTTTTGATGATTTATTAAGACTTACATTTTGAACAGCATTATCTTGGTTGATGTTAAGATGCTCCTGCGATTAATGAAAATGTCATACACTGACTGGGGAAGAAAGAGCCCATTTTATGTCCCCAACCAGATGGCCCAGACCAGCTGCTCACTTTCCTTCTTTGAACTGTGATTCTAATGACTTCTGTGTCCTTTGAAGTCTGCTTCTGAGCTGCTGAACCAGATGTATTTGCATGACAGTAGCAGAGTTTAACAGTCGAGGACTTGTGCTGTTTTCCCTCATACCCTACCACATTTGCTCTCCTTTGGGGGTTTGGAGGGGTGAGCAAACACTGATAAAATGTACCTTGGTGTAACATCACCAGCTGCAGTGCAGTAATTCCCTGAACCTGCAGCATCTTTACCCAGCCCTGGGCTGGTTTCTAAACCCATCAGCAGTGTCAGTCTGCTTTCAGTCATGGATTTATGAGGGCCTCACAAAAGCAGGAGCCGCTGTCAGAACACACGTTGCTGCACCGCTCTGACAACAGGACAAGGAAAAAGGAAGAGTTTAAATATGTATTAAGAAGTTCTAAAAGGAAGAAACCACAAAATAAACTGGTGACAAAAGGAACAAACCCCAGAGTGGGGGATTGGTGGAATTTTGTGCCAAATAGTGAAGTTGGGAAGGCAACGCTGACATTCCTGGCTTTCAGACTTCAATCCCAACGCAGCCCTGCCTGGGTCCATCCCCAGTTGCTGCCTCCCACAGCACTTACAGGCTATGAAGCAGCTGCACTGCCCAGAGCAGTGGCTGGGCTGAGATGGCAGAGAGCGCTCTAAAATCGTCCTTGCACAATATTAACATGCTTGAGGGTGTCTCTTTGCTACTTGTTTTGCTGTGACTGCCTCAGAGGCCTGTTGGAACAAATAATAAATGGAATGATAAAGGTAAGAAGCACAGCAATGAGAACCAGACAGCCCCAGGGCAAACAAGAAAGCCAAGGCCACAGCACTGGTGGCACAGCATGTACTTTTCTTGCTCGAGGTGCTCAGTCTGAGAAGGAGATGAAGGGAAGGTAAAGGGAGGTGAACCAGGGCTAAGAGCCTCTCGAGTGAGGTTCCAGACCTTGGCTTCTCCTGGCTGTGCCATGGAAGGAGAGGACACCGTGCCCTGATCCTGCAGCTCTCCTGCTCCATCCTGGGTGATGCAGATCCCTGTGTTGGCAGTGGTCCACATGCAGCAGGCTTGGCTCGGTCCCAATCAAGTGCATTTCCTCATCAACTGGGGCCATTCAGTCCTTGGCTTCTCTCCTGGGATCCTGTGCACAAGGAAGTGGCAGGTGGCTGCTGTTCACTTGGTGCAAGGAATGAATTCCAGGTGAGGTGCAGATGCTGGAGGAGCATCCCTATGGTGGGCAGGTTTCTCTTCCCAACTACCAGTCCCTTGTGTCCCCCGTGCTGTAAATCTGTTACATCTCTGTGCCTCAACCAGGTACAGACAGATCTGGGCCAGGGCCACGGGTGTGCGACAGGAACAGCCTGTGACAGTTCAGCAGCCCTTCTCTGTGCTCTGATTCCAGGCTACATCCATCACTTACAGCTGCTTTTAAAGAAACACTGAGTGTCCCCAATAGTTAAAACCTGCACAGCCCCCCCCCAAACTGCTCCTTGGGGAGCACGGTGCATGGCTTCCCAGGGCTCCTGCTCCATTCAGGGAGCACTGAGCCGCAGTCCCAATGGCTCTGGGTGTTGTGGTCATGGTATGGACAGGCAGTGCCACCCACTCTTGTGCTCCCCATGGCCACGGCACCCAGCCCCAAGGCCCGGAGCTGCAGATACTGCCTGGGGTAGGTGCTTGTGCTTGTCCTGCTGCTCTGTCATCAGGAATTCTCCTTCCTTCCTGGGCTCAGCACCATGTGAGAGTGGAATGACCATGAGGGTAACACTGCTGTGAGGGTGACGTTGCTATGATGGTGGCAGTACCATGATGGTGGTGCAGCTGTGAGGGTGACATTGCTATGATGGTGGCAGTGTCATGATGGTGATGTTGCAGTGAGGGTCACACAGCCACAGGGGTGGCGCTGCTGTGAGGGTGACACTGCTATGATGGTGTCAGTGCAGTGAAGGTGACACAGCCACAAGGGTGACACCGCTGTGATGGTGTCAGTGCACTGAAGGTGACACAGAAGCAGGCCCTGTGCTGCAGGACGCACATGCACACACGTGCACACACATACACGCACGTGCACACACACATACACGTATGTCACACGCACACACACACATACACACACGTATACACGTCACACACCCACCCCCGCCCCTCCTGCTGCCCTCGCAGCCCCCCGAGGCCGGGCCCCGGTCCCACCCCGGTGCTGCCCCGGCTGCGCTCCCTCCCGCCCCGGAAGTGCTCCCCGTTGCCATAGCGCCTCCGGCGAGCAGGCGGAAGATGGCGGCGGCCGTGGCGGAGGCCCCGGCGCCGGGCGGCTCCTTCGGCCAGTTCGCGGCCCGGTTGTGTGCCCTGCGGCCCGGCGGCAGCCTCCGCACCGAGCTGCACTTGCTGCTGGACCAGCTAATCTCCGAGAGCTGCGGCCCGGCCGCCGGGCCCGGCCCGCAGGTACCGCGGGGGACAGCGTGGCCGTGACGGGGCCCTCCGGAGCCTCCTCCGCGCTGCCCCTTACCCAGGGCCGTGTTCCCCGCTCTGCCTTCACCCGGGGGCCCGGCCCTGCTGCCGGTGTGGGCAGGAGCGAAGCTGGAGGTGGAGGGTGGGCGGCAGTGATGGGTCTGTGGGCAGCAGGAGCAGTAATGGACCGAGTCATATCGCAGTCTGATGTTCATGCGATAAAACATGGCAAGTTTAAAGTAACTCCTTCAATGCTGAGTCCTGTAGTTACACGGTGTTGACACGGCGTTGTTTGCAGCACACTGTACTTCATTGCTGCTCTATACACTGCTGATTTACCCCGTTTTCTTCATTTCCAGACTAGGATTACTTTGCACTTTTGAATTTATTTATTTGGACAAAGGTCTCCCTGTGCCCCTTCTGTGCCTTCATCTAACTCTGGATATTTCTTTTGCTACTATTATCAGCTTTGTTTTAACTCTAGTACTTAAGTTGTGTTGTTTGAGCAGTACTATTGCAATGAGTTCAGTGTCAGCATCCCCCTGCACAGGGATGGAGATCTGCGGGTGAATGAGGGGAAGGGAAGCTCACTATCTGGAGTTTCATTCATTTCAGTATCCCTGTGTATGGATGCCTGTGGTACCCACACACAGATCTGGTTGTGCAGTCAGAGTCTCAGCTGATGATGGGGTTTCCACCCTGGCTTTGTAGTCTCTAAGTAATAAACTGAGGCTTTGTTTCCCAGGATGTCTGTGCTCTGCTTGTCCAAGCCTGTCAGCTGGTTCCTCTGGATCAGGAGCATCTCGTCAGCAAAGTCTGTCAGCTTATCCATCACTTACTGAACAGGTTTCAGGTATGGAAAGTTTGGCCTTGTTCCTTCCTTCCTTGTGGGCTGCCTCTTGGGTACCTCGCTAAGGGAGACCCCCTGCCTTCTTACAGTGCTGTGGAGCCAGCCTTCATGCAGATGTACTTGGATTTTTCCATGTGTTGTGTATTTATTCTTGGCTGCAGTTCTGATCTGTGGCTCTAGCTTGATTCCCCATGCAAAACCAGCTTTGTCAAACATGATACACCATCAAAAATACCCAGGTTACAGGATGCTTGTGTTGTTTTATCCATTTCTGAAGTGTTGGCTGATCCTGTGATGCTCTGTAGTTTTAACAGCCAGATCACCCAAATATGTAACCAATACATCTGAGTATATTAGCATGTACTAATATACTAGTTAATATATACAGTATATTAGCTCCATCAGTACATAATGATGTTTTCTTGACCTCCTCTGTTCCAACAGGTGCTGGTTGATGAACAGAGCTTGAATTTCCTTCTCTCCTACTGCATCTCTGCTCTTAAACAGTGCAGCTCTTGGACACATGTGGAAATTGTGCAAGCCTTGGCAGCTCTTGTCTACAATAATGGACCTAAATGTCAGAAAGTGAGTTTGCAAGCAGCATTTTACTATTTCTACTTCTATTTATTTTTTCCCCAAAAGAAAGAATAGAAAACTATCATATTCTCAAATTGCCTTATCTTCATGTTAAGTATCATATAAATAGCGACTGATGGAAGTTGAATTTCAGTGTGGTAGATGTATCTACTAATAATAAGGATATAACAAGGTTCTTCCCATGCCAAATACCTTTATACCTGCAGGCTGCTGCTGTAGGGACCAGCTCTGACCTGGCTTGAGCCAAAGGCAGGCTATTAAAGAAGGGCACCAGGCTTAGTCTGCGGTCTGACCACCCTGGTATATCTGTGTACCCGGCAGGAAGAACATGGGGAGCTTCAAATTACACATTACTCAGCAGGCTCCATTGAGGAGCCTGCAATTTACCCAGTAACTAGATCAGTGGGCTCAAAGCCCTTTCAAAGTGGAGCCTATCAGGTGTCAGTCCTGAGGTCTGCATGAAGCTCCTTGTTGCTGCAGTGTATGGTGCTTGGTATGTTGAATCCTGCCGTCGCCAGCTCTTGGCAGCGTGCAGAGCAGTTTCTGCTGCTGGGCTGAAGCACGGGGAGGTGATGGTAGCAGTTTTGGAGCTGCCAGCTTGCGTGGGTTTGTAGCCTATATAACTGCAGCAATTTGGTACAGCAGTTGTTACTAACTTAGCTTTGTGTCTGGGAAGAAAGCATAAACTGGGATCCAGCCTCAACTGTGCTCACACTCAGTAATTCTCAGTATAAAATAAGGGAACTTTGGAAATTTATGTTTTCATCTCATTTTTGTCTAAACATAATCTGTCTGTGAGATCTGGATCTGCAGCTGACAGCTCTTTTCTTGGTAGCATGGATATGTTTAGCTACCAAACAGAAGAAACGAGGCTGAGGGAAGAGCACTGATTCCTAACGGCTCCTGGTGGTTTGTTTTAGCATCTCCCGGATTTGCTGGGCAAGACTGGGCTCTTGGTGCAGCTCAGCGATGCTGCTCAGCCCGACGTGGAACTCCGGAGGGCAGCAGTACGCAGCATGGCAAACCTCTGTCTCAGGTGCGTGCGAGCCTTCCAGATGGGGGAGTGGGTGCTTTGGGAGATGTACATCTGACAGCAAGGTCAGCTCTGGGCTGGGAACAGCAAATTTAGGTCTAGTAAGGGGTATATGCATGAATTTGAAATGTAGGACTTTGGTGCTCCAAGGTCTCTTCTCTCTGGATAAAATGGTAAACTCTCAGTCTTCCAGATATAATGACACAGAGATTAGTTTAAGGAAGAAAATAAGAAGTGTAGTTCTGGGTGGTCCCTGCAATGATTCTCTGGGTTAATTTTGCATGAGAAATTGCCAGTTAAAAGCTTTTGCAGTGATTGTCAGTTATTCAATTTTTCCGTTCCATGCGTAAATATGCTGATGCCACAGTCATTCTAAGCCCTTTTCAATGCTGATTTTTGCCTAAAAAGCATTTATAAGCATGAGAGCTTGTTAAGCTGTGCTTGGAGAGTCATTGTAATCAAGAAGCAGGCCACAAAAGCAGCGTAGGTGTAAGGCATGCTATGACTGTACTAGCTCATTGTGCAGAAGGTTTCCTTCTGTTCTTTATGGTGGTAGAGCTGATCCCTTTCAAAGAGCCACCTGAGGCTGTGCTCTTCAGCCTAGCAGAGGGCTTAGGTCTGTGTCTGTGTAACTTTATAAAGCTGTGGGACGGATTGTAAACCAACCACTTGCCTCTTCCTGCTTTAACCTCAGCGTGCCTGAACAGCCATACTTGGAGGAGTCCTACAGAAGTGTCTGTTTTCAGACTTTCTTAAGTGTTCTGCAGTCTTCAAAAACCTCTGATGTAGATGACATCACTTTTTGCATGGTGAGTGTAAATGTCTAGAATGCTCTCATTAGGAGATTGTGCTGCTGGAATGTTGGAATTTGGAATATGTGACATTTGGAATGTTGTCAACTGCGATTTTGCTTAAATAGTCTGGGTTTTTAATAAACGTAAGTAACTGTCCCAGTAATTATGTTGAGTTAAACCATATTTTCCCAGAAGGTCACTTGAAAAATGTGAACCTTCAGTGTTTTGGGAAGGAAAAGTAATTCCGTGTGTTGGTTTTCAGTTACTGCAGAATGCACTGAAAGGTATCCAGTCGCTTCTCAATGGTGGGAAGATGAAACTAATGCAGAGTGACCAAATTGGATCTCTTCTTGCAGTATTGAAGGTGAGTACTTCAATCCACCTTGAGAAGGAGGCAGACTCTGAAAGGTGCATCTTCTAGGTGCTTGTTAAATGGGAAACAATAGAAGACAGGAAAGAGGGAGCAGAGAAGCCTGAGCATGGTAGGAATAGGTATTGTGAGATATAAAGATGACACTGAGTTTCTGTCACAGCTTCTTAACTAGAGTTCTCACAAAAGAATGTGAGAGAAAGATGGGAGGCTCATTTTTTTTGGACTCACTTAAAATCCTTCCAGATATAGTTGAATTTCAGATGTTGCAATGCTGTTATATAGCACTTACAGGGGAGAGGCAAGACCTGGGGGGAGGATTACAACCCCAACTAAAAACTGGTGAACACCCAAGTAAATACAGAGTGAATCTTTGTGCATCACAAAGGGAAAGGACCATAATGTTTTTGTTTCTATTCTAGAAATGTATGTTTCATGGACTGCCAGGACTGAGCATAGAGATGCCAGCAGCCTTGTACCCGGTTCCATTACCTCAGTATGACAAAAGGTTGCCTGCCAAACAGGAACAGTCAGAACCAGCCACCTTTAAGCAGACAGGGGTAAGTTTGAATTGCACTGATTCTGCTGCATGTTCATTGTGCAGTTGTGTGTTACCTGGCTGATACTAGTGGCTCTTTTGTGTTCTGAGCATCTGATACATTCCACATTCTTTGCTTTAAACATATTGATCATAAATCTCTGCTCCAAGTAAAACTGCTTTATAAACTCAGATGAAGAGAACAAATGGCTCTGAGGATATTGCTTTTCCTAAGATGAGCTCTGTGCATCAGTTACTCATCTATAGCCAAGAATTCTTGGCTTGCAGACATGGGATTGGTGCGTGCAGACGAGGCAAAGCTTCTTATTTTATAAGTTACATTTTCTCTCTAACACTTGCACAACTGTTTGACTCTTTCCTAGGGCAGTCAAGTTCATGTCAAGACCGATTTCCTCCCCCCGCCCCATTTGTTCTGCTTAATCCTTCTACAGGTTATTTTTTAACCCTGCAAACATTTTGGATTACCAATTATCTGAAAGACATGAGAGAAAATAAAGATGAGAAGTCATGTTGACTTGTTTCTTTTTACATGTTAAATGTCTACTGTAAATCTACAGCAGCATTTACCATTCTTTAATCACTTTTGTGTGAAATAGAGTTTTTAACTGAAAGCTTTCTGGGAAATCTTTTGCTTTACTGATATAGAGGCCAAACCTTAAATTTTGAGGCTACTCAGGTATTATCTCCTTGCTTACACTAAGGTATTCCTATACTGATGTTACTGTTGCTGCTAACAAGCAGAGTTTGCAGACTCTCAGATAGTAAAGAAGTGGGTTTTGTCTTAAAACAGAACAGAAGAAAAAAGTCCAAAGCAAAACAAAAGAAGGAAGAGTCTGTGGAGGAAGGAAGAGATTCAGGTGATGCAGGAAATGAATCGGCCCTTGGAGCAGACATGATGAAATTGCACTTGGGAAATGTGCAGAAGAGTCCTGGTTCAGATCCTCGGAGTGTTGCAAACGTGTCTGCTGGGAAGGATCACTTGTCTTCACGTTATCCTAGCTGGAAAAGAATCAGCAGCAGTGAGTCGGAATATTCCGATGCTGAAGGTGGAATACAGAGCAAAGTGAGGTGATTGTTGCTGATGGAAACATAAAGCATGGCAGCAGCGTGTGCTGCTGTTCATAACAATTTCAACTCGTGTGTCATGTTAAAACACAGCTTCTGTCCCTGCAAACCTGACATGAATTCTACGTGTGTGCAGCCTCCCACACTTCCAAGAGCATCCTAGTGCTTTGGTCTTCAAGCTGTTGAGAAAATCAACAGCTTTGATTTATATGATGATTGAAGAAGATAGGAAAGCAGTGATTTGTATTGGTTTGAGAGTAAATTTGTTCTTTCTCTTCCCATTCTTGGTCTAAAGAATTTCTTCTCCCATCTGGCCACTAATGCTAGTGAGAGGTTAGGTCCAGTACTCTTCTTTGCTGCTATTTCATGAATCTTTTTGTTTGTTTTTAAGATCTTACCAAGCCAATGTTCGTCAGGGGGCTCTGGCCTGCTTCCTCTCTGCTATAAAATCAATAGAGAAAAGAGTTCTTTATGGCTACTGGTCAGCGTTTGTTCCTGATGCTCCTGGTATTGGCAGTCCCCAGTCAGTGTCCTTGATGACTATTGCTTTAAAGGACCCTTCTCCAAAGGTGAGGCAGCTCTGGGTAGAAAAAGCATTGTCTTTTTTGCCATATTAATCTTGAGTTGTCTTCTCTGGCCTTCAGTAAGTACTTTGACTACTGTATCTGTGTTGCTTGGTCACTGTGCTGCAAGAAACGAAGAGGATGTATTGGGTAAGGAAAAAAAGGATTGGTTGTACTGTGAGATAAAAAAGGAGTTGAATTTTCTTGTCCGAGAAGGAGACTTCCCTAACTTTTCGTGTTCTCCATCAGCTCGAAGGAGGTGTTAAAAGTGGATAATAAATGTTTTATCATTTCAGACCCGTGCCTGTGCGCTTCAAGTCCTCTCAGCCATACTGGAAGGCTCCAAGCAGTTCCTTTCTGTTGCTGAAGACGTTAATGATCACAAGAGAGCTTTTACTCCCTTCTCTGTAACTATTGCTTCAAGCATCCGGGAGCTGCACCGCTGCCTGCTGCTGGCCCTGGTGGCAGAATCCTCTTCTCAAACACTGACACAAATAGTCAAGGTAACCGTACTGTTAGTGTTCCAAATGCTGCCCAAGAGATGATATTGATCTCTGGATTATGTCTTGAAGGGAGATTGCACAGGAATTGCTGTAGCTGTTGACTAAGGTGATGGTGGGAAATAATTGTTACCATCTTGTATGACTTCATTGACTGAGTCTTCCTACAGAGCTCTAGGGTTCTTTCCAGCCCAGTTCTCTTGTTCCTGCATTCATTTTGTGTAGGTTTTGGGGTTGAGTGAAACTAATGATTCTGAAGACTCACATTGGCTTTAAAAGTGGAAATAGGCAAAAAAAAGCTTTCCATGGGCTACTGAAATTTCCTTGGTCTGTATGCAAGGTCACAACAGTTAAATACTTGTTCTTAGGAGCCAAGTCTGTAGCCAGCTTTCAAACAGCAGATAATTGCATTTGTTTTTAGGTGCCCTCAGATAATTAGCTGTCAAAATGACCTAAAATTGCCAATGTAAAACCAAATGTGTTGGAGGCCAGGCTGACATCATAACTACCGCTCCATGCATGTTCTTCTGTGTGTTTCAGTGCCTTGCAAATTTGGTTTCAAATGCCCCATACAGCCGTCTAAAACCTGGGTTGCTGACGAGAGTGTGGAACCAGATAAAGCCCTACATTTGCCATAAAGGTTTGTATTCTGTTTGGCTGGAGCCTCTTTGTGCGTGTGATATCTTCATTCAGCATTGCTTGTCATGTAGTAGTTGTGGATTTCCCTCTTTCCCCCTGTGCTTCATAAATACATAAACATATACGTTTCCATTGAATTACATGTTATGATCTGTCTTGTGTGAAAACTGCTGAAGGATGCTGTGTCAGTGAGATGCTAATGGAGTGGCTTTTTCTTCCCCTGCCCTGTTCTTTCTTGCAGATGTTAATGTCCGAGTTTCTAGTCTCACATTATTAGGGGCTATAGTATCTATCCAAGTACCTTTACCAGAGGTGCAGTTACTTTTGCAGCAGCCCAGTTCTTCAGGGCTAAGTCATAGTGGTAGCACAACCCCTCACCGTTCTAATTCCTCTGAGCAGTGGAGAAAAACCCTCCCCTCAGAAGGGGAGCCTCCAGATAACCCAGCAGGATGCACATCTCCAGAACCATGCTGGCTGCTCCGTCTCTGCGTTTCCATCATTGTTCTGCCCAGAGAGGATTCCTGTTCTGACAGTGATGCGAACTTCCCATCGTTTTCCAGTGTTTATGAACCATGTCCCCTTCGACTGGAAGCTTTACAGGTAGGGAGATACTGAATGTGTTGCTCTTACAGGCACCCTTGCTTAGTTTTTTAGCTACAGGACACCTCACTTACAGTAAAAATTCATTGTGTTGCTACCTGATAGTGCTTTTGTGGCTGGTTTTGAACAGGACAATGAACAGGAAGGTTTTGAATGAGCTCTGGTATTCTAGAAGTTGTACTGCAAAGTACATCAGAGTTTAATATGTGGTTCCAGTGTTGATTTGCACATGAGCATCCTCTCTGTGTGTACTTGGAGTATTTTGGTTTAATAACACGAAAAAAGGGTGAATAGATTTTCTTTTGTTTGTATTTAGGTGTTGGCACTGCTTGTAAAAGGCCATTTCCCTATGGCTCAGAGCTATTTCCTAGAGCTTGGAGAAGTGGCTTGCAGATGCATGGAAGAAATGGATCCATCCATTCAGCTTCACGGAGCCAAAGTAAGAGCATGAGGAACGCTGCTTCACTGAGTCAATTTTATCTATTAGTGTGCTTGGCAAATACAGATGAGTAGTGATGGATATTCAGAGCACGTGTGATTTTGCATCTGCAGGTGCAGGAGCTGTGTTCTGTCACCCAAAGGACAGCTCAGAGGAGATTTCCTCTTTGCATGGCAATCTGTTATGCTGTCCTAGCTGATGACTTGATGTTAGAAAGGCTTTTCCTCTAATTTCTTCCCTAGCAGGGACAGAATAGAGTCCAAACCAATATTGAATCCTTCAGTTTTGTTCCCTGGGTAAATTGCAGTCGTAGGTAAAGGTTGCTATGGTTCCATGGAACTTGAGGCCTCCCTGATGAAGACCCAGTTGCCTTTTATTCCCTTGCAGCTCCTGGAGGAGCTGGGCACAGGTGTACTGCAGCAATACAAACCCGATTCAGCCATCAGCCCTGAGCAGAGAGTACCGGTCAGCACGGTAAGTGCGTGGGCTCCCTCTGGGATTCCACTTCACTGAGCTTCCTCTCTTGAGCACTCTGCAAAGCCACTGGCATGGGTAAATAAATCAATTGCAGGAAAGCACAAAGGGACTCGGTGCCCTGTGGCTTTATATGTGCTGATATGCAGAATTTCGGTAGACTTCCTTCATTGTTCTGTTTGTGTCTATAGGCAGGTGGGGGAGAGTTGTTTTATGTGATGTTAGCACTGCCTCTCTGCCTTTCCTCATTCCTCCTCTTCCTACCTCATCTAGGTCAGAAAGGTGGAAGAACAGAGTTTGGTGAATTTGCATTGTTACAATAGCCAACCTGCATGTTCTGGCTGCTCATGAGTGCAGAGGAACCACAATACATGTGCTTTCAGGAAAAGTCACTGTTTGTGGCTGGCTGTTGGACAGGTTTGTGGAAGCAGAGGCACTGGCATTCTGGTAGTAAATTCATCCTGTTGAAGTCTTGCTTCTGTGAACAGAAGCCAAGTTGAAAAGCTTCCTTGGCCTATGCTAAGTATTGAGCTGGTCACCAGTGACCCTACAAGATAGGAAACATGTCCAGTAGCACCAGGTTCCTGTTACTTGATGTGAATGCAAATTGTCAAGCACATTGAAATACCCAGCTATGTGGATTCAAGAAGGGGGTTGTAATTCTACCTAGTGCAAGCTAATCCAAGTGTATATGGCCTTGAGAATGAAAGAAACAGAACTCAATGAATAAGTGCTTGATAGCAGTGCTAAAATGTTTCTGAATGCCAAGTAGTTTAGGCTTGCAAAGAGTTGCAGTCGCTTCCATGTGTGGTTATGCTACCTGCTTTAAGTATGTCTTAAAGATGATCATAGCAAAAGACAACCTGTTATAGAATGTATGCAGAATTGCTGAGTTTAAGTAGCTAAACCTGGCTGCTTCTTCTGTAGGTTGTAACTTTCTGGACCATGATGTTGAATGGCCCTTTGCCTGGCACTCTTCAGAGCTCTCCCCATCCGACTCTGCAGACAAGCGCCTGTGATGCCCTGTCCTCTATCTTGCCTGAAGCTTTCAGCAGACTGAAGGTAAGAGCACTTCTTTAAGGTGGCATTTTTAGACCCACTGAGGTTTTGATCTTGTCTGCCAGACTGCAGCAGTATAAAGCCTCTTAAAGCTTAAAATGAGAGGGTGGAGAAACCTTCCAGATTTTTCATGAGCATTCTGAGCAGGTTGTGACCATTGAAGACTGGAAAAGGCAACGTTGGGAGTGATTAATCAGCCAAAACAATTAAACTGTGGGTCACAGAAGCTGTTTGGCCCTGCCATGAATACTCGGCCTTGTCAATGATGCAGGGGAGATGGAGGGCAAGAATTTCTTTGCTTGAGGAAGGGGTGAAGGGTTGTTATTTTGCTGGTTAGGTCTTTTGAAGACACAGCTGAGCTAACAGCCATGGGCTGATGATGGTCACCAGTTCACATGCATGGCTTTTCTCTTGGCTGGCTTTTAAAACACTGAACTGTGGCGATTGCCCTGGCAGAAGCAAACAAATATGTTGGCCTGACTCTCCTTTTGCAACATAAAATATGCTTTTGAACATGAAAGCCTTGGCAGTGTATCACTACTGCATTGTGCCTCTCCTTTTATGTCACTGTGCCCTTCTTGATGGGAGTGCTCTGCCAGATCTCATTTGCCCAGGAATTGCTAGTACAGCAGTATCTCTGGAATTCTCCGTCCGGTTTCTCCAAGCACAGCATGTACTTCATCACCCTGTACTTTGATCCCATACACTTTCTTGTCCCTGTGGCCATGTGGGGTCAAATCAGTGCCCACTCTGACCCTTTGCTCTGATGAAACCAGGATCTTTGTCATGGATTGGTAAACTGACAATCTGTCCGGGATGAACTTAATCTGCCTGGCTGTCCTTGTTAATGGAGGGGAAAGAGTGAAGTAAGACAGGAAAAACCAACTGATCCAGTGGGTTTACCTCTGCTGGGCCATGCTGTCTGCATTTGGATGATAGTTAATATTTTGGTTTCCTTTGTAGTCTTACCTAACAGCAAAAAGATTGTGTTTGCTGGAAGCATTCCCGTTTCCTGTGTGGTATCCTGAAATGCCACACAATTTACTTTAAAGATTATGCTCTGAATGGTAGTTTGTATAGCTTCCACATATGAGGGTTTTTCAATTGTCTTAGTGGGATAGAGATCTCTTCAGTTTCTCCCTCTTGCCATGGCTGGTTTTCATTGCAGAATGACCAGCAGATCCTGTGTGTCACTCTGCTCCTTGGCCTGAACCACAGTGAGAACCCGCTGGTAAAAGCTGCTGCTGCACGTGCGCTTGGAGTCTACATCCTCTTCTCTTGCCTCAGGCAGGTCAGAACTGCCCTGTGTTTCTTATTTTGAGCTGTTTCATAATGGGTTTGGTGAAGCACAAGATGTGGTACATGAGTTCTTCTGGAATGAATCGGCCTTCCTACTTGCTTTTGGTCTGTAGTGTGTATGGAGCTCTTCCTTATTGTCTAGACCTGGTCTTGCCTCTTACGTGGTGAACAGAACCAGTTCAGGTTTAAATGAGATGAAGCAGAAACTAAAGTGCCTCATAAGCGAGAGCAAAGGGAGGGAAGCCAGGATCTTCCCTGAGCTCTTAGGGACAGAAGTGAGGGGCCAGGTTGGCACAAAGGAGCTGCAAGAGATGAGGTGGAGCTGTGAAGGCAGAGCAGGGATACAACATGTTTTTAATGTGAAGGCTCCAGCTTTGCTTCCAAGCTCAGAAGTAAAGCTTATCTAGAGAAAAATGCTGGATGGTTTCCATAGGAAAAATTGGTCTTGGCTTGGCTGAGCTGCGAGACTCCAGAGTTTTTGCAGTGTGGCCTAAACTGAGCAATTGGAATAATTATGCAATAGCTGATGTTGAGATTTGATTCCAAAATACTTTGAAAGCAAACTCTTTTCCATAGGCAAGGGACTGAAAATGAAACGCAATGGCCATAGAAGAGAAGATTGAACAGGCAGCTCAACAGGGAGTTTGGAGAAGGAATTACTTTGAGTGGGATTTGGTGAGAGTAAGATTGGCAGTGCAGGAAATCATGTTAAATCCAAAGTAACTAAAGCACTAATAAAATAACACATTGAAACCTTTCAGCAGCAGCCACTCAAGGGAGTGGTGAACTTGATCACTGTTAATTTAAGATCAAACCAAGCTGTACAAACATACTGAGCATATGAATGGAGC
Source organism: Melopsittacus undulatus (assembly GCF_012275295.1). Taxonomy (NCBI): domain Eukaryota; kingdom Metazoa; phylum Chordata; class Aves; order Psittaciformes; family Psittaculidae; genus Melopsittacus; species Melopsittacus undulatus. Next base: position 6,873,592 of record NC_047539.1, on the reverse strand, counting down.
TGGTCTCTGTGCAGGTATCGTTTCCCCTGGAAAGGCCAGAATGAATATGTTACTAAGGAAATCACCTGAATCTTTAAAGCTGCTCAACTTTGCAGCACTTCTTACTTTCACAGGACGTGATGTTTGTGGCAGACACAGCAAATGCTATTCTGGATTCCCTCCATGACAAGTCTCCCAGCGTCCGTGCCAAAGCAGCCTGGTCCTTGGGCAATCTTACAGACACCCTGATCATCAACATGTACGTAAGTGGCCTTGGCCTCTGGGATTCCTTTCCCTGCCCCTACTCCTGTAGCATCACACAGAGGGTATTAATCTACTTAGTATCAAAAGACCATCAAATGTGGCTTAGATGCTTCTCTCTAACCACTCAGCCTGTGTGTCTGTGACCCTGTTACAAGAATCTGGTATCCATCTGAGGGCTGAGTTCTAAACTGCTTGGGTTCAGCTCTTTCCGCTCCTTAGTCTGGAGTATATTCCAAGTTTACTTTTCAGTTTTCTATTGCCTGTGTGTTGCTTTGTGTAATTGAGTTTTCCTGGTTACTTTCAGCATAACACAGGAGGAAAATTAATAAATATTTAACACTTCCTCAAGCCAAAGACTGACCTGCTGTTACATTTTTAACAGGAGGAATAGTTATCATATATTCCTGCTGCAGAATTGCCTCTGAGCAATTCATTGCCCTCTGTTTTTTATTACAGACTTAATGCATTGCTAACTGGCTTACTTGCATTGATAGTTTGGTTTTAAATTAATAAACATACTGGTCACATGTAGTAAGGTCTGCCTTACATATTAGCCCTCTAAAGAGTGAAGGTTGTTCATACGCCTCTGTAAAGGACTGTATCCCATCTTTGGGGATGGATCATCCGAGCTGGCCTTTCACTGTGTGATTCTCCTGCCAGGGAAACGATGGGACAAAGTTTTCATGAGGAATTTTCGGATCTCCTCCTGTTGAAAATGTTACGCTCTGCAACTGAAGCATCCAGAGACAGAGACAAGGTACGAGTGAGGGGAGGGAGGGTGGAGTTGTGCCATGGTGTGGTTAACTCTTGCATTGTTGTTACAAGGAAGAAGAGCAGGGGGAGATGTCACTGGTTACTTTGGGGTGTTTTGCCCCAGTGATGGGGAGATGCAGCTCAGCATCCTCTCTTGAGGGCTCATGCTTGGAGGTTTTCTGTTTGACCTGCAGGGCAGTTGATTGTGCTTTTCCCCAGTGCTGGAGCGGGTTGGTTTGGTTCTTTTTCAGGGTGACCATTTGCACAGAACAATGCTTCTGGTGGCATTTAAGAACTTGCCATCTGATAAGACACCAAATCTGATTCCCGACGGGCTCTGAGCATGATTTCACAGCAAGCTTGACAAAAGCTTTGCCTATAAGCTGAAAGCCAAAATGGTTTGGGGGTTTTTTTGTGTATGTGTGTTCCAGGTAAAGAGCAATGCAGTCCGGGCCCTTGGGAATGTGCTTCATTTCCTTCAGCCGTATCACATAGCAAACCCCAGGTTCAGGGAAGCCATCGAGGAATCTCTCCAGGCCCTCATCTCCACTGTCCAGAGCGAGGCCACAATGAAAGTGCGCTGGAATGCTTGCTACGCCTTGGGGAATGTGTTTAAGAACCCTGCCTTGCCACTTGGTGAGTAACTTGTGCCCCTGGCTCTGGGTCTGCACAGCAAGTTGTGGTCTTGATGAGAAGGGCTCTGTTACAGATGTGTTGGGGAAGAGGGGGAAAGCAAACTGAGCAGAACCTTGTTGTCAGAGCATTCCTGCCAGTGAAACAGGCTCCGATCCTGCAAATGTTAATACAGGCACCAGTGTGGTGTATTATACAGTGAATACAGTGGCCTGTATTCAGTTGGATCTGTCATGTTAAAAGAGAGCATGAGGGTGAGATTATAGCTGTGAATAGATGCAAAATGTCACTTTTTCTCTTAAAAACCAGTTAATCTTCTGAAGCTTTGTAAACAATTTTTCATTTCATAACCCCTGATTCTCTCATTTACACCAGAATAAATAGTAAGTGTAAACCCATTCAGTATTCAGAAGATGGATTTATAGTTTTATGTACTTTGATTGAAATGGGTTTGGTTTGGGCTTTTTAGGAGAGGCTCCCTGGACTGCCCAGGCCTACAGTGCCCTTTCCTCAGTGGTGAAGTCCTGCAAGAACTTTAAAGTCCGGATCAAGTCAGCCATGGCCCTCTCCATCCCAAGCAGGAGGGAATGCTACGGCTCCACCGAGCAGTTCTGCCACATCTGGAGTGCCTTGGTGGTTGCCCTGCAGAAGAGTGAAGACACTGAGGACTTCCTGGAGTTCAAGTACAGTGCCAGCCTCAGGACACAGATCTGCCAGGCTCTGCTCCATTTGTTGAGTCTGGCAAAGAGCACGGACCTGCCTGTCATTTGGGAAACCATAAGAGAGAGCAGGGATGCAATGAAATCCTACATCTTGCAGTATCTGAAATCTGGTGCTGAAGAAAACGAAGCAGGAACCCACATGGACTTGGGTGAGAGGGAGGGAGTGTTAAAAGGAGCTATTGAACATCTTGGTGGGTTAGAGAAGCAGCTGCAGGGCAAGGCTAGGGTAAGGGTGTCTGTTTATCTGCAGGATATCCTAACCAACCACGCCAGTGCTGCTGAATTAAGAGGCTTAGAAACACCACACCAGTGCTGCTGAACTAAGAGGCTTAGAAACACCTCTTTTGGTGACCAACAACCTACACTTCTGAGTGGGCACAGAGGAGAGCCCACTGCTCTCACATGGGCCATCCGGAATGAACACTTCCTGTAGCTGGTGGTCAACAGCTGGTTTCAAGCTTCCTGAAGTCATTCATAAACCTGATGGAAAAGATCTGGATGATTTTATACACTTTAGTATTGTTTTTCATTTCTGTGTTTGATGAACCCCTGAGTTGTCCTCCCTTGGTTCTGCTTGCACATTACCCATGTCCTGGGTTCAGCTGTAACAGCTGGTTTTCTCCTTACTTGTACTTGGTGCTGCTCTGTTACAGCATTACCCTTGGAAAACAAACACCTTCTCCTTCTTGGTGTGTTTTATGAAACCAGCCTGTTCTCTCAGCTTGTGTGCAAGCATTGGGTTACTCTGGCTGCCGGATTCAAAATCATGGTTGTAAAGGAAGGGCCTGGAAGAATTCTGTTTTTCTGAGCACTGCAAATGTTGTGTTCCTGCAATAAACCCCAAACTGCCAATATTTGAATAATTCCTTAGAGCAAACACACTTTGCCTTTACCCGTCTGCCTTCCCTGGGTCTTACACTTGGCCTGTGCCTCCCTCCTGCCTTCCAAAACCTGGAAATGCCTTAGGTTGTTTAAGCCAGAAAGTGGGTCCCCCAAGGCTGGAACTGTGCCTTTTGGAGCAGTGCTACCCCTGGGTGGAGGTGCAGTGATGTCCTAAAGCACATGTGGCTTTGTTTCTGCAGCTCTGTCCCCTTCCCATTCCTTGCTGTGTTTGCTGTGTGCTTACTGTGCTGATAGCTGCAGGAGGACGGAGCTCTCTGATGTTGCTGGGGACAAATCGATGCCTCCAGGAATGAGCCGGGGCCCTGGGAGTTAAGTGCCTGCTCTCCTCTGTTTGAACAGAGCTCAGGGCAAGCCCTGGCTGTTGTAAAAGCTCTTTGGGATACAAAATTCATCTGCTTTGTTCTTCCATCCACGCCGCTGGTTTCAGTGGGCCTCAAGTGCCGTGAGTATCCGAAACCCCTTCACAGTGATGGAGTCTTTATTGCTGCAGGCATGGAGCCACTTCCCTGGCATGAGTGACTTCTGCTGCAGCAAGGACCAGCTCTGCCAGTGTCTGGTGTGCAGTCTGTCAGTGCTGTGGAATGCTGAGCTGCTGCCTGGGACAGAAGCTGAGGAAGAGATGGCAGAGCTGAGCACCAGCACTGCCTTTGCTGGTCCTATCCTGGCTCAGGAGCAGCTTGGCTATGCTTCAAGTTACAGATGACACTTGCTCCTTTTCTCTGCCTGCTGCAGTTGTAGCTGTACCCATCTTTGAGTTCCCACCATCTGAACCACACTCTGTCACAGCTGTGTTCAGCCTCCAGCAGAAATCTGTCCCATTGCCACTGAAAACACAGTTGTGGTTGTGCACACCATCGGCTGCTGCCTTCTGTACCATTTCCCTAGGGATGCTCATAGACTCTGAGCATCCCAGGCATTGGTGTGACCTGTTGCCACTTCACTAAAGACTGACACACCAGTTTAGGTAGAATCTGGGTTTTGTGGTCTCATCCCACATGCTCATTACCTCCTGCGAACAGGATGGGTCTTACGTTGATGCCAGTGTTCATCCTCCTGTATAGGAATATGCATTTCCAAGCTTCTGGACACCCTTAGCTGACTCTGGGTTAAAACCAGTGTGTGCACAGGGGAGAGCAGAGAGGCAGGAGCTGGTTTTTGCCCTGGCTGGTGGCACAAACTCCATTCAGCATCTCCTAAATGCACGTTCTGGGAGAGCAAAGGGGCAGCTGAGGATATTCAGGCCTAATTTCTGGGTCATTCATGGGGGTCAGCTGTGCCCAGCCCTTGGGGCTATTTCTGCTGCTGCTGGTTGGTCCTGGGTGTAGTTGTGAAGGTGCTGGAGCCGAGCTGGGTTCTCCTGCCTCATAACCAGGTCAGTGATGGTTTCATGTGTCTGATGCTTGGTTGTGGAGCAGCGTGGGCTGCATGTGCCCTGTGCCACCTGCTTGCTGCCATTGAGAGCAGTGGGGCCCCCACAGCCTCTGTCATTGCTGAAGCACGAGGTGCTCGGGGCCGGCAGCACCTTCCCCAGCCCAGCCAAGGTTTTATTGTCCTGCCCCTTTATTGTTGTGTTTACAAGGCAGGCACTTTATAGGGTTTCCTATGAATAGTTTCAAGGAGAAGGTAATTACCTTATCACAGGCAGGGTGATTTATAGCCGAGGTGGCAAGGGGACAGGCGAGCTCCCCATCGGCTCCGTTTGAAAGACAATCCTGCTGTTCTTCCGTGCGGGGTCACCGCGAGGGGGGAAACAAAGGGGCTTTAGTGCCCGGTCCCAGCCCCGGGATGTCTCCTGCGGCCGAGCCCAGAGGGAACCGTTCCCTGTGCCCAGTGCAGGCCCTGGGGCTGCCCATGGTGATGGGTTCAAAGCTCGGTGCTGCGGCTCAGGTTGTAAAGTCCTTGTGGAATTGTGTGCCTGGAGACAGGAGCAGGCTCTGTGTGAGGGAAGGGTTTGGTGACCGAAGCACTGGATATTGTTGGGTGGCCGCAGACCTGGCTTGCAGCAGCTGAGGAACCCGTTACACCTCTCCCTTTGCCTTCATGTAGTGAATTGTATTTTGATGCTTCTTTCCCTTCTTCCCACTCACTGTCTCTTTATGGACTCTGCGCAGAGGCAACAACTCACCTGCTGCCTCGTGGGGTTTGCACTCTGAGCAACTGATGCAGCTGAGGGAAAGTAGAAGGGATGGGAAGGAAAAGGGGAAGGGCAACGTAAGGGAAAGAAAGGCAACAATTCACCTGATTCTGTGTGGGTTTTGCACTCTGAGCATCCTGGTGCATCCATTCCGGCAGCTGAGGGGAAGGGGAATGGAAGCGGAGAGGGAGGGAAGGGACAATTCACCTGGTTTCATGTGGTTCTGCGCTCTGAGCATCCCGATGCAGCCGGGAGCGAGAGAAAGGGAAGGAGCCACCGGTCCCGGAGCTGCCCCGGCCGCCGGGCCACGAGGTGGCGCCACCTCCCCGGCCACTGCCGGTACCGATCGCGGGTCCGGCCCCGGGCGGCTCCCGGTGAAGGGTGCGGGGGTCCCGACCGTGCCCCCCCCCAGGCCCATAGCGCACAACGGGGTGCAGGTGGGGGGGAAGCCGCGTGCTCCTGCGGGGGGTACGCGGCGGGGCCGGGGGTCCTGATGCTGCTCCCCAAGCAAGGGGAAGGGGGCACCTCACCTGCCCCCCCAATGGGACCGGGATTTAGCTCTGTGGGGCGCACATCAGTGCGTGAGCAATGGGGTGGCGAAGGCAGGGGTGAGTTCCAGTGGCGGGGTCAGCGGGAGCGGCTCCTGCGGCCGCTCCTCCGGTAACAAATGGCTCTGCGCTATCTCGGGCCGCCCCGCCGCTAATGCGGTGATTTTTATCCTGTCTGCTTCCCTTTGCTCCCTTCCGCCCCACCGCAGCCTCCCTGCCCCTCCTGCCGCTGCCCTGGGGTCGCCGCTGATGGATGGTCCCCGGCAGCGCCCGCAGGCGCGACCCCATTGCACCAAGCCCTGCTCCGAGGGGATGCTCTGCCCGGGGCTCGCAGGGACGGCAACAGCGGGGAGCGGTGCACAGGGAACAGCGAGGCACCGCATGAGGAGCACCAAGTGGCGATGGGATGGTGATGGCAAAGGGGCTTGGAGAGCCCCGGTGAGCAATAGCATCCCTGGGGCTGTGCCACCCACGGGAAACGAGCCTCTGCTGCGGAGGGGGGGGCCCTGCAGCTCCCCGGGGGCCCAGACTGGTGTTCCAGTCTAGACGTGCTGGTATGTGTCAGTCCAACAAGTTTCCTTGATGGCCCAGCAGCCAGGCATGGCACGCTCCACGCTGGCACCGGGGGGGCTTCCCGCAGGGCACAGGGGGCACGAATACACCCAAATGCCTGCTCCAGGCTCCCGGGGTGGCCCCTGGAGCGTTTGCCCTGGAACGGGAGGGAAAACTATGCGAAACCTGGAATTTCCTCGTAAAACCAGGGGCAGAACTTGCTGCATCTTGCTCTGCGGAGGGCTTGCGTGAAAAGCTCCATCCCACATCTCCCGCTGCCCCCGTGCGCGGCAGGGCTGGGCTGGGTAAATACATTTGGGGGTTCACCGGGGCTGCGGTGCCTCGGGGCTCAGCCTCGCCGCTGGTGCTGGGGTGATGCTGTCCCCATCCCTCCCAGTGCCACCCATCACCGACGGGGTGGACAAAGGTGGCTTTCAGGGCGCCGCCGTGCTCGGGCATGCTCCGGGATGTGTGAAATTCGGCTTTGGCCCAGCTCCTTCCTGGAGCGGAACTGTTCCCAGCGAAACCCGGCCCCGCCACCCACCCCTAATGGCTTTTCTCTGTGCGCCTGCATTAATGACCGCGAGGCCCGGCCTCGTCGGGGGGAAGCCATGCAAGTAATTGCCTGCATGTTTAATTCGGGGTTATGATAGGGGAGTCGCAGTCACACGGCGGCCGCTCGGGCTCCGCGCCATTGACTCCTGCAATTTGCTGCCTGGGTTCTGCTCCCCCCCCACGGCCCAAAGGGGACCCCAATAGGGGCTGGACCCTCCCATGGAGGGCACCCAGGGGAGAAACGCGTTGGGAATGGGGGGCCCCACCGGCAGCAGGGGTTGGGGTGTGCTTGGCCAGCGTCACCCTGCCCATGGGGACCTTTGCTGTGGTTGTGAAGCTGTTTGCAAGCTCCAACAGCATCTGTGGCCTCCAAACCCCTCTTCCACACACACCCCGTGGCTTTGCCTACAGGGAGTTGGGGTTTGGTCTTTTTCCATTATGGCAAAACGGCAGAGGTGACCCCTGCCCAGGGGGGAGTGATGGGCACCCATAGCCATGGGGACGGTGGCCAAGACTTGGGGTACCCAGGCTGGGGTCTCCCTGTAGTGCAGCCATGGCTCACACTGAAGCTGTCCCAAGGACAGAACCCCCATAATGGGGATTCCCCCATCCCCTTGTGTGTCCTGGGCTGCAGCCACCACCCCTGCTTTTGTTTTCCCCGAACACAGCCCCAGCCCTGTGCTGGTTCCAGCTCGCTTCCCTCCCCTTTGTCTCGGAATTAACCAGAGGCCCGAGGACGCTCGGTGAAGCCGAATGGCATCTGCCCAGTGTCTGGGCGCACTGGGAGCGGCTGTGCCACGCCGGTACCATGGGCTGGTACCGGTCCAGGCTCCATCCCGCAGCCGCACATGGGATGGCCCCTGCTCACCGTCGGGAGCCGTTGGCTCTGCCCCATGCCGGTGTGTGGGGCTGCGGCGCTGTTGTGGTGTCCCGTGTGCCGCGATCCCGGACCGATAGCATTGTTTGCCCTGACACGTAACCGGTGACAACCTGCGGGAGCTGTGCCATGGATGGCGGCGGCGCTCCCGGCCTGCCCCGCGTCCAGCGCCGTTTATAGCCCGGCAGAACTCGTTTGGCTGCGGCAGCCAAGCAGAACCCGGGGCCTGAGGCTCGGGGGGGGGGGGGGTGCTGGGTCACGTCCGCACCCCAATACCCCCAAACACCTCTGTGCTCACCCAGCTTCAGAGCAAGACTTTGGGGTGGTCAAGGGGACCCCCCCCCCCGGCTCTTATATTGAAGGGTCTGGGTTTTGGGTGTCCAGAGGGGCTGGGAGTGCATTGATGGTAGGGATGCGGTGTCCAAAGGGCACTGGGCCATGGCCATGGTAATGCTGAGCCCCACAGAGCCAAGGGGAAGCTGAGCAGCCCTGCCTGCGGTTGAGGAACCACAGCACCCCTGTGCCCCCCCCCCCCCCCCAAGCAGCAGCGTCTGGGCAAAGGACGGGATGGGGGGGGGTGAAGCCGGGCTATGGAAGTGTTTCTTTGCTTTGCTTTCGAGAAGGGAGAACTTCAAAGGGGCCATTTATCAGCAGACAAAGAGTCCTGAGCTGTTTGCAGAGCGTAAGGGAGAAGCATTAATTATGGCAGTGTCAGGGAGCCCCCCCCGCTGCTGTCCCCCTGCCCACCCGGCCTGGTCCCGCTGCCATCCCTGGCTCCTGCCCTGCTGCCATCCCCGGCTCCTGCCTCCTCTCCCTCTGTCTGGTGCTGCACGGGACCTGCCTGGCGCTGGGGGTGGCACCGCGGTGATGGGGTCCCAGTGTGGGGATGGGGGCTCCCCGTTGAAGGGTTGGGAGAAGCCCTGCTCAGTGCTTGTGATGGGTGAGATGATGCCTTGGTGGGAACCAGGCAGGGAGGAATCCCTGGAATCCCAGCCTGGTTTGGGTTGGAAGGGACCTCACAGCTCATCCCATCCCAGCCCCTGCCATGGGCAGGGACCCCTTCCACTGGAGCAGCTGCTCCAAGCCCCTGTGTCCAACCTGGCCTTGAGCACTGCCGGGGATGGGGCAGCCACAGCTTCTCTGGGCACCCTCACAGGGAAGAGCTTGGTACTGAGAGCCTGGGAGCATCTTTTCCCCAGGGAGACCAGCCTGAGACTGTGCTCAGAGACAGGGGCATGGGGTGGAGGAGGACTCCTTTCTGCATCCCTGCCTTGCTCTGTGAGCCCTCAGGCACATCCCTTCCCAGAGCAGGTCATGCAGCACGGCTGATGATGGGTTTTGGTGCCGATGGGGTCTCTGTGCTGGATGGATGCCCAAGGGGATGAGAACATTGGGCTCAGCCTGGAGCTGGGGCACCAATCCCCATCCTGAAACCTCTGCAGGACGAGACCCATGGCTCCATCCATCACTGGGGCGGGAGGATAGGAGTGAGAGCAATTCCATCCCGAACCATAGTGGGAGTGGGATCGGTGCCATTGTCCCTGCGGTGTCGGGAGGCTGCAAACATCGGGGTCCATGGGGCGCAAAGGGTCTGAGTGTGGGACGGGCAGCTCTGCCTTTCCTGTCTGATCCCTGCCGCAACCGCAGCTTCCCTTCGCCCCGCGCGGGATCAACCCGGGGTCATATTTAATAAAGGTGGGGATGGGAGCAGGCTTCCAAACATGACGTCAGCCCCGGCGGGGGAGGCGCGGGCAGCCGGGAATGCGAAAACCGCCCCGCGAGTGGGGGCCGCGGACACCGGGAATGCCAGCAAGGGGGTTAATGGCCCTGCTTCGGTGGGAACGCTCTTGCCCACTGCCCGCGGGGTCAGGGGCGGTGGAGTCTGCGCCCGCTCAGGCGAGAAATGGAGCTCGGGGGAAGGAATGAGGCACCAGGGCAGAAATCCCCTGGCATGGGTTGAGGTGTGCGCCGCTGTGATGGGGATGTGGTGATGCCACAGGCACCGGGCCCCAAGGCTTCCACAGTGTGGGTTCTGCTGCCTGTGCTCGGGGCGAGGGATGCTGGGCCCTCCGTGGGTGATGGAGGTGGTTGTTGTGGCTGCAGGGAGGGATTGATGGGCTGTAGCTGTTGCATTAGGGTGGTTGTTCCCTTGTGGTGGTGAGGAGGGGATGGGCTTCTCTGGACACATTGAAACCCACCGGGATGTGTTCCTGTGTGACCTGTTTTGGGTGGCTCTGCTTTGGCACAGGTGGGACTGGGTGACCTCCAGAGGTCCCTTCCAGCACTGATGGTTCCATTGGGTACCATTGAGCCTCTGGTGCTGTGAGCGATGGGGAGCGGGAGGAGAGGCTACCTCCAACCACAGGAGCTGGTGACCAGCACCAGGCACCCAAACCCTCCTGAGCCCATGGGCTGGCTGCAGACTGGGGCTGGAATCCTATGGGACAGAGCAGAGCGTGTTCAGCTTCCCAACCCCTCACCTGCGTTCCCATCACCATCCCCTCCTGCTGATAGCTGGGGCTGGTGCCTTCCCCTGGCTGGGAACCCGTGTGCTCCCAGCCCCATGGAATTAATGAGCTGTGCCCGACAGCGATGGGAAAGGGCCGGTCCCAGTGAGGCTCTGACACTGCTGCGAGGAGCTGGGTGTGGAGGAAGGGGGAAGAGCAATGGGGTGAGGGAGATGGACCAGAAAACGATACCCACTTCATTAGCCAGGTGGCTCTGAATGTGTGGAAACAGGGCAAGGTCCGGGTCACCCACCGTGACAGAACATCATTACCATGCGATGCCATGAGGCCTGTGCAAAGACCAAGTCAAAGCTCACCAGACCACTTGAAAGGGAGACGGGACCTTCCCAGAGCAAGAGCCAGGCTGTTCCCAGGGTGGGGGGTACCCGAGGGCAGGCACAGACTGTGATGGGGGGGTCTGGGCATGCAGTGCTGTGAATGGGGCAGTGGTGGGGAGCACAGCAGTGGGCTGTTGCTCAGGGGCGGTGCTGGCTCTGTATGGCCCCTGTCCCCGAGGGCAGTGTTTTGGTGTCTCTTTGGGGTGATCAGAGACCCATTGTGGTGTGAAGGAGGAGAGCACCTCCCTGGTAATGCAGCCCTGGGCATGTGGGAGCAGAGCTGGGATGATGCTCAACTAGACTGGGGTCCATCAGGTTTTTTGGGGGCGTTCAGTCCTCTCTTCTATAGATTGTGCTCAGCCTGTGTGTGCCCATTAAGCCTAACCCTAACCCTAACTGCTCCTGCACTGGGTTTCATCCCACTGCAGGGTGTGTTCAGCTGTAGGTACCCTGTGAAAGTCTGAATCCGGGTTGGAAGTGCTGGGTTTAAAGTAATTGGGCAGGTACCAGCCAAAAACTGCAGGGAACTGGGCTACAAACTGAAAGTGCTTTGGGAGGCTGGAGGGGTCATGACCAGAGGTTTTGGGCACTGGCCCTGCCTTCCCCTGCAGGTCCCTCTGTGTGAGCTCTGTTTGTGGTGGTGGCTCCTGTGCCTGTCCCAGCTTTGATGGAAGTGAACGTGTTGATCTGTGGGACTCGGTGCAGTCACAAGGGCCTGGCTTGGATCTCTTTTGCCCACTTCCAGACCTGCTCCTTGCTCCTGCCCCTGATGGATGCCAAGGTTCAAGCGGGACTCAGTGTCCCCTGAGCACCCATGTCCCTGCCTTGCTGAGGGTCACTCTGTGCTGTGCACATCCAGCTCGTGGTGAACCTGTGCTGAGCCTGGCCCAAAACTGTCCTGCAGTGTGTGCCAAGACCCCCATCGGGGGCTGTCCTGGAGCCTGTACCCGCCCTGTGCCAGGGCTTGGGCAGCAGGGCCCTGCTTGGAGGGGGTGCTGAGGTCGGGGTTCCTCAGCTTGGTCCCGTTCCGGTGCAGGGCACAGCTCCCAGGCTCCGGGTGAGGGCAGGAGCGGTGCAGTCCGGGCTTTGCCCATCCCCATCCCCGAGCTGCGGTCCTGCAGCCGCGCACCGAGGCCCCCGACGGCAGCAGGGCCCGCAGCGCTGGGGTCCCCGCTCCCGTCCCGCTGTGCCCCCGCCGCTCCTCTGGGGCCTCCCGTCGGCCGCGGGCAAAGTCCGCCCCAGAGCGGGCGATAAGGGCCGGGCCGAGGCCGGGGCGGGGGCCCGGGCGGCGACCGGAGGAGAGGCCTCCCGGCGCTGATTTGCATAAGGTATATTGCCTAATGGTGGCCGTCATGGCTTGGTAGAGGGCGGCCCGCGGCCCGCAGCAGCCCGGCCGGCCGGGGCGGAGCGGCAGCGGCCGAGGGAGGTGGGAGGCGAGCGGCGGGGAGGATGGTGTCCCAGCTGAGCGCCCTGCAACGGGAGCTGCTGGGAGCCCTGCTCAGCTCCGGAGCCACCAAGGAGGGCTTGATCCGCGCCCTGGAGGACATGGTCCCGGCCGCCGGCTTCGGCGTCAAGCTGGAGAGCCTGCCGCTGTCCCCCGGGGGGCCGCCCGACGGCAAGGCCACCTTTGCGCCGCTGGCCAACGGGCACGGCAAGGGCAAACTGTCCGGCGATGAGGGCTCGGAGGACGGCGACGACTTCGACACGCCGCAGATCCTGCGGGAGCTGCAGGCGCTCAACACGGAGGAGGCCGTGGAGCAGCGGGCAGAGGTGGACAGGATGATCAGGTACCGGCGGACACCGCAGCCGGGAGGGGACGGGGCGCACGCGAGCCCCCATTGCAGCCGCTCGGTCCCACAGCCCCACAGGTTCCAGGCGGGTTGTGCCCGCTGCACCTTGCCCGCTGCGCCCGAGCCGCGGACGGGTCCCGGTGCGCCGTGGCCCTAGGGGCTGTGCGCGGAGGGGAGCGGGCAGGGACAGGGGCTCGCCGGCCGCGTCCTCCCGTCCCGTCGGGGGCTGCCAGCCCGGGCGCACCGTGCAGGGTCGGAGCTCCGCCGGCTCCGTTTGTCGGCGCCGGGAGCCGCAGACATAAACTGCAACACGTGGAGCGCGGAGCTATTAATTTATTTCTATAAATCATCAACAGAAGATACACAAAGGGCCGCGGTGCAGGCGAGAGCGGCCGCGGGTTACTCATTGCCGAGGTTGTAAAGCGGCCCGGGAGGGCGGAAGGAGGAAACCCCCGCGGGCTGCGCTGCCCGTCCCGGTGATGCTGCTCCGCTCCGGTCCCGGCCGTGCCGCGCCGTCGGGGCGCGGTGAGCGGCCCCGGGCTCTGCGGGCAGCACCTGCCCCGGGCCCATCGGGGCGCGCACGGAGTCGTCTCCGTCCCGAAGCGCAGCCGGGGCCGGTGTAGGCGGATGGGAGCCCCGCGGGACCCCCCTGAGCGCTCCGGCGGCACCTTCGGGTCCCCGCCGTTGCTGTGAGGTTTTATACCGGTATCGGGGCACCGATCCCGCGGCCGGGCTGAGCTCCCGGTGCCTCCTGCGCCCGTTCCCAGCCCGCATTGCCTGGGGCAGCCCCGGCTCTTGCCCCCCAACGGCCCCGGTGCCTCGGCACTGATGGGGACACCGCTGCGGTGGAGCCCCAGGGGGGCAGGCAGTGCCTTTTGGGAGCAGGGTTTGACAGCGGTGCCCGTTCCAGCCAAAGGGCTCGGCTGGGACACGGCTCCGTGCGAGGGAGAAATCACTGCAGGCCGTTTAACCTGGGATCCCACCCCTCCTGTGCAGCACCGTGCCCTGCACCTCTGGGTGCTGCTGCCTGGCCCCAGTCTCCCACTTGTTGCTGGCCGCATCCATGCCGGGGTGTCCGTAGGGTGCAGAGAGGGCTCAGCCCCGGGCTCCCTGTGCTCCCACAGGTGCTCTGTGCAAAGTTTGCCTTTGGTGCAAACAAGAGCAGGCACATGTCCCTGAGGAGCCTTTGCAAGGAGCTCGTGTTTGCTCTAAGAGAGGCCTTTGTACTTGGAGAAGGAGCTGGATAGGGGAGTTGGGATCCATTTATTGCAGCTACGCATGAGGAATAAACCCCCTCTGCTCTTGCTCCCCAGGGCTGGCTCCGTCTTGGGCTATTCCCATATCCCTGGGGTGCTCAACCCGCAGCTCCTTTGGGCATGTGGTGCAGGCTCCACTGCCCACCATGGCATGGGCTGGAGTTGCCCATCCCAGGCAGTGGTCCCAGGTGGTTCAGCCCAGCCACAGCCCCTCAGCAAGCAGCACATTCCCTTTGGACCCCCTCATGGCTTCAAGGGATACCTCTGAGTTACCGGCTGGGCTTCAACCGCATCAGGGTGGCAGGGGGTGAGTGCCACACACGGGCAGGCTGGTCCCACACTGGCGCTGTGCTTCCTCATGGAGCCTGGCCATGGGGGTACCGGCGGCATGGAGAGCCCAGCGCTGGGGCGAGATGCCCCATGGCTCCATATCCCTGCCCGATCCCACCTTCTGGAGCTCACAGATCCCAGCAGATCCCACGGGCCTGGGGTCTGTGGGAAAGCCACACACCCTTGGGGACCTGCTTGGAGATGCCCCAAAGCCACCCCGATATGCACAGGGAGCGATGGGCACAGCACATGTCCCTGTGCTGGCTCCCCATGCGCAGGGGAGGTGGGATTGGGGAGGTCATTCCTGAGGGAGCCAGGTTTATAATCCATCTGTGTAAATTCTTGGCATATTTCTCCCAAGGATATGGAGCTTATTTACCTGTTTGCAAGGCTGGCAAAGGGGGTGAGCGGGTCCGGGAGTCCCGGGGAGAGGGACAAGAGGCTTCATATGGAGCTGGGGTGGGAAATGTCCCTTTCTCCATCAGTGTTGGTGGCTGAGCTTCGTTGAGGTTTATTTTGTGTCCAAAAAACCCCTTTTCCTTGGTTTTGGTGGTGAAGAACCTTGCGGCAAGGGCCATGAACTGGTTTTCCAATGTTACAAAGCACTCCTGGCTTGGGTGGGTTATTTTGCATGTAAGGAAGATCGGGCAATTAATGTGGTTTTGTTTCGTTTTGGTGACAGAACAAAAACAAAAAGGGCTTGTGCTGAAGAGAAAGCTTTTGCCTCTGTTGCTTTTTAGGCTAAGCAGAAAAGAGAAGGTGGGAGGGGGGGGAAGAAGGTGAAACAAACACTGAAACGTTTCATTTTGGGTCAAGTCCAAACATTTTGTTTAACATGAAACAAAATGTTTGGGTTTGGTTTCAGGTTGTTTAACCCTTCTGAATGCGGTCAAGTTGATTTGTAAAGAGAAATCCCTGCTCAGAGAGGAAGGGCCGAGGAATTGTTTTGAAAGTGGAAGTGTGAAACAGGGTGAAACCTTCCTGAAAATAACAAAATGGAGGGAAACGCAGGGAATTTTTTCTGTAATTCTCACCTATTTTTTTTTTCCCAGCCAAAATGCTGCCAAATTCCATGGAAATTCAGAAATCACAGTTGTCCTGAGAGCAGCCTGAACTCTGGCGCTGGCTCACCCTTAGCTCTGAGCAAGCGATGCCCTTGGTTTATTTGTGACCCAAACAGCATTAGAAATGATAATGAGCTCTGTTCCATTAGCTTATTATTAATCAGTAATTAGGAGGATCACTTGGGTGACATGCCAGGCTCGTGGCAAACGTCCCTGTGAGCCCCTTGGCTTGGGCAGGGCGGCCGCGGGCTCTGCCTGGCTCCATCGGGAAGGAGCGCTGTGGTACCAGGACATGTTCTTTGCTCCCTTCTTGCTGGCTCCCACCTTCTCCTGGGGCAGCACAAGGACCCGAGAGCCCCAAAACCTCAGTGGGTTTGGACGGGAACAGGCTTTGCTGTTTGCACCGTGCTCATCCCAGCCCAGGGTCCCGGCTATTGGGATAACTGGCGTCAATGTGTGTGCCTGTGTCCTCATCCAGCTCCGTGTGACCATCACCGTGTACACAGTGGGGTTCTCCTGCCCGGAGGATGCAGGATTGGGCACAGGGATGATGCCCCTAGGAAGGCTCCGTGTTGTCCTTCCCAAGTGGGACAAAGCCGCTGCCACCATCAGCACGCTGGCTGTGGTCGGGTGCTTTTGCTTTGGATCCAACCAGCTTTGTTTTCGCATTCAGGACAAAAAGTAAGGAATCCATTTCTTGGGTTGTTTTTCTCCTCCTTGACAAGTTGAAGGATCCAAAACAAGGAATGGGCTGGGAAAGCAGCCGGGCAGCTGCTCCAAGCGCAGCATTATTTGAGTGCAGGACTGTGACCAGGCTCGGGCTCCGCACTGGGTTTGTCGGCTTTAAAGCACTTCCTTCTAGTGCAGAATAAACCCGGGGCTCTGGGGTACAGAGGAGGTGCTGCTCTGTTCCTCTGCTGTGTGTTCCTCAGGGCTAAGGAAGGCAGACAGCATTTGATTTGTGGCTGTAGTTGTTTGTTCCTTAATTCCCGGTTAGTGGCAGCTCCTCCAAGGACACCAAAGTAACGCGGGTTTAGGAAAAGGCCATTTTCCACCTGAATCCTGCAGGAATGGAATTCAGGTGTTTAAAAATAGTCAAGAATGACTTAATGTTATTGAAGGGTTTGGGTTTCCATTCTGGGGCTTGCTTGGCTTTGTGTGCCTGCTTTGACCTTCACTTCTCTGCCTTTTGCTTGTGGCCCCTGCGCGCTGTTGTGGGAGCATGGAATTAGGGTCTCTTTTCAATGACTGTTGAGTTTTAGGTATTTATCCCTATGGGAATGGAGGGGGGATGAAGCAGCAAGGACAGTGAATGGTGTCTGGTGGCCATGCGGGGTCCTCGGTAGCCAGCAGCAAGCCCAAGGGCATGGGGCAGAGTGCAGGTACCGCACCCGGGGCAGGAAAACCATCCCAGCAGCTCCACATGGAGGTTTCTCTTTCTTCAGAGAGATTCCCAGTATGGGTATCCCAAATCCATACATGTATCTGTGTGTTCCCCTGTGCATGTGTATCTTCAGAGGGAGGAACTGTAGTGAATGCAGTAATGCAGTCATTACTGGATGGGCTGCGTTTCTCCTTGGAGGATCTGGGTGTTAATGTGACCTTGACGATCCACAGGGATCCTCTTTATTCTCCCTCTTTTGGTGAACAGCCTGGTGGGCATCCCCGGGGTGGCCTTGGCACCCCATGATCCCCTGTCCCACCAGCTGCTGCCTTCGTGGGCAGGATGGGGCTGGTTTTGGGGCTCCAGGAAAGGCAAATGCCCCAGGGGTCTTGTGCGCCCTTCTGAAACAGGTTTAGCAATAATAATATTAATAATAACAACAACAATAACAATAGTAATAATGATAATACTGATGATGATGGTAATAATAATACCAACAATGATGGGTTTCCATCCCGGGAAGAAGAGAACACTGGAGCTTTCCCCCCCTCAGCATTGGTTAACCCTTGTTTCCGTCCCCGCAGTGAGGACCCATGGCGGGCGGCGAAGATGATCAAGGGGTACATGCAGCAGCACAACATCCCGCAGCGGGAGGTGGTGGATGTCACCGGCCTCAACCAGTCCCACCTCTCCCAGCACCTCAACAAGGGCACCCCCATGAAGACGCAGAAGAGAGCCGCTCTCTACACGTGGTACGTCCGCAAGCAGCGGGAGATCCTCCGGCGTAAGTACTCACACCAGCGCTCGCCATCCAGGGATAATGGGGTCCTGCATCCCGGTCCTGCCTATGGGTGCATCCATGGGTGAGGAGCGGCTCCTTGCCTGCTTCCGTGCCTGACCCAGGTCAATAGAGTTCTACATGTCAAATGAATTTAAGGCATAGGAAAACTGCTCAAAAGCCCCTCCTGATCACAGTAACACAGTCTGGGTTTCTGTGTATTTGTTAGAGCTGGGAAAGTAACGAATGATTACACACAATTTGATGCCTTTCCCACCTCTGCCCCTTTTCCCTTCCATCCCCTGAGACTCCTCATTTTCTGCAACTACTTGCAAAAAGTAAAGAGATAGAAAAGAGGAAAAGCCTGTGAATAGCTCCTACTTGTAGCATGGTCCTGGGGCTCTCTGTACTATCTAAACTGTAAGACCAAGTGCATGGGCTAATGTGCACCTCTCTTGGATGGGTCAAAGCAGCCCCGGTTTTGACTGAGCTGAGTTCAGGGCACTGACACTGCCTCCCTCTTCCAAAAGGATGTGATCTCCATTCGATGGGAAGTGCAGAGAAGGGTTTAGCACCATTGCTTTGAAAACACACCTTGAAGTGCGTTTTCAAGGCCTGCTCCAGCCTTGCCCTGCACTTCCCCCCTTGTCACGGGGGAAAAGCCATTAAAAAAGAGGGAGAATTCCCCTGCAAAACTGGGCATAATAAAACCCTCCCATTAATCTCCCTTTACTGCCACGGTGACAAGCACTGGGTCCAGGGCGGGCGGCTGGGGAAGGTCACCTCTAGCACTGCTGCCCCGGGCATGGGGCTGGTGTCCCACTGCACTGGGATGGGAGCGGGAGCTGGATGGGGGCTCTGTGCAGGCAGAGCAAGGCACCATCCCGCGGGGGCTTTGCAGCCACCCTGCCTGGCTCCTTGCTCGCACAAATCCCCCCTAGAATGCATTCACCACTGGCCCGGACCCTGCCCATGTATATGCATGTGCTGCACGTGCCTCCCCATTGAACACCATCCCGCAGGGGTGGCAATAACCACCCTGGCAGCACACAGACCAGGTCCTTTCCTTGGGATGGGTGTCGGGAGCACCCAGATGTGCTGGGGCCGTGGGTTTGGGGTGCTGCAGGAGGGACACGGGGACACACACACCACTGCTGCTACAGGCCAGCTCACGTCTGCTCCTTTCTCTTTCAGAGTTCAACCAGGCAGTCCAGGGTTGTGGAAATAGGACAGACAAAAGCAGTCAGGATCAGCTGCTGTTTCTCTTTCCAGAGTTCAATCAGCAGAACCAGGGGGCTGCCCAGCTCGACGACGCCTGCTCCGAAACCCCCAGCAAGAAGATGCGCCGCAACCGGTTCAAGTGGGGGCCGGCCTCCCAGCAAATCTTGTACCAAGCCTATGACCGGCAAAAGAACCCCAGCAAGGAGGAGCGCGAGGCACTGGTGGAGGAGTGCAACAGGTAAAGGCTGCCCCGCACTGCCCATCCTCCAGCTTTCTCCCAAAAACTCCATGGAATTCCAGGCTTCTGGCCGCTGGCTCGTGGCAAGGCTTTGCTGAGCTTCCTGGCTTCTTTCTGCCTTGTTTTCCCCATATGGGTGATGCTCGGGGCTTGGTGAGCTCCATATTGGGGTAGAGATGCCTGAGGGATGCTGCAGGCATGCCCTAGAGATGCTGGCTGATGCCCTGGGGATGCTGCAGTGATGCCTGAGGATGCTGCAGGGATGCCTGAGGGATGCTGCAGGGATGCCCGAGGGATGCTGAAACATCCCAGCTATACCAGAAGGAGGGGGATGGCTTTTACAGCATGGATATAGTTGGAAAGAGCAGACAGGCTCATAGGAAGGGCTTAACCCCCCCAGATCTGCCTGATGGTGCTGTGGGAGCCCCCATCCAGCAGCAGCCTTGTTCCAACGTGTCCCCTTGCATGTGCAGGGCTGAGTGTCTGCAGCGAGGGGTGTCCCCCTCCAAGGCACACGGGCTCGGCTCCAACCTGGTGACAGAGGTGCGGGTCTACAACTGGTTTGCCAACCGGCGGAAGGAGGAGGCTTTCCGACAGAAGCTGGCCATGGATGCCTACAGCTCGGGCCAGCCCCCCCCGCACAGCATGAACCTGCTGCTGTCCCACGGCTCCCCGCACCACAACCAGCCCAGCGCCTCACCGCCCACCAAAATGACAGGTGAGCCCTCAGCAAGGGTGCTCGGGTGGTGGTGTTGGAGTAAATGCAGTGCTGGGTCCTGTTTGTGCTGGGGATAGGGGTGCTGAGCCCTTAGGATGTGCATGAGTAGTCTTGAAGATGGGTACCCTGGTCCCTGGTGCAGCCTCGAGGGATGGTGGTGGGGAGAGGAGCAAGTGGCATCACTGCAGTGTTACAGCCCCATGTTTTGGGGCTGGATTTCCATCCTGTCTAGAGTTAATTGGTATTTGCTTGGTTGGTTTAATTCACTGGAGTCCCTGTGTGGGCTCATTGGGCAGGGAGATGGGCTGCTCTGTGCCTGATGCATCACTGCTGGAGACTTGGGATGCAGCCCACTGGTGAGCACTGATTCTGAGGGTAGGGGTGCACAGGCAATGCCACAAAGCCCATAAGATGAAGCAGTGTGTCCTGGGCTCCAGGCTGGGTGCCGGGTGCTGCACCATCCCCATGCCAGAGCAGGCAGAGGTGGATGAAGGGAGCTGCTCAGAGGTGCAGGGCTCAACCTCCACCTCTCCCCATCACAATCCAGCCCTGCTGTGTGCAGTGAGGAGCCGGCTGGGAGAGCAGCCCTGCCGAAGGCTCCGGGGGGATTTAAGCAGGAGATAACACTGCCGGGGAGGAGAGAGGCATTGTTGGGAGAACAATCCCCATTGTCCCCCTCCTGCCCTCCGCAGCCAGTGCACCGGGTCCTGGTGTGCAGGAGCAGGCAGTCAGTGATGGGGGGTCAGCAGAGGGGCTGCATCCCAATCACCCCTTGGCATGGTCAGGGAGGTTAAACGGCTTGGAAATGATCCTGCCTGGCTCATTAGGCATCCCCAGCTCGTTACAAAGGCAAATTAAATGAAACCCGTGTGTGGAGAGTCCCTGCGGGAAGGGCAAGGTGCTTATGGAGAGGAGGCTGAGCTGGGGACGGTGCCAGGCCATGGACACCATCCCCAGGGTGTTAGCAAGTGAGGACAACCCAAAAGTGGTACCCGGGGCAGGGGGATGCAGCAGCATCCACCCGATCTCCCGCAGAGAGACAGGCAGCATCCATCCCACTCCCGGGTACCACTCTCCCTTAGGGCCGGCCCGCGGTGACCACGATGTGACCCTGCCCCAGGAATGCCCCACACAATGGCGGGGACAGGGAGGACGTTTGCCCTCCTGTCACCGGCTGATTGCTTACAAGGTGCCCTACAAGCACATTGTCAGCACCATCAGCTGTTTTCAGTGTCGGCCGGCGGGGCTCCACAATGCCCCACCAGCATGCAGCCCCGCATTGTCATGGCTCCTCCCTGTGCATGCTTAATTGACAATTAAACCGGGCTTTGAACGAACCCCAGTGCCTTTGATGTGCCCCCGGCCTGCCAGCGCGCATGCAGCACCCCCGAGAGCCTTTGTTTGCTTCTATTAGGGGATGGCAATTACTGTAACCACGGGCATTTATCTTGGGGCTGGAGGGCCCTTAAGCCCCGACCTTTATTTTCCCGTCGGAGCAGTGCCAGCAGGAGCCGGTCCCGGCTATAGGGCCGATGACAGCCCATTCGGAGGGGCTTTTGAGCAGGGCAGGAGTGATGGTTGCAGTGATGGTTCATGAAGGGCCCCTCTGGAGGGGTCAGGAGGGCTCTGCTGCAGGAATTTCTTAGTGGATGGTGCTCGTATCCATCAGTCTTGCAGAGGAGGAGGAGATGGGCCTGGTGAGGTTTTAGGACTGGTTTGGGATGGAGCTCAGACGTGATTGATTCAGGCTCACCTGGACCAAGCTGGGTCCGGACGGCTTACAGCTCCCCAAACCAGCTCCAAAACCGTGTTTAAGATGCGATGCCTCAATGGGATGTGGGGCAGTGCTGCCCGGCTGACCCCATCCTGGGCTGGCCATGCTGGGATTTGAACTGCCCTTGCACTGCTGCGGCGGCGTCTGGGGCTCTCAATGCCTTAACAGCTTAATGACGGTGCAAGGATGCTGCCCGAGTCCTGCCCTGCACAGCCCTGTCCCCCCCAGGACATCCCCCAGCAGGAAACGATGGGGCTGGTGGCATGGGGCAGCTGCACAATCGCTCCCGTGCCCGCAGACAAAGGGGGCTCGGCTGCTCCTCGGGACATCAATGGGGTCTTGCAAAAGGGTGTAATGACAGCCGGGCAGGGATAAGGGCTGTAAAAGTCAAACATCCTCCTGGCCTCTTCTTGGGGACCCATCTGTCAAGCCTCAAGCTGTAGTTTTTAACTGTTTGGAGGTAAATACTTAAAGCTGATCTGTCTCAGAGGCTTCTTGCAGACTCTGGACTTTCCCCTTACTGCAGGCTATTATCAGCGATCTTGGTTCCCTGTTTGATTTGAAGGTCACTCGGGGCTTTATCTCGGTGCCATGCTGTAGACTCTGGCTTATGCCATCTTTATCTCCAAGAGGACAATCAGTGCATTGATGAGATTAGGGGAGGCACCTCCCGTCCTCAGCCCCCCACCTCCCCCTGCATACAAAGGGATGGCGGCGCCCGGCAGACCCTGCAGAGCCTTGTCCCCATGGCCGGGGGTCACAGCATTGCTTCCAGCCCATCCTGGTGGTTGGGGTGTCCATGCATCCATGCATCCATCCATTTGTAACTGCTCTGCAAACATCAGAGTAGTAGAGCAGTTTCAGAGTATGCATTTGTATATGTATTTATATATATGAATGTACAGTACCCCTATATTTTTAGCTATCCCTATAGAGGGAGAGCAAACATATATATGAATGTACCTTGCTTACATATATTTAGATATCTCTGTAGATGGAGATAAAACCCATATATATAAATGTACATTACTTATATATTTTTAGATACCTATAGAGGGAGATAAGAAAACATTTCTATATATGAATGTACATTACTTATGTATTTTTAGATATGTCTGTAGATGGAGATAAAAAGCACATATATATTACTTATATATTTCTATACCTATATAGTCACATTACTTATATATTTTTAGATATGTCTGTAGATGGAGATAAAAAGCATACATATATTACTTATATACTTCCTATACACTTATACTTCTTATATACTTATACTTCCTATATATTTACACACCTATATACTCACATTACTTGTATGTTTGTAGATATCTCTATACATGGAGATAACAAACATAAAGATAACTCAGCACCACCCCGAGATCCTTCCTAAACCCACTTTAAGGGTTTTAACCTTTCCTTAAAGAAGAGCCCATCAATAAACCCTCGGTCCAAAGGTGCTTTGGTTTCTACCTGCATCCTACATGTTGTTGCCCTGGGTAGGTGCTGGTTCTGACTGGGGACCCGGTGCCAGTGGTTGTAATGTTTTACTGTTGGGTGCACTGTGGGGCTCGGTGGGTACAGGGTGCTGTTAGGAGCTTTTCCCTGGTTTATGGGGGGTAATTAGGACTTTATGACAGCAGCGCGATGGGAGGGTCCAGTCCCCATAAACAGGTTTATAATGGATATAAACTATGCACCTCTGTAACGTAGCAAGATTAACGCTTTAGGGACAATTTGAGTGGCAGCCCCAAAATCAGAGCTGGATTTGAGAGGGTGAAAAGGTCCCATCACCAACCCGACTGCTTCCACGGTGTCAATAGGTGCAGCACTGTTGAGTCCTGCTTCACCCCAAAAGTCACACTTTGCCTTTTCCACTCCCACTGCCGGCTGCATCCCTGTGGATCGAGCTGAACCCCTGAGTTATCCATGTCTGGGTGTGCAGCGTGGCTGGGTCTGTTTTGGGGTTGGGCATTGCTGGTGATTTACAGGATGTTTGCAAAGCTCCGGGGCAAAAGTGCATCAGGAGCTGCAGGAAGAGGTTGGGATGTGCTGTGTGACAGCAGCAGCATGGGAATAGTTTAGAAGTGCAGTGATTTTTCTTCTTTAAAGTGCAATTTAATGATATCCATGGGACGTAAAGCAGAGGAGAACCAAGAGGTTTCACTGCTTCTGCCTCCCAAAGATTGGGGTGTACCCAGAAAATGGCACAAGCTGAGATGAAAACAGCAAAGATACCAAAATGCCAGGTTGAGGTTTCCATGTTACTTTCACAACCCTATCCCAAAAGCTGCATCAGGGGAATGGTTTTGGCATCCCTGGAAGCAGGGGGGGGATGCTGGGGCTGGCTGTAGAAAGCCATGGGGGCAGGACCCATGATTCCTGGTTGGCTGGAATGCAGGGTTAAGGCTATAGGAGGCGGACTCCGTGTCTGGAAACATGGGAAAGCAGTAAAACAGTTCACGGGCTGTGCAGCTTGGGGGCTGCACAATAGCCAGGTCCCATAAACAGAATTTAATGTTATGGCTCTAGCTCCAAAAAAAGAAGCCTTTAACAAGGGCAGTCTCCGTGTCCAGGCCCATTCCCAGTGATCCCCATCTTGGCTCCTCTCTTTTGCTGCCATAGAGGTCAAGGAGGAATAAACCTCTTTGCATGGGAGCTGCTTCCAGCAGTGGAGGTGCAGGAAGGTGGCAGGAGAACAGTCAGGTTGGGCTTTGACAGTGCCTGAGCCCCTGCTCATAAACCCTGGACCCCAGAGCCCCCTGTTTGCTCCAGGAGGAAGCCTTCATGTCCTGGTGCACACAGCCAGAACCATCCCTGTGCATTCACTCTGGCTGTTGGGATGCTGGGGGGATCCCAGGGGTTGTGCTGCCAGGGGATGTTGTGCAGAACAGGGTCCTGCTGGAACAGGTAGAGCCCAAAAGCAGGAAAGTGGGGCCAGCAAGGGGGCTGGGAAGGAGAAACTTGGGGGAGAAAGCTTGAAGGTGGCTAATGCTAATGCCCAGGTCACTGCCTTAGGCTAGGCTGGGCTGGAATGTGCCATTTTCCCAGGGAATGGGGAGCTTGGATGGAAGCTCCCCACCATCATCCGGGAGCTTGGTTATAGCACTGACAATAGCAGCAGAAAAGTGCTTTTTTCCCAGTATTAATTATTTAGTTTGCCCAAATCCAGCCCAATCCTGAGGGCCTATGGACAGCAATGCCCATCCCATTCTAGGAATGGGAAAAACCCAAGTCGGGATAGTTGATGGCTTCCTAAAGCTCTGCAAGGTGGCAACAGCAGAAGGCTTTTATCATGGCAAGCAGTTCCTGGGCTTTGGGGATGCAGAAGCTCAGTGAGAGCAGGGTCTTCAGTGGGGCTGGACACTGGCACCATTGCCACCAGCCCCATAGCCTGACCTCACACTCCTCAGCAGAGTTAATCTTCATCAGGGCTTGGAGTCTTCAGTGGGTTTATCTGGAGCCCCAAAACCTCGGTCACCAGACTATCAGGAAATCTCAGCATTGCTTATTGTTCCTCACACAATGAAAGTCTTGTCCTTGGGATTGGGAGGGAAAGCTTGAAAATCAGCTTGGAAATGTTTTAAAGACAACTTCCTGGCTTCGAGTGTCCTGACACAGCATCCTCAGTTAGACATGGAACGATTTTGGGTTGAAATAGGACACTTTTTGGTTTTACTGAACCCGAACTCGAGTGAGGATGGAGCAGACACCCTGGGTTTCTTCCCAGTGGGAGCTGCCTGCGCTCCTGGTCTATCTTTAAGATCATGCTCACAAGAAAGGGCTCTATTTTATCTCCCCTGCCATTGTTTGAGCAGCGCCGCAGGATCTCGGGGCGGCAGCGGCTGGAGCACACTCTGCACGAGGCCGGGAAGAATGCGTGTGACAGTGCCCCGGTTGAGTAATGTTTACCCTGTTCATGGCAGGGACGTCCACTCGGGCCCGCAAACACCCACCTGCCAGAGGACATTCCTTTATTATCAGGGATAAAAGGGGCTTGCTGGGAAATGATCAGGAGCCAGACATCGCGGGAGATTCCTATCTGCGGGACGTGTTTAACCAGCTGATGGGGGACGTTCGGGGGTGATTAAAGAGGCTCTTTGCTGTGATTTTTGGTGGAGGGCTCAGGGAGCTGCCTGTGCTTTGGTAGATGTTCATGGAGCTTATGGGAAGCTCCTGGACCCCACTTACTGTTTGTTTCCTTTCCCTTGATTCAGAGGTATTTAGTGTAGCGCTTAGAGCATCCTCTGCTGAGCTGGCCTGTATCACCTCCTCCCTTCAGGCATCTGGGAGGAGGAGATCCCAATCCCCCAGTAGGATAATCCTTTACCTCAGGATGTCTGTGCTGGAACAGATGAGAAGCCACCAGAAACCTCCACAGGCTGAACAATCCCATCCAATGGCGATTTCTGGGAGTCCCTGTGCAGTGGCCATGGTCACGGGTGGACGATGCTCTCGCTGGTGTTGGTTTTGAAGGTGGACTTTGCCTCCATGGTTTTCCTTCCCAGGAGAGCTCTGGGCTGTCCATCCCTGCATCCAACCACTGCTCCGATGCCAGGGCAGTTCAGTGAACCCATAACAGACGGCTTTTCGCCGTAGCCGTCAAGGCAGCCTCGTAAAAGACGCTTTTGTTTCCCATGGGTTTTCCTGGGTTAATTATTTGTGATCTGTGGATGCCTTTCCATGACACATGGCTGATGATCCGCTTATCAGCACGGGGGGGCTTAGCCAAATTAAATAGATTCATATAGAAGAGCTGTGCTTGAGCCAGGTTTCCCTGGTGGCAGTGGGCTGAGGGCTGGTTTGAGGGCTGTGTGTGTCTGGTCCCTCTGTGTTCCTACTGCAGTCTGTTAATCATACACTTGTCAAGAGGGAAATCGGATGTGGAAGGGCCTGGGGAAGAAGTGAGAGCGGTGCTGCTGGGAGCTGGGGTGGCCCTGGGCTGTGTGGAGCTGGGAGGGAAGAGCTGGAGGATGCAGAGCTGGTCCCTGCAGCTCAGAGCCCTCAGGCTGATGTCTGAGAGCTGTGGGGACATGGCAGGAATGGTCATGATGGATGCAAACTAAAGCACAAGGGATGCAGAAGGATGTCCAGGCTGCTGGCCTATGTTGTGCTCCTTTTCTGAGGCATTGATACCCATGGGTTGGGCGCTCATCATCCCTCTCCATAAGCTTCCCACTATCATTTCAGAAGATGGGGTGTGGAGAAGCTGGGAAGCAGTACCAGAAAGAGGAGCATTGCTCCGCACTATCCCTTCCGTTTATCATTCAAAGGTGCCATGTAGGAGCTTGCCCACCCATTCACATCCCTGTGCCAAAGGAGCTGAGGAAGCAGCGGAGCCATTCCCCTTTACAGGCCCAAGGCACTGCCCCATCTGTGCTGCCCATGGGGTGACCCCGATGTGGTGTTTTGCAGGGGTCCGGTACAGCCAGGCGGCGAGCGGCGAGGCAGCATCCTCCGGTGCCATCGGCCACCACGGCAGCGGTGCCATGGTCCCCACGAGCCAGGCTGTGCTGCAGCAGGTCTCCCCAGCCGGCCTGGACCCGGGCCACGGTTTGCTCTCTCCCGATGGTAAAATGGTGAGTACACCTGGGCTGGCGTGGCGGCGGCGCTGATAAGATAAGAGGGCCCAGCGGGCAGAGCAAACACGCTTTCACCCCCGGCTTTCACACGCGGCCCATAGCGAACAATGGCGCATTGTGGGGTGCGCGGCGGGCAGCGGCGGGTTTTCCATGCTTCCCATAGGGAAGGAGCCCTGCTCCGGGGTTTATTGATCGCATGCCTGGTGGATGGGAGGATCGCTGTTTGTTTTCTGCTGCCGGTGACACGGGTGTCGATAAAATGCTCATTCATTTGTTGGTCCCTGAGCCCTCTCCACTCTGGTGTTCTGTTGGGGAAGTGCATTCCTGGCAAGCAGGGATCTTGTTATCCCAAGGAATCACTAACCCAGCTGCAGCGCTGGAGCTCCTGCTTCTCCCCATCCCCATGTGCTCTAGTAAGGGCTTTGCTGGGCAGAGCTGCAGATGCCGTTGCAGAGAAGTGGTTGTAAACACAGGGTTGGGCTGGGCTTCAGTGCCCAAGCACTTGGGCTGCTCCTTTCCGTGGGTGCCTGACTGGTGCAAAGCCCTTTGGAGGAGTGCGTGATGGACTGGGGCAAGGAGGAGATGCAGGGGGCTGGGATGGGATGGGATGGGATGGAACGAGCAGGGAGATGCAGGCGCAGGTTGGTGGAGGTTCACGTGGAGCCTCTGCTCTTCCGGGAGGAGGATTGTTCCCTGCTGAAAGCGAAAGTCAAACATGGCTCTGTGTGGCAGGGCCAAGCCTGCTCTGGGGTTTTCACTTCCATTTTCAAAGGCTTGGCTTTCCCATCGGTCTCCTTACAGAGCTGGTGGCTGGGGGGCCCTCATTG
This sequence comes from Melopsittacus undulatus, assembly GCF_012275295.1. NCBI lineage: Eukaryota > Metazoa > Chordata > Aves > Psittaciformes > Psittaculidae > Melopsittacus > Melopsittacus undulatus. The sequence goes on along the minus strand of NC_047539.1, from coordinate 6,845,865 downwards.
TCCTTCCCTCAGCTATGGCACCATTCAATGTTGCCTTCCCTTCTATGCTCTTTGGCTAGCGAGGGTCTCTGTGCAGCCCCTCACCTGCTGACCCTGCAAAGCCACCGAGCAGGGGGGATATTCCCAAGCACAATCCCAGCCCTCCCAGCACTCTCCCTCCACCCCAAGCACACCCATATCTCCACAAGGGTGTGTTGAGCCCTATAACCCTGAGCCTTGAAGCCATAAAATGAGTCAGGACTGAAGGCGGCAGCAGCAGGCACTGGGTGCCAGGGCTGCGGCATGGGACATGGCAGCATGGGAACAGAGGGGGTTAAAGCGGGAAGAGCAGCTTGAGCACTGCAGTGGGCACTGGAGTGTGGTTGCAAGAGCCCTGCTGAGTTATTCCCACTTCATGGACACTGCACAGCGCCATTGGGGACCGCTCGTGTCCTCGGCAGCGTGCGGCTCTGCCAGCTTATCTCTGATCTTGAAGCAGGGCTAGCTAGTGCTTGCAAGTGGTTTAATAGAACATGCTGTAGGCTGTGGTTTCTGGTGGGTAAATGTGTGCCTCTGGTACCCCACACGGAACCCAGAGCTGGCAAGGAAGTTGCTGCCTCTGAAGGCTGCACAAGGCTTTGGGGGTTCAGGCTCCAGCGTTGCCCTTAGTCCTGGTAGTGCAAAGGGTCTCCCTCAATGCTTCAGTGCCTTCCAGAGGCAGTTGTGGGTGCAGTGCTTTGGACCTAACCACCCATGCAAGGAGGCTGGGCTGCGGGCGAGCAGCGTGTGCTCCCCTTGAGCTGCTTGACTTGTGCAGGCGAGTGTGTCGTAACCCGGCCTTGGAGAGCCTCTGAAAGTGGAAAATACCGGATCAGGAAATATGAGTCACTCCCAGGCCTTGGAATTTATTGATGGATTTGTTTCAATGGCAGCGGGGCCATCGCCAGCTCACGTGTGCACAACAAACACCGTGTCCGCAAGTGTCACACCGAGAGCCACCGGCATGGCTCTGAATGGGAAGTGGGGCTGCTCAGTGCAAGGGGGTTGAGGAGGGGGATTAGGGGAATGGGCAGCAATTAAAGAAATAAGGCTCTTAACCTCCTGTGTGACCTGGGGACCAGCTCCATTCTGCTCAGCACGCTCCAAGGGCCCTTGTGTGTTTGATCCCTAAGTCCTGACCTGAAATACTATGAGCTGGCTCTTGCTGAGCACACCTGCCTCATCTCAACAGTATCCTGCCCATCTGCCAAAGGGGGGACTAAGATCATTACCTTGGCATCCTTTTTATCTGATTTCTGCCTTTTTTCTTTACCTTTCTGAGTTCATATTTCCCACTTTCCCCTATAACCGTGATGGTTAATGAGTGTTGAGAGTCCTCAGCTGTCCCCGAGAGCAGGAGCTTGGGCCTGGGGGACAAAATGGCAAAGGGTTAGGATGTGCCATGTCCTGGCACCATGCTCTGCTGGAGCTGGAAGCTGGTGCCAGCAAAATCCTTCACCGCTGCTGCTTTGCTATTTATTAACATCATGATTGTGCATCCAGGCTGGGTTCTGTGCCCCGGGGTGGTGGGAGCTGTGTGCTGCAGCAAGACTGCACCGCTCGCCTCTTGGATGGGGCTTTAGATGCCCCCTATCTCCCCACTGAAGCGGGATGAGGATGGGAGCAGCCCTCAGCTGTGCCTCTGATGTGTGTCCTGCTGGCTCCTTGGCAGATCTCAGTTTCGGGGGGCGGGCTGCCCCCGGTGAGCACCCTGACCAACATCCACAGCTTGTCGCACCACAACCCGCAGCAGTCCCAGAACCTCATCATGGCACCGCTCTCAGGAGTCATGGCCATCGCACAGAGTAAGTGCTCCTCCCCATGGACCCCATTGTCCCCCAGCAGGAGGGGGACCCATACCTGGTCACTGTAACATCCCTGTTCCGCTCTCTCCCAGGTCTCAACACCTCGCAGGCGCAGAGTGTTCCCGTCATCAACAGTGTCGCCGGCAGCTTGGCAGCTCTGCAGCCCGTCCAGTTCTCCCAGCAGCTCCACAGCCCACACCAGCAGCCGCTCATGCAGCAGTCACCCAGCCACATGTCCCAGCAGCCCTTCATGGCCACCGTGACCCAGCTGCAGAACTCGCACAGTAAGGAAGGGGCCGGGTGGTCCCTGCCAAGGGAAGGGCACTGAGGGTGAGCTCAGGTGGAGAACAGGCTGTGCTCTCCTCCTGCTCACACCTTTGGCTGCTGCCTCTCTCCTGGGTACCAGTGTGAGTGGGATGCATGGTGCTGCCATATGGCCACATCCCACCTCATCCTCTCCTTCCCCTGTGCCATCAGCTAGACCACATCTCCCATACCACTCTGCTACTGCCCCGTGGATGGGATGCAGCCTCCCCTTCAGCATCTTGTATGAACTTCCATGTATTTTCCCTTCCATGTTCTTAAATCACCTGCTTTGACAAAGAGGTAGCTTTGTGCTCCCTGCGAAGCAAAAGCTTCCCTGCTGTGCCCTGAAGGGATCTGGCTTTGCCCCTCAGGCTCATCCATCACCCCCATGGGGCTCTGCTGCAGTGGGGTTGTGGATCTCCAGTGTCTGGTCCAGCCACAGCCCTTCAGTCCCCACTCAGGGTGAGCTGCTACCTGAGAGAGAGGTGGCTTAGAGGCTGCTTTCCTTCCATGCCTTGTTCTATCTCATCCATGTCTCCATGATGCTCATCACCATGCAGCATCCCTGTGGCCTGCTGTAATGCAGCACTTGGCTGCTCTGCCCTTTCCATGACGGTTGCTTGTCTCCCTCCTCTCTGCAGTGTATACACACAAACAGGAGCCTCCCCAGTATTCCCACACTTCCCGCTTCCCCTCAGCAATGGTGGTGACGGATACCAGCAGCATCAGCACACTCACCAATATGTCTTCCAGTAAGCAGGTAATGGCCCTGCAGATGGAGATGGGGGTGCACAGGGTGGGTGTGCAGAGGTGGAGCAGGGATGGTTCTCCCCTGGAACTGGGGCTGGAGGAGGGTGTAGCTGAGGTTGAGACCTCCAGCACTGAGAACCCCATCCCAGCCCCTTCACAGGCTCCAAAACCCAACTTGCGGATGGGGTGATGGGGATTTGGGTGATGGACCAGCTGTGCTGGATGATGAGGACTTGTCTGGTGGTACCTGCTGGGCCATGCTCATCGCTGGGGCAGCCTCATCAGAGTAGGAGCATCCTACTGGGGTACAAACTGGGCTGAGAAGATAAGGACCAAGCAGGTTTTGCTGCCTCGGTGGCCAGGTTGAATCAACCCTGCTTGGAGTCGAGGGGAAGAGCCGGGCTCTGATGCTCCCCGACTTCCCATAAACCTTTATCATCATCCCAGTGGCAGCGCAGGTGTAAGGCTGGACTTATCCTGGTTTGCATCAGGTGTGTGAGGCCTTACTCAGACAATAGTCCCTTTCTGAAAGCCACCTCTGGGGACTGTGGGAAATATGTGGCCCTTATTGATCGCTAGATAAATAAGAGAGAGCCTTGAACTTGCATCCAGATAAACTCCCTTATGGAGGTTTGACAAGGGGAGAGGGAAAAAATGCCTGCAATGACCACAGAGTAAATACACCCTGGGATTGCTGCGAGACAGCGCCGGGGATGGATGGTGCAGGGGTGAAGGATGGGGCTGGGGTGGCAGGTTGGGAGTGGGGGTGCTGGGGAAGGTGATGAACACCATTGCCCCCGGCTGGGGTCGGGCTCTGGTGCTTTGTAGTGCTGCGGGGTGACCATGGGTGTGCAGGAGGCGGTCAGGCCTCGGGAGCACCATTTCCTCCGTGCTGCTTTATCAGCCCATCTGGTGTTCACCCAGCCCGAACTGCCCCTGATTAACTGAGCTCCCCCACCACGGGGGCTGCCTTTGATGCCGGCCTGGCCCCACGGAGCCCTGGGCACACAGGAAATGTGCCTGGCAGGGAGATAGCGCCCGGCCATCCCCTCCTGCTGCACTGATCCCCCCCATCACTTTGCTTAAAGCAGGTCCCATGGCTCAGGAGGGGGGAGATGGGGTCAGGTCCCCAGGAATTTGCTGTAGAATGGTCCCTATGGGTCCATACTACAGCAAATGGGTGCACTCACCCTGTTAGAGCCCTTGTACATGGTGAACAAGCACTGCAAGCACCAGGGGCAGGATCAGGCTCTTGTTCCCCCGCAGCCCCCGGGGTCTCTTTTCCTCCCAACCATTCAAGCTAAAGCTGGAGAAATCCATCTTTGAATATTGATTCTCTTTCTCAGGGGTTTCATTAGCAAGAGGTGAATGAAGTGCTAAGAGGGAGCCTGGGGACCCATAAATGCTGCTCACTCCCCCCAGATGGCTCAAATGCCTAAATACCTTTGGTGATTTGGGTTTCTGTCCCTGGATGGGGCTAACAGGGGCCATCATTTGGCTCCTCCATGCTTTGCCTTGGCAAAAGTCAGGCACAAGGATATCTGACAGCAATGGGATCTTCCAGGGTGGGCAGAAAGGATGGGAAGGTCACTTGGATCAGTGCAGTTTGCTGGGGAGCACATGGATAAACCCAGACATAAAACCCCAGTCTGGGGTTTGTGCTACTGCTCCTTAAGCAACCCCCTGCTTGCAAGAGGAGAGGCTTTCCCACACAAAGCAAAGCCTCCAGCATTCCCTGGTGGCAATTCTGCACCCCATAAGCTCCATGCTGGATGGAGCTGGGATGCTCCCTGTCCTGCTGATGGGGATGGAGGTTGGAGTTGCCCCCCCAGCTCTCCCCTCTCAGCCCAATGCCGCAGTTCACTTATCAGATGTTGTTATTTAGACCTGGAAGGGGCAAATACCTCCCGGTTCCTTTGACAACGCTTGAGGCCAAGCCACCATTTTTATGGTGTTAGCAAATAGCCGATAGCCACGGCCCGGCCCTAATGACATCTCATGGGAGGCTCCTGGCGTCTCCTTATCTCCACCTTACGATGTTTGCTGTGAGATCCAGCCCACAAGGTCACTCCTGATCCCACACCATGCACTGGGGGGACCCCGGGTGGGGAGCCCAGCCTGCAGGATGGAGAAGGGGCTGCTGCAGTGCGATGGATGCGGTGGTGGATCGGATCCTTCCCCATCTAGTGTAATGGCTTTAACCTGCCAGAAAAGTTAAAGGAGATGGAGATGGGGTCTTAAGAAGCTCTTCCCTGTGAGGGTGCTGAGGCGCTGGCACAGGGTGCCCAGAGAAGCTGTGGCTGCCCCATCCCTGGCAGTGCTCAAGGCCAGGTTGGACACAGGGGCTTGGAGCAGCTGCTCCAGTGGAAGGGGTCCCTGCCCATGGCAGGGGTTGGAGCTGGATCAGCTTTAAGGTCCCTTCAACCCAAACCAGTCTGGGATTCTATGATTCTATTACTATTTGGGGAGAGGGTGGCAATACCTGCGTAGAAAGCGTGTTCCCCCTCGGGGCCAAGCAGAGCTCATGTGGCAGCACCGAGGTTCAGGAATGATGCAGGAGGTGATGCCTCCAAACACTCTGCCATGCCTTCCCCCCCGCCTGCCGCTCACTGCACTGCTCTCTCCTCCGCAGTGTCCCCTGCAAGCCTGGTGATGCTCCACACCTCACTGCTTCCGCACATAGCAACGGGATCTTCCTTTCCACAACATCCCGGAGGTGACCCCTGTGCCGAGCCCGGGGAGTCACCAGAGCAAAGCCCAGCGCCGCAGCGAGGAGCCCATCAACCCAAACAGGAGCCGGAGGCTCGAGATTCCCCATCGGAACGGGCCTGGATTCACAGGCGCCCACCCGGGACCTCTCCTTCTCTCCGTGCAGTATTTCCAAGCTGTGTCTTGGGGATTTTTCCTGAAGTATTTGCCTTCCACGAGGCTCTCCCGAGGAACTGGAACAAGCTGTGCTGGGAACTGGCAGAAGGGGAGCATGGATACTATTTAAGTTATATTCCTCCATCCGATGGACTGAGAGGGACTTGGGTCTGTTACTTGGCGTTTGGAAGGAGGAATCGCATGTGCTGTTGAACTGAGCCAACTGAACTGTAAATATAGGTACAGTCTGCTTCGTCCTCACCCTTCCCCACTCCTATACATAGAGATTTATATAAAAAGAAGTAAATTTTGTCCAATGGATGTAAACTACTGTAATTAAGTGCAATTCTGCCATCTGTATATATTGTTCCCACATCTCTTTCTCCTTTTCTTCTGTTTGTTTTTTTGTTTTGGTAAAGGTCAGAGCTGAGGATGCTTTTGGTGTTGTATTTCTCTTCTTCCTTTAAATGAGTTCAATTCAAAGGCCACACTGGTCTCTGCGGGAGGACAGGCAGAAACGTGTCCTCTGCATGGTGACATCCCATGTAAAGGAAAGATACAGGGCGAGATGAGTGCAGCCCCAAGCAGGACCTGGACCATCTGCAAGGGGAAAGCTGCCACTGTGGAGATCCCAAGGGGTTCTCCTGCCTCTGGGAACTCTGAGGTCAGTGATGGGATATGGAAGCACTCAGCAGCCTGGTCAGCACATTAGGCCGTTGGGAAGGGTTCAGCGTTGGCAGCTTTCAGGTGAACCTGTAGCATTTGCTGCTACAGAGGTGAATGGGGCTGCAAGGAATTCTGGTGGGGTCTTCCTCAAGTGCAGTCCAGAGACTCATTTTCTCCCCTTCTTGGGGTGCAGAAGGTGCCCAGTTCCTGCCCAGTAATGGCCAGTAGAGGTGGCTTGTTTTCCACCATTAGCAGCTTGATGATGAGCCTTGCCGCTCCACTCTTATCAATAAACACAGTGCTGCAGTAGCTGTAAAAGCCACCATCTCCCCTCCTGCGAGACACAAACTCCTCCATCCCTGCTCCCCCTTGTAAATGGATCGAATACTCCCCAGTTTTACAAACCCTTTGTTAACTCTTGAGCATGTGCCAACTACTGAGAGTGGTTTTGAGAGGTGCCCATGGATGGATGACCACTGCTAAAAGGAAATACACTGGATGCTTTCTTTGGGGCAAGAAAAGCTCTTTTGCTCTGTGTTTGTACAATGTCAAGTGCAGTGGGACTCTAACCCTTGCTGGGATTGATAGGAGTTGCCCTGCTGTAAATAAGTCATTATGAATTGAAGACCAATACTCGGAATGACATTTAATTTAATGTATACCATAATTAAACACCATTTCTTCTGAATCACTGCTGCTGTGTGGTGTGTAAATTCCACAGCCATCATCTGCTGGGGTTTGGCAGGAGGTGGGAAGCAGGCTGGTGGCAGGGATGGGTCCCTTCCGCTGTCCCTTGCAGTGCTCATCTAGGTTTCTACCTGCCTGAACATGGTGAGTATCGTGGTCTGTGTGTTTCATATGAAGCCCCAGACACCAGCCAAAACTAGCAGGAGGCTCTAAGAGATGGGGACACCCTTACCCTCCTAATGATGCTCTAATGAGTTTGCCTTTAGCCCAGCACAGTTTATTCCTCATCCTCTGCTAACTTTAGCAGCTGAGTGTTAAGCAAACCAATTAGGAGCTGAGGGCCAGACAAAGCCAGACCCCATCGCTGTGGATGCTGAGGCCATGGGTCAGTAAAGCAGGAGGGGAAGCAGGAGGGTGTGCTGTGGTTGTTGTAAAGCTTTAGAAGATCTTTGATTGCAAGGAGCTAACATAGCTGAGTGACTCAGAGCACATCAGTAGCTCCTTATGTGCTGTCACCCACCCCTGGGTAGCAGGAGAGGGGAAGGTAGAATGCATGATGCGTCGTTAAAGGATGCTGTGGATGCTACACATGCCAATGCCTTCATTCAGAGTAAGCTCTCCCTGGTCTAGATTTAACCTCTGGCTGAGGAAACCTTTCTGCCCAGGGAAATTCCATCCAAACTGCTCCCTGAGCAGCCTCTGCAGCAGCTGGCATAAGGATGGTCCCTGTCCAGACCTCACCTTGCCTGCAGAAGCACTGGGTGCGGTGTTTGCTCCTGTAGACACCCTCACTGCCTCATCAAGCTGTTGGAAAGTACAATGTAATGTCAAATGAGGCTCCTGGAAGACCTTTCTTTTCCTCCTGTTGCTGCCGGACATGTTGTGTTTGGCCATGATGCAGTTGTTATGGAGCAAAGAAGCTATCAGAAAAACAGCAAAGTTCGTTTATGACCAATAGAGTTTTACAGGGCTGAGTGATTACTTTATAGTTCAGAGCTGTTCACAAGGGAGTTCCTTGCACATGAGGATCCACAGGCTGCCACGAGGCTTTACTGATCACTCTTCAGTCCAAACCAGGTGAGTGCCACCCTCACTGCCTGCCCCAGAGCCACGACAGGGCTGTATGAGACTGAGCATGAGCCCTCAGCGTGGGGCTGTTCCTTGGTGCTTATCACCCCTGTAACTGTGGGGAGGAATGGAGCCAGGGAAGCCCCATCCAGGGCCAAACCCTGCATGCCACTGATCCTGGAGGGCTGGGACACCTTGGTGCTGGGCTCCCCATCCTTAGGTGTGTGATGGCAGGCTGGTGGTGGTGCAGGCCTTGCTGCTAGAGCAGTGCCGGAGCTCAGCCACCATCCCCAGCACTGGCCAGGCTCTAATCCTGCTGCAGCCATTCCAGCTCACATCAGCCAGCATCATGTGGATTGCTAAGGAAGTACCAGGTCCTTCCCATGGAGGAGCAGACATCCTGCTGGCCATGAAGGCAACAGGGATATCTCCAGGGATACTGAAATACAGACGAGCTATTCCAGCAACTTTAGAAATGCCGTTTGGCGCATGGGTAAGCGTAACATGCAGTTGCACAACAGCACCGGCTCCAAACGCTGCTGCTTTCCAGACTTGTTCTGCCAGTCCAGCCAGATGGACAGATCTGCTGGAAATTTCGGCAGGAAAAGCAGCACAGCAGCAATGTGGGGCTGTGCTCCCCCTGCTCAGTGCAGCCTGCACCCCACACCCCATCACCCAGTGATCCCAGTGCTGTGTGATGGGTCAAAAGGGAAAGCATTGTCAGTCCCCTGCGGACAGCAAACACGCTCTTCCCTTTGAAGCCTTTGAGCGGATTTGGTTGGGCTGGTGGTGAAGTTTGAGGAGTACACAAAGAGGAATGCAGCAAGTGCTTGTGTTGGGAGGCTGGGCTGTTGGCAGGCGTTGCCAGCTCCCCACTGCGGTCTGGCCATGGGAGCAGGGATATGGAGCTGGAGGAGTCCCTGTGCCAGGCAGGAGGCAGCTTTGGGCAGCATGCATTGATCCCACAGTGTGTTTGCAGGTCTTCAAAAGCCTGTGAAGTGTGGAAAGGATTGATGGGGGTAAGAGATGTTAAGTCATAGAGAGCAGCAGCAGCAAAGGATAGCACTGTGACAGTGTCCTTTCCTCATCTGACCCAGTGCTGCCAAGCACCTTAAAATGCTCTCAGCAGGTAGAGAAAACCCCACTCTTCCTACTTCAGTGCATCTCCAATCACTCCTGCAGCTCTGGGTGCTGTGACCTCCACAATCCCTGCACTAACCTCTCCACAGCAACCAAGAGACCTGTGGGCTCACCAGCCTGTAAAGGTCTTATGGGGCCTTGCTATTCCATCACCCAGGGCTGCCTCTCCAGCTGCAAGCAGCCCAGCACACCCACTGCACCAGTTATCCCATCCCAGTGTGTGTGTAATATGGAGCCACACAAAACCTGGACCTCAGACGTCCCACGTAATCTTGTGATTCAAGGAACTTTGATTTTACTTTAATATTCAGCAGAATTAATTCTCCTCTCTGTAATGAAAACGCTGCTCAAATGGATTCTTAATTGCAGATAAATCACACATCTACACACTCAACTGTTATGCTTTTCAAGTAATAAACCAGATCATTTGTCTTCCTCAGCTGAACAGAGACCAACCAGCGCAGCGTTTCCCCCTTTATGAAGAATTCATTTGCCTTAGAAAGAAAGCCTTTAAAAAAACAGTGCCAGGCTTTCTTGCAGAGGGGATCAAAGCTCCCCCACTGCTGGAAACCAGTTTTGCTAAATAAGATGTGGGTAAAGGGAAAGAAAGTAAAAGTTTTTTGGGAGCTGTTGGGATTACGACACCCTTGGGAAGGATGAGGACGCGGGGTCAAGAAGTTGTGACCAGGTTAGCAACACAGGGAACAGAAGGGAAGGACAAAGGAACAGAAAGTGGAAATGGACAGATGAATGAGGAAGCATGTTTCTTTGCCGAAAGAGAATGGGTGCTACATCAATTCATACTGAGAGCTAAAGGATGAGGGTCTGTTAATGGATTGGGGGACACAGCAGGGATCAGAGGTCATGAGTGCACTCAGCTGGGCTAATTGACTGTTATGTGCATATTAGTGATGATGATGCAGTAGGATAGTGGGGAGCAGATATGCAAAGGTTCCTCTGACAAGCACTGTCCTGTAATTACACCTGTAAAATGAATGCACAAAAGATGCTGGCCTTACTTGGCTCTCTTCAGGAGGGGACCCCATGGCTACAGGTAAGCATCTCCAACCTGATGGAGCTTGTGGTGGAATAAACTTGTTCACCACATTTGCTTTGTAATTTAAAGGGGGTTTATTTCAGTGCTGTGTTGGGTATGGAGCAATGATCTCACCTTCTACACTATCCCAGCAGTCCCCTGAGCACCCCTGTGTGGGATGGGGCTGTTTTGGGGTCAGGAGTGTACCCTCCTGTTAACAACATGCCCGTACCTGCTGCGGTCTGGTCCCTGGGGCTGTCTGCAGGGATAACAAATGACAGGGGGGAAGCATACATCCTGGGCTCTCCCCCACACAGCAGCCCAGTCCACAGGCACCCTGCCAGCAGCTCCAGGCAGAGCAAACTGGTGACTTCCCTCCTCTGCTAGGACTTTATGCCAACCCTGGTGTGTTGGAAGCTCCGTGTTGCCCAGCACGTACAAGTGGGTGCAGGGGGTTCATGTAAAGACCATGAGCTGGCCTAATACATGCAGTGTTCACCCTGTGCAGTGTGGCTGTGGCTGGGGGTGGGGGGGTGGAGGGGTGTTAATGCCCCCTCAGCTGGCACAGGCAGCTGTGTCCTCTTTGCTGTGGTGCAGATGGAGCGAGAACTCCCTGGCAGAAGGCACTGTGCTTTCCCTTTATTGGTTGGGATCAGTGATAGGGAACGAAGCCAGTCATCCTTTGCCCTGGGGTGCTCTGCAGTGTGCACCTGAGAGGAATGCTTCTCTTGGAGGCTTTAGGTCACCGTGCTCACAAAGCAACAGAGAAAGAGTGAATTCAGCTCCAATTGATTCAGATACAGGATCAGTTTGGGAGAGGAGGTAAAGTTTTGAGCTAACTTCCATGGAATTGAGATCCAACCTCTGTGTGCTCTAACCAAATAGGATTGCCCAGGTTACATCAGGCTGTTGGGGCTTTAATCACCGTGTCCATGGCTGGGCTGAGCTGAACAGCCTGTGCTCCTGCCCTGCATGCACCCTGCAAAGGCCTCGCTGGTCAGCTGGTGTCAGCGCTGAGTTGGCAATTAGCACTGGGTAATTGATCGAGCAGCACTGGGGCAGCAGAGTTAACCCAGCAGTGTGACAAGAGCAGTTGTGCTGGAATATGGGATCATACCACCAGGGACTGCTACTGATGGAGGTCCCTCCTTCCTGGCACACAGCTTTCTACCTCCTTGGAAGCAGAAAGTGCCTTTCTCCTTACACAAAGGGATTTCCCAGTCGACTGATGAAGAGATTTCCCGTTTCCTCACTCTTGAACATGCTGACAGCATCTCTTGGCGAGTGATGGATCCTGGAGATGATTTATAGTGCTTTGTTACACAAATGCCTCCACATTCTTCCCCATCCTCTCACAGCAACCAGCAGTCACTTCTCCCTGCAGAAAACAAGAGCCTCAGCCCAGGAATGGCCTGAAGGATGTGGCGTCGAGTCTCTGGCCTGCAATGGCGTTACCTGGGGACACAGAAGAGGGAAGTGTTGGCATCGCTGTGCTCTGCACCCAGCCGCGTCTCCGTGTGGCTGCTTCCACCCATCCATCGGGAAGTCAAAAGGCTGGCAAAGGAAAAGCACCATAAATCAGGCAGGAAGGGGCTGCGGGAGGATGGTGTTTGTGCCATTTTTCATCTCAGAGTTTGTAATTAAAGCAGTGAGTGTTAAGAGGGGGAGCAGCCATTGCCTCTGTGTCTTAACGCTCCTGGGTTTTGGCAAGATGAATATTTAGCCCTTAAGATTTTTATGACATAAAATAGTTCCTGTAATGTTGTTGTAACTTAATGGGATTCCTGTTTGTTTTACTTCAAAAAACACCCGGAAAAACAGTGTATTGTTTGATCTGATACCGAGTTCTAGGAGACCCACCTGCACTATTGGGTCTTGCAGTTTATCATAATGAATAAATACATGAATTAAAGAGATTCTGATCTTAATCTGTGCAGAGCCTCTTGATTGCCCTGTGCAGCTGAGCCAGTTGCTGGGCTGCTCCTGCCATTGCCTCCAGCGCTTCTTCCTCCGGGCACAGTGGTGAGGCTGGATCTTATCTGTGGGAATCAAGGACTGAACACATTAATGGGCACATTCCTTAGTTTAGGTGTCACTGGGACTGCTACTGGCTTTGGGTCAAACCTACACCGAAATGGTGTATGTGGGTCTTAAAAGCATGGAATCATGGAATGGTTTTAGGGTTGGAAAGGGCTTTAAGATCAGCTAGTTGAGGAGGGTCAATGTGGCATTGAGCCCTAAGTGGGTTTTAACACCATAGAATCATAGTTTTAGGGTTGGAAAGGACTTTGAGATTGTCAAGTCCAAGAGATCATCTGAATTAGGAGGGTCTTGTAGGACTGAGCCCTAAATACTTTTTAATACCATAGAGCCATGGAATGGTTTGGATGGGTTGGGTTTAAATGGAAGCAAGAGAAAGCATTCCTTTCGTTCGGTTGTTGCAGCTCACAAAGGCACTTCCCCATCAATCCACGGAGAGAATATGACACAAGGGATGAGCCAGGCAATGGGAAGTGCTACTGAAACACCCGGGACCCAAGTTTACATCTCTAAGGGGCAGAGTGGCCGTGCCCAGCAGTGCTCACCGCTGCTTGAGCACTGTGATGGATGGAGCTCAGTGCTTTAAGAGCAGATAATGCTGCTGTAAATCACCAGCGCCCAGCCACAGCCCAACAAAAACTGCCCTCAGAAGCTTTTGTCCTTTTATTCGGCCGAGACCTTCCTTAAAAGCAGCGCAATTAACTCGCCATCAGGAATACACAAAAGGACAAAACGCTTATAAAGGTGTCGAACACTTTTATGGCTCAGATTGGGGTTGGGGTTTCTGATTTGCTTAGACCTCACATAAATGATAAAACAGAAAGGAAACCGGGGATCAACACACATCACCCTCCCCTCCGGACCCTTCCACCCCCCGGGGCAGCTGCAGTGATGGGTCCGGAACCTTTCCCGGTGCCCCGGACCAGGTGCGGCCTAGAGCGGAGCTCGGCCCGGTGGAGCCTGCCAGCGCGGTTGCCATAGCAACGCGGCGCCATGACACCCCCGCCGTGGCGCCGTTGCTAGGATACGCAGCCAAGGCAGCCCGCCTCCTTGCTTCCGGAAGTGCTCGGTACTTCCGGTGTCGCCGCGCCGGGGCAGCATGGAGGCGTGGGACCTGTTCCGGAGGTTGGGAGCCGGTGCCCGCTTTGACGTGCGGCGATTCGGGCTCGATGCGAGGCGTTTCGGGGTACGGGGGCACCGGGGGGAAGGATGGGAGGGGTGCGGGTTGTGTTCCTTGCGAGACGCCGGCTCCAGGGCCCTGTCCTTTCCGTGCGGACATGACAGGGCCTACCCGCGGCCCGGTGGTAACGGTCCGGGCCTGCCCGGGTATCACCGTTGTCCCCGCTCTGTTCCCCCAGGTGATCAGGGCAAACAGCGGCAGCGCCTCCCTGGAGAGCCTCGACTTCTTCGGGCACAAGGAGGGGTCTGCCGAGGAGGGCTGCGGGCTCGCAGGGGCTGGACAGGAGGATGGAGCCGGGGGAAGTGGTGGAGAGACGGTAGGAAAGAGGAAGAGAGCTGCGGAAAGCGGTGAAGGGAAGAGGAAAAAGAAAAAGGCACGAGGTATTCATATATAGATACAGATATGTGTGTGTTTCTGGTGGGAGACCCTGATGGAGTTCATGTTAATTACCTATGTCAGTTTACTTTTAATCTGAAGGTACTGTAGGTCATTCTGCCAGAAAACAAGAGGGTTCTGGCTTCACCGCGTGTGCCAGAGCTGATAAATAATTGGCCAGATTAATGGCTTAAGGCCAGGTTGGATGGGGCTTGGAGCAAGCTGCTCTAGGGGAAGGTGTCCCTGCCCGTGGCAGGTGGTTGGAACTGCATAAGCTTTAAGGTCGCTTCCAACCCAAACCATTCCATAACTTGATGTTAAGATCTGGGGAATGTGGCTGCCATCCTTCTGGAGTCTTCATTAGCTTTACTGGGAATGAGAGAAAAAAAGTTTAGCAGTGTCCTTTTCTACTAAATAATGTTTGTCTGGAGTTTACTAATGGGAAGATCTATTTTTTTTTTTTTTGGAACCCGCAGGAGCAATTCCAGAGTTGTCAGAAAGTAACGGGATAAAGTGGATGTCCTCTCTGGAAGCAAAATACGAAGATGCAAAAGACAAAAAACCTACTGCAGAAAAACTTGAACGCTTGAGAAGACAAAAGGTAGAACCATGAGGTTCTAATGTAGCAAGAGATTCCTTGGATTCTGTGGGATTTTCAACTGAAAATTTGGGTTCATTTATGGGAATTTCTCTTGGGAAGAGGGTGGCTGAATATGGGGAAAATAATCAGAAGGCGAATCCGTATTTCTTTTGCTTTATACTGTCACATAAAGAGAGAGTTTGTCTTTTGCCTTTTAGATAAACCGCTTTAGAAATCAACACAAGATCAGTGTCCAAGGAACTGATCTTCCTGACCCGATTGCCACATTTGATCAGCTTCAGAAGGAATACAAAATCCACCCCAAAATCATGGAGAATATTCAGGCTGCTGGTTTCCAGGTCCCAACACCCATCCAGATGCAGGCGATCCCTGTCATGCTTCATGTAAGCTTTTTTGGTGCTGCAGTTGATTAGAGATTGTATGGGAAGGTTTGGAGAGCAATGTTCTTGAGCTGTGCTTTTAATGTATTTTGGGTTACTTTGTGGCATTCATATTTATGTGAATGTGATTTTTTTCTTGGGGGGGGTTGATTTTGTTTCCCTAGAAAAATGTAAGACTCTTCTTGTTTTCCTTATAGGGCCGGGAACTTCTGGCTTCAGCTCCTACTGGGTCTGGAAAAACACTGGCATTTTGTATTCCTCTCTTAATACACCTGAAACAACCTAGGAACAAAGGATTCAGAGCTCTGATCATATCACCTACCCGAGAACTTGCTAGCCAGGTGGGTGTTGAGGGGAAAGTGGTATCATATTGATGTACTTCAAAGTTTCACTCTGAATCAGTAAAATAGCACCTTAGTAAATAGGTCTATTTCCTATTATTTCCTATTATTTCCTATTATTTCCTATTATTTCCTATTATTTCAGATTAATTTCTCTCAGATATCAGAAAAAAAGCTATTTTAAACACTTCTTTTAAGCCTTTAGTCTTCTGTGAAATAGCTACATATCTTGATCTAATCTGAATGATTAGTTTAGAGGCTGAAGATTCTTTGATCCCATTTAAAAGTGCCCAGTGCTTATGTGCTCTTAATCCCTGCTTTCATATTTGCTATAAAAGATAAATTTTTTTGGTGATTTTCCCAAACACAGAGTTTCAACAAATAACTTCAATATTAAAGCTCTGTTAGTAAACTGAAATCAAAATGACAGTTTGGGCAGAGCTCCATTTATATTCGAATGGGCTAGAAAGCTGCCTTTTGTTATGCTAAGGAAACTAGACAGTGCTGGAACTGAGGTGATGCTTGAAGCTGTGTCTGCAGCATTGTCTGCAGGTTTTCTGGTTAGAAAAGCTCATCAGCTCAGTTTGAAAGTTGGTTATTTAACCTCTGTTGCTGCCTCCCCAGACACATCGGGAGCTGGTGAAGTTGGCTGAGGGGACAGGCTTCAGGATACACATGATCCACAAGGCAGCTGAAGCAGCAAAGAAGTTTGGGCCCAAGTCTTCAAAGAAATTTGGTAATTGTTGTAACTACTGAAGTGCTTCTAAAAACTGAAAGAATGTCCTTAACCTTTCTCGTCTCTTCTGGCCTGTGTGGTTTTGAAGAGCTCAGTTCATACCACTTGAGATGTGTGATGTATTGCTCAACACTAAAAAAGTAGTTGGTGTGGAAGAAACAGGAATTGAGACAGCCAGGGGACCTCTGGCAGACTGGGTTGGAACTTGTTTCTCAGGGCTCCGTTAGTCTGATTTATTTTGTGTCTTTTTCAACATTTTGCCTCTTCTTTTCTCCTTTCTTCCTATAGATATACTGGTTACTACTCCAAACAGACTCATTTATTTGCTGAAGCAAGATCCTCCAGCAATAGACTTGACCAGGTACTGATGAGTCTTTCTCAAATCTGGCTTTGCCACTAGCTTTGCTGCTGAAGGTTTGAGTAGCCCTCGCATCTGTGATGGGTCTGTTAGTGCCTTCTCCCCACATGACTTGCTGAAAGGAGAACCTCTCTGTTCCCAGTGTGGAGTGGCTGGTGGTGGATGAGTCGGACAAGCTCTTTGAAGACGGGAAGTCGGGGTTCCGGGAGCAATTGGCCTCCATCTTCCTGGCGTGCACGTCCCCTGTGGTGAGACGAGCCTTGTTTAGTGCCACCTTCGCCCATGACGTGGAGGAGTGGTGTAAGCTCAACCTGGACAGCGTGGTTCTGGTGTCTGTTGGAGCAAGGTGGGTGTGCAGGTGGATGCTGACTGTCCTCCTTGGGTTGATGACTCTGTTGTGAGTCTGAGGACTGCAGCTTTGTTTCCAGCAGATGTAGATCTTTCTCACATGCTGGGAAAAGAGTTTTCCTTTGCTCATTACTTGATCATCAAATAACCAGCAGTCTTGGGAGTGTGTTCTGATGAAATAAGTTTGTCTTGCAATATTTCTTGTGCACCAGCTGGTATTTTATGGTGTTTTTTAATAAAAAAATAAATAAATGTATAAATAGGTAAACATAGATTATATTATGGATGATATTTTTGTATACTCTATAATAATATATAATATAGTATGTATTTTTATGGAAGTGTAGACTATTGTATGTTTAGATTGTATTTTGGTTAGTATTTTTTCCATATTATATTCCATCTATTATATATTTTATATACAATTGGATATTTTAATTATTTTAATATTATTAATAATATATTAAACTAACCATGATTTAGATTAGATGTTATTATTCAGCTTTTCAACAAACTAGTTTACTGCCATTTATAATGCTATATAACGTGTGGCAGGCAGCACACGTGAACACGTGTGTCTAACCCCAGTGACAGCAGCACGCCTCTTCTGTGTTCCTGCTTTTAGGAACTCGGCAGCAGAGACGGTTGAACAGGAGCTGCTGTTTGTTGGCTCCGAGACAGGGAAGCTCACAGCCATGCGGGAGCTTGTGAAAAAGGTAATTGGGAGAGATGGAGAATGTTCTGCTTGTGGCCACACTGAGCTGTGTGTTCTGTCAGACACTCAGTTTCCTGGGACAAAGGCTTCCCTGGGACACATGTTAATCCATTGTCCAGATACCGTGTGCAAGAGGAAGAGTAAGTACCTGCCTCAGAAAACTGAGTGTTCCCTGTTCTTGACTATGTATTCGAGTTTTGCTTTGTAGCGGTTGGCATTAACAGTCTGTTTCATTTCACTGGGCTGTGTGAGTGGGCTGTTCATATTGAGTGGGGGAAAAAGAAATCTGGTTTTGTGCATTAACCACCAACAGCCAGGAACCATTCCTTCAAAGGAAGTGGAGATGAACCTGCCTAGTTCTGACTCAGAGATTTGGCTAGTCAAGAAAACAACCAAACCAAAATCCATCCTCCAAGATACAAAATATTTGGGCTTTTTAAGTCTCTGTAGTAGCTTGGGGTCTGCAATCAGTAGCAGTAGGAAAAGGACTTGACCCTTAGACAAACTTACTCTTTTGCAGGGTTTTGCTCCTCCTGTCCTTGTTTTTGTGCAGTCTATTGAGAGAGCTAAAGAGCTTTTCTATGAACTTATTTACGAAGGCATCAATGTGGATGTCATCCATGCAGACAAAACCCAGCAACAGGTAGGACGATATGATTTCTTCTCAAGAAACACTTCAGAAAGAAGGGTTTTTACACAAGGGTTAGGAAGCAAGTTCACATTCTTTCTTAAAGTGGTAAGTCTCTAAAGTACCTTTCTTTCCTCTTCCTAGAGAGATAATGTAGTTCACAACTTCAGAGCTGGGAAGATCTGGGTGCTCATCTGCTCAGCCTTACTAGCTCGAGGCATTGACTTCAAAGGAGTGAATATGGTCATCAATTACGATTTGCCAACGAGTGCAGTGGAATACATCCACAGGATAGGTGAGTGATGCGAACAAGTTATGGCCTTTATCTCATTTCCTAGATCTTTAACGTAGATGCTGCTGTGCATGAGCAAAAACCCTGAAACCAAGCCTTCTCTTCTGCTGCAGCACGAGCATCTATATTGCTCGAGCCAGTTTATGTCTGGGTTCAGCTTTCAGTAAAACTATGTTACTTTTTGTCAGTCTTCTATGAACCTTAAATATTCAGAAATACATAAGGAGGCCAACAAGAGAGCTGGAGATGGACTTAGAAGAGCATGTGGTGATAGGATAACAGGGAATGGCTTTAAACTGACAGCAGGGAGATGAGATATTAGAAAGATGAATAGAATAAAGGGAGATATTTAAAGGAAAACCTCTCTGCAAATCTTTGGCAGGTCGTACTGGAAGAGCTGGGCACACAGGAAAAGCAGTCACTTTCTTCACAGAGGACGATAAACCTTTATTACGGAGGTAAATTGGAAACATGACAGAGTTAAAATGGTTTCCTGTGTTTTGTATCGTGTACTGCTGAACTCTGTTGTGTCTGGTACCACATACCTCCCAAGCACAGTACTGCCATGCTTTGGAAACCCAGTGCTACTGTAAAAAGCTCTTAACAAATAGAGAACTCTGTGTCAACATGGTAAAACTAAAGGCAGTACAGCAGTATGGGAAAGACGGAGAACATTTCAATGTAAGGTTTCTTTTTGAAGCCTTTCACTAATGCAGCAAGGGAGGAACTAGCATCCTTTCCCTTCTTTCAGTCATGATGCCAATAATGACAAGGCGATGGCTGCTTCCCTGTATTCAAAATGACTTGGTTTCATTCTCTGGTTTTGCTGATTGCCTTTTCCTCATCTCCTTGAAGACTGCACTGGCCTAATTTCAATTTGTTTAAATGCATCCAAATGGAGTAATTGGCTTCATTTAAGACTTTTATGTCTCTTTGTTTCTTCTTCCATCTTACTTCAAATTTGCTCTTGTGTACACAAGAAGACATCCAGTTGTTAGGGATTGTTGTTTTCCACCGAAGATGCTTCTCTCTTGTCCAGGCGCTTACTACCAGTGTTGATCTCTTCCCTCATCTCCTTTCCAGTATAGCCAATGTTATTCAGCGAGCTGGCTGTCCTGTGCCAGACTACATAAAACACTTCCCCAGACTGCAAAGGTATGTTCACTTGAGTACTTTCCCACTTTGTTTTCCATTTTTAAAGCCTGCAGGAGTGGTGGTGGGGCTATAAGGGTTAGGAAGATCTAGTTGTTTGCAATGTAATTGCAGTTTAGCTGCAAAAGGAATTTTGGACAGGATAGGGGTGATAGTTTTTTACCCAGACAAAAATAGAAACAGAATTCCCAACTTAAGTTTTTCTGGAGTTAACTAAAGTTTGTTTGGATGTCTTGGAGAGAGCATGGCTAATCCTAGAATAAAGGAAAGTATGTTCAGAGTCATAAATCCGTGACCAGTAAAGGTTTCATTATCTGTTTTACTTACTTTGAATATTAATTTTTGCTCTTTAATCCTTCGTCACTAAATGTTGTTCTCAGCAAACAAAAGAAGAAATTCATTAAGAAACCATTGACGAGAGAATCCATTTGTACCACTCCTGAGTGCTTCTTGAGAAAGGCCAAAAGAAAAATGTAAGTAGGTTTTTCTCAAGAGGAGGTAAGAGATGCTGGTTACCCAGAGAAGGCTCAGCAAGCTTCTGCCACAATAATAACTTATTTAAGTGATAACTGCTTTTAGTGATGGTGGAGTTTTAGTGTCAATACCTGTCCTGTGGGAATTGGATTAATGCTGTCAGTTTGTCTCAACGTGATGCCATGTATCAATGATAGCAAGCTGAGTTTAAACCACTGGCCTTAAAGCCTGGGTTCAGAGTAGCTGTTGCTTGGCAGAACTCATCTTCTATTCTTCTGGCAAAGGGCTGGCTTTGATTTTAATACATAGAGGACTAATACAGGAAGATCTTATGTTGTAATGATAAAGCTCACAAAGACGTGGTGTGCAGCAGTTTGCTTTAGTAAAGTGGGCATAAAGAACACCATTACCAGCGCTTTGGGGTGTTGCTACAGAAGTATTTATGGCACAACTGCTGTCTGTGTCATGGCTGTCGTACTTCATACGTGATGTTCAATGTCTTTCTTGTAGGAAAACTACCAAGCAAAATGTTAAGGGACAAAAGAAAGCTAAAGAAGATAAAAAGGGCAGTAAGTTACAGCCTGTTTCCAGCAGCTGAATAAGAACAGCCTGTGTGGGAGCTGGGGCTGACACGTCCACACTGAGCAAGAGAAGAATGAAGAGAGCCGCAACTGTGAAGGGAGAAAAGTATCCCTAACACTTCCTTCTGGTGAAGGTGGATGTTTACATGCAAGAAAGTCTCTACTGAAATAGTGGTAGAGGATTCCTGAATGCTTCTTATAGAAGCTGAAGACTCTGCTCTTGCAATAAATGACTTCTGTTGCTGAACAATAGTTCAAAAATAGCATCTGTTTGTGTTGCTCTCACACAGTTTCACATTAACTCCTTGGAAATGCAGTTCGCTCTGTGTTCAGATCACCCCTAAGATGTTTATTAGACATCAGAAGATTCAGGGGCAGACAGTTCCCTGGCTATTAACAAAAATTCATTTGCATGTGAAAGTAAAGCCTTTTCCCTCCTGCTTTTTTTTGCTTTTATAAACTCATTTTGAAATGGGTAATACTTGACATGTCTGTAACCCTCAGTTTCATAGTTAAGTCTCAAACAAGAACAAAGTCATAAAAGATTCTAATAGAGGGACCTGCCTTGATGGAACAAGTCTGCAGGCATTATTCCTTAGCTTGGCCACACTCCACCTGTTTTCCACCTTCTAAATGGGTTCTGAGTCCACCATGGCCCTGTCGGAATTCCAGTAAGACAGGAATGGCTTCTCCTTTGCACCTCGCTGTTCTTGAAGCAGGATTTTCTTCTTGCCTTGTCCTACTTAATGCAGTTTGGAAATGGATCCCAGGTCCTTGTAGCTCCTTTACAGCAGAATGCTGTTCATTGTGCTCTGTGAGAGACTGATGGGGGTCCTGTGTCCTGTTTTACTTGTTTCTGAGCTAGACTTGCTTTGTTTGCAGAAGCGCATCCTGTGTTTGGGTTGTATAGGAAATGGGGTCTTCATTTTGACATCTGTGTGGCTGTATTTAATAAGAGAAACTGCATATTCTGGTAAATACCAAGGTGGCTGCTGCAAGATGATGGATGCGACACGGAATGCTTCACAATGAGTGAGAAATTAGCAAGTCACCTTTAAAGGCACTGCTAACACGCAGAATAGTGACAGTGGGAGAGAAAGCAGCTTTCAGGCACTCGTGCATGTTAACATAGCAGGGAGCAGCTCTAGTTCTGAAGATGACAGCACAGCTCTTGCTGAGGTACTTTGCTTTAAAATGGGAACTTGGATCTCACTTTGCTCTTTCTCTGAGGCTGTGTTTGATGAACACCGATCAGTCACTTATAAAGGCCTTTAAGCAATGGCCTTTATCAGGATTTACCCTTCTTTGCCTGAGGTGAAGAACAACTCCACAACTTCCACACTTTGTAACGTGTTTTATGAAGCTTTGGCCACTTACGAGCAGAGAGCAGCCGCTTCAGCATGGCTCTGTTCAGTGCATCCTGTAGCACCTCCTCAGTCGCGTTCCCTTTACAATGCTTGTGGGTTTCAGCTGGCCCAATGACCAGGTAATGAATACCCCCAGAGCCATGTGTGGCAGAGCGGCACTGGGCCGCAGGACACCCTGGGGCTGCGTTTATCCCCTTGGTGTGAGGGAAGGACATGGCTGAAGCGCCTCCATCCACACAGCCTCGGCTTTGAGGCCGGGCCCCTGAGGGGAGCGGCGCTGGGGGCGGGCCGCGGCCGGGCCCAGCCCCGGAAGCCGGCGCCGCGGCTCAGCTGACAGCCGGGCCCGGAGCGGGGACATGGCGCTGAGGCCGGCACCGGGAGCGGGGGCACCCGCAGCGGGAGCACCCGGAGCGGGCGGCGGAGCGGGGCCCGCCAGGTCGGTGGTGGCGGAGCGGGGCCGGAGGGAGACAGAACGGGGGGAGATGGAGGTGTGAGGGGGCCATGGGAGGGGCAGAGGTGAGGGGGGACCCGCGGGGTGCAGGCTGCGGGTACCGGTGCAGTGTGG
Source organism: Melopsittacus undulatus (assembly GCF_012275295.1). Taxonomy (NCBI): domain Eukaryota; kingdom Metazoa; phylum Chordata; class Aves; order Psittaciformes; family Psittaculidae; genus Melopsittacus; species Melopsittacus undulatus. Next base: position 6,823,391 of record NC_047539.1, on the reverse strand, counting down.
GAGGGGAAGGGCCCAGACGGGCTGAGGGGATCGGGTGTGAGGTACGTGGGGTCCTGGGCGGGGTGTGAGGGCCCCAGGTAACGGATGTAGGGTTTTGGGTGGGGTGTGTGGGGTCCTGGGGATGTATGTGGTGTTCCGTGTGGGGTGTAGGTGCCCTAAGTGAGGTCTATGGGGTCCCGGGTGGGGTGTGTGTGGTCCTGGATGGGGTGTGTGGGTCCCGGGCAGGCTGTGTGGAAAGCAGCCATGGTGGCTGCACAGTGCATTGTGATTCATGAGCATTTCAGGAACCTCCGGCTGGTCCAGGCTCGGGCAGTTGGAGCCCATTTGCCATCAGGCTCTGCAGCTGCAACCTCAGACATGGGATGGAGAAGGGCTCCGGGGTTTCAGCATCCCTGCGTGCTGTCAGCAGTGATAAACGCTGCTTATCACCGCCAGCACGGAACGGAGCCGCTGCTGTGGGGAGCTTCGTGTTCCCCCATCCCACAAAGGGCTCCTCAGCAGTGAGGGAGGGCTGAGGAGTGGTGTCAGGAGGGAGAAACAGCGGCCAAAGAGACCTGTGAACGTGTAGCTGTGTTTCTGAAACGGCCTTTGAAGACTGAAGTAATTCTGCTTTAGAATATAGGCTCTTGAGTGCTCTTTATGTGTTGTCCTGCTTCCAGTGAGTGAGTGAATTCTGTGCTTCACAGATAAGTTCATGGAGTTGTCCTGGATCTCTGACGAGTGTGGTTTATGTTGGTGTGATCTGGGATGTGAGCAGGGCAGGTCTGCCCCCGGGTGACCTCGCATATACAGGTGTATGTCCAGGTGTATGTGTGTGCCTGTGCATGCTGTGGAAGGGATGGGATGCTGTTGTGTTTCCCCGTGTATATAAAGCTGGAACAATCCTTGTGAAGGGCTGGATAACACCTCTGACCCCTTAGAGCAATGCTGGGAAGTAAGACTGTAAGGCTTTGAGAAATGAAGGGATTTAAAAGCATTGTTTCCCATGGTTAGTACTGGGGTTTCCTTGAGAGTGAAGTCTGGAGGTAGAGGGGAAAAGCTCCTTTCTCTCTGTGGGTTCTTTGCCTTGTTTCACATTGATTTGTGTGGATTTGTGCTGCTCACCAATACTATGACAGCCTGCATTGCGTTGGTAGAGTTGTAATAATGGGGAATTAAGGGGTTTAGAAATCCACTTGTAGATGGGAGAAAGCTGTGTGTGGTTTGGAGCCCTAGGAATACAGACAAGGATTTGCTGCTTTCCATGCTCCTGCATTTGGACTGAAGCTGATGGCTGTTTGGCTTGGGTTTTGGCTGTTTTTTTTAAGCTCCATGTTTAAGATACTTACAAGAATTCACAGATTTATTACTACTTTATAATTCACTATTATTACTACTTTAAGAGCCCTGTTGTAGAGCAATTGCTTTATTTTCCTTCTATTTATTTTATTTGTGTGTTGTGCACATATTACACTTTCTTGTTGCATGAACCTAGATGGTGAAGTGCTTCTGCTCTTGAGGACCACAGAAACATCACCAGGTTCATTAAACCCTTGTGGAAATAAGAAGTAAGAAGCTCTACTGAAACATCATGCTTGATAATAGTCCACTAATCTATATCCTTTAAACACCTGGGGTCATAAGGGTTCCCATTGTCTGGAAAGTCATTTTAGAGCATGCAGTCAGCCTGCTATAAATGTTCTTTTAGCCCTCAAATAGTGTACTGCTCCTTTCAAATGGCTTAATTTATCATGCCCATCCTTTTTTCTTCCCCTTTAAAAAAGGGAAGCTATTCTAATTTGGTTAATAATAATTTTGTCTGTTCTCAATCCTCCTCTCGGTGCTGTTATTTGGAGATAACTAGAATCAAAATGTTTTCTTTAAAAGAAAGTTATTTCTGTTACGTTTATCACTATATGCTTATGAAGTTCAGTGGTTCTGTGGTGCTTCAGGTGACCTCGGAGATGCCTGTGCCTCAGCCATGAGCATCAGATGTGTCTGGCCATTTCTTTTGCATTGTAGTTTAGAACTAAAGCTCCTGTTGCTTGAATAAAGAAGTTGATGGGGGTTATGTGTGAGGCTGATGTTGGCACTTGCACATCTGAGTGAGTGAGGTTCGTGATGGAACTCGAGCTGCAGGTATGGAGCACTGTGCTGCAGGAGCTTTGCTTTGCTGCTTTAACTACCCCTTCTTCCAGTGCCCTCCAATTAACTGCAGGGCTTTTTGTCAATTGTTTTCCTTTCAACAGAGACTCATAAATAAGTCAGGAGCTCTGTAGAAAGGGATAAATATTTCATAGTCTGGCCTTTATTTGCCTCCAACAAGCAGTGGTACCTTGCTATGCGTGTTCAGGTTCCAGTACATATGCTGATTTGGAAGAGTTCTTGTTGGCTGGATTCCCCAACAAGAAGGGAAAGCACGGAGCTGTGAACATTTATCCATACATGTGAGCATTTCAGAAGTAACTTTTGATACTTCATCATTCCAACTAGATGAAGAATGGTGTATTTTTATGATGCCTACAAGTGTTGCACTTGTGGGTCTGGCTTATGCAGGCACTCTGCTCCATTCGTGGCAGTGCTCAAGGCCAGGTTGGACACAGGGGCTTGGAGCAAGCTGCTCCAGTGGAAGGGGTCCCTGCCCATGGCAGGGGTTGGAGCTGGATGAGCTTTAAGGTCCCTTCCAACCCAAACCCATTCTATGTTCTGCACTTACCCTTGTTTTAAGGGGGGATATTGCTGAAGGAGGCAGTCTGCATGGACAACTGTTGCCATAGCTGAAACCAAATGCAGACAAATCCCTCTGTGATTTTCAGCCATTTGTTTTCTTGCTGTTAGTATTTGTGTGCTAATAAGTGGATTAAAAGTGACCAAATTGAACCCCAGTCAGTTCAATAGACCTTGGCTGCAGTGTGAATGGTGTGGACCAAACCCCATCCAGAGAAGTTGAGCTCTTGTTTTGGGATGAAGTAGTGTGTGTTTGCACAGCTCTTCAGAGAGAGAACCCAAACCCTGTGGTGGTTGAGGCTGATGAGACCCG